>NC_138038.1:23158988-23673928 GCF_964106645.2 Podarcis pityusensis
GATGCTTAATAGAGATTGTGAGCAGCCACATGGATTGGATGAGGTGCTCAATGTGTGTAAGCCTCCACCACCATATTGTTAATGTTGGTCAGATAGACTAAGTGCTTGGTAACGGCTTCATGTCAGAGGTAAATATCAGTCATGGATAATCTGTGAAAAAGGTATTTAGTGAAGGCATGTGAATAGAGTTTCCAAGGTCATTTTGTGGTTAGAACCAATGGGGCCAACTGCGGAGTTTTGTAATGTGTGAACACTGGGGACAAGAGATTAGAAACCACATGGTATACCATGGGTAGCCAATGTGGTGCCCTCTAGATGTTGCGGACAGCCAGGGATGTGGGTGGTGCTGTGGTCTAAACCACTGAGCGTCTTGGGCTTGCCGATTGGAAGGTCGGCGGTTCAAATCCCTGTGACGGAGTGAGCTCCCATTGCTCAGTCCCAGCTCCTGCCAACCTAGCAGTTCGAAAGCACGCAAGTGCAAGTAAATAAATAGGTACTGCTGCGGCAGGAAGGTAAACGGCATTTCCATGCGCTCTGGTTTCTGTCACAGTGTTCCGTTGCACCAAAAGCGGTTTATTCATACTGGCCACATGACCTGTCTGTGGACAAACGCTGGCTGCCTCGGCCTGAAAGTGAGATGAGTGCCGCAACCCCATAGTCGCATTTGACTAGACTTAACTGTCATGGGGTCCTTTATCTTTACCTTTGTGGACGACCTCATCCTAACATCTCTGATAATTGGCCATCCTGGCTGTGGGACGTATCAGTGGCCAGAGCCAATATTTCTGCACTCTCAACCCTTTCCTAAATTCAAAGCATATTCCTTGTTCAAAAATATTAACCAGCTAATCACAAACTGAATTTTAACAGCGGAACAAGAACTCATTTATGTTATGTGTCTTATAGCATCCAGTGTCAATGACTTCCATTAGCGAAATGCACACTTTCAGTCTTAACCTGCCTTCCTGGGAATATTCTCAAGTTTGGAGAGAGAGAGAGAATGAATAATCCCCCCCCCTCACGTCTCTGTCTGCTGCTTGTAAGCCTCCAAAGTGTCCGTCCCTTAGACATTGTGGAGTACAGAATGGGCTGAGAATCTTCACATGGAACTTTTCCCACTCTGCCACCTGCGTGGCTCCAAGAATCCTGGAAGGAGTTAAAATTGGCCATTAAGAAAATTATGTAGCTGTGTAAGACAACCTGTTAGGAGGCCCAGAGCTGGAACTGCAAACAGCAGGATATCTCTCCAGGTCAGGACAAGGGTGAGGCCACAGAGATATGTGGGAGACCCAGGGGGAGGGTGGCAGGGCGGGGCTGGGTTGGGCTGGGCTGGGGGGGCTGTTTGAGACAGGTCAGGATTACACAGCATTAGTGAAATTTCTCTTTGGGGCCTGTCAAGGGTTCAAAATGAGCACATCTAGGGTAAAGCAGCATAGTGCATGTAAGGCAATACCTCTCAAATCCAAAGATCTGAGGATAGTTTAAAATAAGTGTGTGGTGATTGTGCAAGCGCTTGCTCAAACACACAAACTAGGCTGTTTTAATTTAGCGTATTTTTCCGTCTATAAGACGCCCCCTATTATGGGGGACTCCGATTTAAGAAAATGGGGGGGAGATACTATCCGTGTATAAGACGAGCCCCAATTTTGAACCTTATTTTAGAGTAAAAAAACATAGTCTTATACACGGAAAAGTACGGTAGTTTAGGAGTTGTGGTGTTTCTCCTGTGCCATCCATGTACATGGCACACACTAACATGGGGAAATATGACAAGATACCTGCCCCAAGAAGCTTACAATCTACATATTAATAACGGGGGGGAGCACTAGAGGCAGGGGAGGGTGGAGATAAAGCTGTTCGGGGGCGACTGTGAGTAAGCAGGAATATGCTTACTCAATTAGACTCCCTTTCAATTCAGGATGAGGACTAAATGATTTATTTTTGCTACTAATTAGCAGTAATGAGTGCAATATAATAACAAATCATCATCGTTGTTGTTGTTCTTTTATATTTCTGCCCCCCCCCCCGCCATATCCAGGTTAGACATAACATTGTTAGCAAATTAAAGTCCAGAAACATGAAAAATACAGGTGGAAACAATTGTTCGAATGCTTACTCATATGTTACAATGTCCTGTTTGGAGATATTAGCTGGATCGCTTAGAGGGAGGGGAAGATAACAGACTGTGTTTAGGGAACAGGCACACTTTCATCATTGGGGAGAGCTGCCCCCCTCCACCTGCAGTTTTTTTAAACCTCAGAATTGCTTATTGCAACTATCACTGCTTTATGGAGACATTCATGCCTTTCTGGCATCGAACTCAAACCACATCTTGGATCTGTTTGCATGCTTGGAAATTTAAGGAGCAAAGACTCCAGTGTTTAATAGGCCTGGAAACAAAGTCTCAATAATGAATGTGCACATACAGATGTAAGCAGCTCACCCACTTGCTCAGCCACAGCTCTTATTTTACAGCTGTTGCTATATCCACATGATGCGCACTGAGTATCCCTTGGGATACATTCATGTGCAGTAACATGTGGCCAAAGCTGCAGCTTCCCACCAAGAAACTGTCAGAGTGCAGGTGGCACATTTCCTCCCCTCACCTGGTGATATAGGAATTGAAACATTTGCTTCCAAGTAGCTGCATCCACACACGACCTGATGAGCCCTTGGTAAGGGGAGCTGTCGTCATATGAAGGATACTTTGAACATCTGAATTAGCGGACCGCACTTTCAAATACAGTGGTACCTTGGTTTAAGAACATCTTAGTGTATGAACAGGGATTAAGAACTCTGCAAACCCGGAAGTAGGTGTTTTGGTTTGTGAACTTTGCCTTGGAAGCAGAACATGTTTCGCTTCCTGTTGAGTGTGTTCTATTTGTAAACGGAGTCCGCCGCTGTTATGGGAAAGCACGTCTTGGTTTAAGAACGCTTTGGTTTAGGAATGGACTTCCGGAACCGATTAAGTGCGTAAACCAAGGTACCACTGTGCAGTTTGAGGAGTCTCAGTTTACCATCAGGTTCATGAACATCTCTGGAAAGTGGGGCTGCAATAGCTGTGGGTGTTTACAGTTTGGGGAGGAGGAAGAATAGCTTTGGGAGTGAGAATGTGGTTGGGTACGGCAGCTTCCGTGCCCTCCGCCCCCATCGTGGATGAGGTGAGAATTGCAAGCTGAGAACACACTTAGGTTGCGTCCAGTCTTCCTGAGAACTCTGTCCAAAGTGGGCATGATAGCCGTTTTAGGGTAGTGGGCCCTGTGCTGGTCTTGAGTCCCCAGCAAATGCCCGATTTTACCATCCAGGCAGCAGCAGGGCTAGGAGAGAGTGCCAGCCCTTTGGGCAAATTTGCAGCCTTCACTCATCCAGCAGTGGTAACTCTGACGGGGCAATAGGGGCAGAGTGCCACTGAGATCTCTGCCTTAAGGTCATAACAGTGGCAAGGGTTGCCATATTTTGAAATGGGCAGAAGAAAAATGCAGGGCTCTAGAAAAGCACAGGACAAGTGGAAAACTGATCAGACCCATGCTTCCTATGCACAGGACAAGTGGAAATTGCCCACAGATAGGGCAAATAAAAGAAAATGAAGCAGCCAGAGCTCCAGTGCTGTAACTAAGGGCTCGATGACAGCAAAACGACTCAGTTACCTGAAGAAATTAAATAATACTTAAGCTGCCTTCGTGTCTGGGTGGTGTCCTTACCTGGAGAAAAATAATCTGGATTCATTCTGATTACATTGGTGGAACATGGACATCATAGTGGGAGCAGATACAAATGCCCTCTCCCCCGGCATCCCCACCCCCCGCTTGTCCCTCAGCAGCTGGTATTCAGTGGAGTGGCTGAAGTTTAGCCATTATGACTAATAGCCATAGACAGACCTGTCCACCGTGAATTTTGTCCAGTCCCCTTTGATCTAAGCCCACGGCTATCACCACGTTTGTGGCAAGTTTCATACATCAGATAGGCACTCATGCAGAAATTTACCAACCACAACAGAGAGACCCAGTGTTCCCCAGGCAGCGACAATTTATATATTGGTTTAACACTGTAGTCTCTAGACTGTGTACAAGCAGGTTACAAAAGACACAGCAGATATGAAATTATTAGGCCTAAAAGACTCTTGTAGGTCAAATATTTGATACATACTACTGAGCTGATAGCTGAACTCCTCCTGCTGCCTCCCGAGCATTGAGGTTCTGTGTAATACCCCGGAGACTCTTGGCTCTGTTGCTGTTTTCCTGGAGATATTCATATCTGCTCAAGTCACATCCTTTCCTTTTGTAGAATCTAGAAGCGTATTACCAGGAACTTGGGAGTGAAAGCCCACCTCTCCTGAGGCACGGGAGTCCCATTGCCCATTGCTAAATGCCACTCAGGCTATTAAGACGTGGCAGAGATTGAGGAGCTTCACCTATTTCCTGGACCAATGAGGCAGTAGCAGCAACAACAAGAGAATATCCTCCATCCCAGTGAAGAAAGGCCCAGCTGGGTAGTGGACTTCACTACTCAGCCCAAAGCAGGTGTTCCCACTGGTGCGCCATCAGCTTCCTATGGTTATGTACCGGTTGGGCATATACGATGTAACTATGCCTACATACATGGACTGTTCCCATTATCTCTTGTAAATAAGATGATAGTTCAAGGACAAACAGCAGAGGTGTTAACTGGATTAAATTTTCATATGTACCATTCAGGGATGTGTCCAAGACAAAATCCTACTGACTCACTGTATCCATAAGGGAAAATAGCCCTTTTGTACATGGGCTGCTAAGCAAGAAATAGGCATATAAGTCCACCTTATGAATTGTATTTCCATGGCACATGCTGTAGTGATAAGCCTGGGTTGGCCCAGTTTCCTTCTGTTTTGTGCCCTGGCCCAAGAAGTAGAGTGGGGTGGATGGAATAACCTGGGAATCCACCTGTCCAAGATTTAAACTATCCAATGAGTTGATACAACTTCCCAGAATGCCAAGACTGTTCCAGATCACAATGATGCCCTTCAGATTCCATGGGAAAGCTGCAAGTTTTCAGTTATGTACAGACAAGGTCTTGTTCTGATTTGAGAATGGAATCATAGAATCATAGAGTTGGAACGGACTCAAAGATGTCCACATTGACGATGATGTCAGTGTTCAGCAAGCATTTGGGGGTGGGGAGTCCTGTGAATCCTCTGTGCTGGGTGCATTGATAATACCATTAAAATGCAAGTTCAGTATTTTGTTTCAGAGTTATCCTGTGTGACAGGATACCTGGCCTACCGCTGGAATGAAATGTCAGCAGATTGGGAGAGTTGTGGGCTACTGCCAGAAATTCACTGTGAATTTAGTTGCCTTGTTGGCTAACCTTTTGACTGATTTGGTTGCGGGGGAAACAAACCATGTGGACAGATACTTTATGGACTTTCGTTTGCAACACATCCCTGCTGTGCTGTGTGCAACAAGCTTCAATAAACTGTCCATTGTTCACACTGATGCCTCTAAGTTGTTGTGCCTGAACAACAGATCCCTCCCATACTATCCCTGAGATACAAACTCTCCCATCACGAGTGAATTAAAATAATTTAAACTCCACAGGGTGAGAGCATGCTCTGGTTTAGAACTGGGATCCTCTCAGGTGAGAGGGGAGAATTAGATAGTCCATTGGGTGTGAGGCATGACTCTATTAATGCTTCAGAGATGGGTAGAGTCTCTTGCCTGTGTATGCTTGGCAGCGATCCTTTTTGGGTCATAACATTGAATGTGAGTGGTTTTGTGTCCGAGTGGTTGGTAGTGAATGATTGCAATGGTTGTGAGTGAGGCTGACTGAGTGCTTGGGTGAATAAACGTGTGTTGCGTTATGCTGCTTTGCAATGCTCTCTGGTTTTGTTTATTGTGATAACCGTTTCTATATGTGGATGTTGTTTGTGCATTTGTTCTGTTACTATATAAATAATTTGAGATCGTTTTTATTGTACTTATTGTGTTTATATATTTTCAAATGCCTTTTTTCACTCTACAGTATTGTGAACTGCTTCGAGGTCTTTTACTAGTAAGCAGTCTATAAAGGCAAACCATCATGGTCACTGAGAGAGAGGCTGTGGCAACAACCAACATTACTTAGGGGGAGGTGTCTTCATTGCACATAAACAACCCCTACCCCTCCCTCATACAGTGGTACCTTTCCCTCTAGGGCTTCCCTCCCACTTCCTTTAAGGTGGTTCATCAGGCCAGGCACCACCATGATACATGGGATTTTTTTTGTCCCTGATGACGAATCACTGCCCTGATATCTCTGATTTCTAAGGAGTTACCTCCTAGCCATTAATACCTGGACAACAAATTCTTATTGAGTTCATTGTCTTACTGTTTTTTTTCTCAGTCCCTGCAAGGAATTATGGGGTCACCATTTCTGGAATGGAGTGTTTTGATGAGGGTGTTCAGGAAAGATTGTCGCTGCTTCTTCTTCGTGGTTTTCTCCTCTTTTCTCTCCCTCCCTCCCTCTCTCCCCCTCCCATGTGTTCTCTTGGCTTATACTAGTGCAATTAGACTCTCTCTTTCATCACCCATGGAGTCGCCTGGTTCACGGAGCTGTCTGGAGCTGACATGCTAAGAAGATTATTCTCAAGGTCTCAGTGAAACTTAAAACCTGGCTGCTTAGCTTGGGTTGTAGACAATTAACCCTCTGTTTCCTTTAAATAATAAAAAAAAGAGGGAGAGGGAAGCCCCATCAGACTTTTATTGCATGTAGACAATGAGGGAGAAGGAAAAGAGTCTCATCAGAGATGAGGCAGCCTGATCCATTATTGGGAAATTAGGTGAGAAAAGGCCAACACCTTACCCCTCTCCACAAACACATCCATGTAAATAAACACGGGGCATGGTCCGTCAGGCAGTTCTGCACAAGTCCCATTGAAATTGTCATAGAATCATAGAATTGGATGGGACCCCAAGGGTCATCTGGTTCAACCCCCTGCAATGCAGAAAGAGCTGTGCAAGAGTGCAATAGTTCATTTCACTGCAGCTTAACAATAACAACAACAATTTGTTATTTCTACCCCAGCCACTCTGGGCGGCTCCCAACAGAATATTAAAACATGATAAAACATTAAAAACTTCCCTAAACGGGGCTGCCTTCAGATATCTTCTAAAAGTCAGAGAGTTGATTATTTCCTTGACATCTGCTGGGAGGGCGTTCCACAGGGCAGGCGCCACTACCGAGAAGGCCCTCTGCCTGGTTCCCTGTAACCTCACTTCTCGCAGTGAGGGAACCGCCAGAAGGCCCTCGGAGCTGGGCCTCAGCATCTGGCCTGAACGATGGGGGTGGAGACACTCCTTCTGCTTATGCAGAAGAACTTCTTGGTGGATTATGCCCTGTGTTAAATGGTAAGAGAGGTAGGTGCCTTTTAGATTGACCACCTCATGTACCAAATTGGCTTGTGGCCAATGCTGCTTATCTGATCTAAGGAGGTAAGTAGCCTTTTGTGAAAGCAGAACCTCACCACACACATACACACACACACACACACACACACACACACAGCCCTATGCTTTAGTGACTGCCAGCTAAGTATGCAACATCCTATTGTTTTGTTGTCCTGTCTGGCAAAAAAACACCCACACAAAACAAAAAAAACCTGTGTTTGAATGAGGGCTGATCTGACCAGTCTTGGCATGAATGGTTTTAATGATCTTGTGAATAAGGAATGATACTGTGCTCTGATGAATGCAGATTGACGCGTCTGTGGCAAAAGCAATACCTTGAAAACTTGCCAGTAAACACAGCAAGGTTTGTGATCTCAAGGCATGTAGTTGGAAGTACAACCTGCCTTCTTGTCTGAAAAAAACCCCCAACCCTGATCTCATCCATCAGCGTCTCAAAAGTGAAGGAGAGAAATGGATTCAGCTTTGGCACCTGCACCTATGGCTCCTTCCAAGATGTACAGGAATAAGCCTTCTCCCTGCTAAACTCAATGCTGGAGAAAGGGCAAGCACGCAGCCCTTGGCTTCCACAGCCCAGTGCCAACAATGCTGGTTGTCTCCTTTTGATTGGCTGGGAAAGAGAGAATTTGTGGTACCGTTGCTAAGGCAGCCAAATTTGTATTCTGTGCCAATATGCAAATAAGTAGGTGATTTCAAAGCCTATTCAGCAAAAAATTAGTTCAAGCTTTTACTTTTTAAGCAAACCAATCTGGTGGGAGAGGGAGATTTCCCATCACATTACTATTTTAATATTACTGTATTATGTTATTATTTTTCGCAGATTTGCTTCTGTTCCTCACTCGTTTTCTTGTCGCATCTTAGAAAGGGTATCCTAGTGCTGGAAAAGATTAAAAAGAAACAGGATGACAAAAACGATTGCTGGGGTTGCAGCAGCATCTACATACGAGAAAAGTGTTTGGGGTTGTTTAGAAAGGAAGGAGGCAAGATTAAGGTTTATTACATTAAGTGTTTCATAGCCGTGAAGCCCTTTTTTAGCTTCATGGTTGCTGCATGGCACTGAACTTCTTTCGCAGTTTTGAATAACTTTTGAGAGGAATCCTGTATCTTTGAAATAACAAGGATCCACAGTGAGGAGGGTCAAGTTCTGCAGTAAATATAGCTTTTGCCCCCGGACCACTATTCAGAGAAGAGAGAGATCCTTGGAGGAGAAAACAGCCATCCCTGCATTAATCCATTAATCAATAAACCGCTCGGAATCTATAAATGCTAAAAGGAAATACTGAATTTTCTTTCCTTCAGCAGGACTAATAGGTTTTGCATCCACAGGCACTGCCTCCTTTTCTCTTATTGCTGATAACAACAAGGCAAGATAGCCTCTTTTACACTTGGGGGAATCCATACCCTGCTTTCTCTCTCTCTGCAATGTAGTTGAATTGAGGTCTCGGTCTACGCATGCGGCAGAATGAGATTACAGATGAGAAATAGCATTTATGAATGACACAAAGCCCATATTAAAAACATAATAAGGTAAACCTGATTCTATGATTCTCCCTGCAAATGGAAAATCGGCACATGATTGAGGAGCAAAGTTTTTTGCCTACCGTGTTGATTTTCTATTTGCAGGGAGTTTTTAAGCACATAGGAGCTTTCGAAAATGGGATATCCCCCCCCCACCTTCCTGAAGTGGTGCAGTCCACTTTGATGCCTTGTTCTGCTGCCTAAATCTGCATCCTTTCACTCCTCTACCCTACCCCACTCTGGACGCCCACCCCACCCTGGCAGCTGCAGACATTCTGATTACTTGTTGACAGGCATTCAATACATTGCCACAGATGGAGACCCTCAACATCTGGCTCTCCAAATTGAAAACTTTCTCTCTCTCTCTCTCTCTCTCTCTCTCTCTCTCTCTGCCGTTTGCCCCTCTTGGTTTATGATCCCTCCCCAGCCTCCATAATCCAGGTCAGGAGGCTGTGACGGAGGAAGAAGTATTTTAATTGGATGCTCTCATGCCATAGGCGGAGTTCCCACTGGGTTTCCTAGTGTCACCAGAGATTGCAGCTGACCTAAATCCTTTTGGATATAAAGCAAGTCTGAGAAAGAAATTTTAAGGAGGGCTTTAATTTCCCGACTTGAGAGGGGCTCGCTGTTTGAGCCTGCCTGGAAGTCATATTCCCCTAACTTGAAAGCTCTGTTCCCCATTCTCGGATATTTGTGGGTTAGTCACGAGAAGGAAAATACTCTACACATGCACAGTGGTGCTCTTATCTTCATTATTGTTTCACACATCTCTGGGCATCTTCCTTACACTGGAAAAGAACTTCTAGAACTGTTTCCCTAGCTCAATTTTCACCCTTTTTTGACCTTCCATTTGCAAATATAAGAATTGGCTTGCTGGATTAGACAAGGAGTATTTTTAGTCCAGCATGTTGTTTACTGCAGCGACCAACTGGGTGCCTCTGGAAGCACACAAACAGAGCACAGTTGAGACATCCTGTTGTGTGTTCCCAACACCTGATAATCTGATATCATTCCTCATGCCATGGAGGTTCAGTTTCACTATTATAGTTCCTGGCTATGGATAGACTTAGCTATCTTCCAGGAAGGAATTGGTCTAATGCATTTCTGTACAATCTGTATATTGCTTTGTATATTTTAGTTGTCTGTATGCACTCATCAGCGATGGCATGTTTTCTACCAGTTGCTTGTATGGGGTTTTCTGTGTATTTGCAAATGCTGCTGAATAATGCATCTCATTTCACACTCAGTAGGTGACAACCTTGTTGGGGCGGGGGTGGTGCTGTGGTCTAAACCACTGAGCCTCTTGGGCTTGCCGATCAGAAGGTCGCCGGTTCGAATCCCCGCAACAGGGTGAGCTCCCGTTGCTCGGTCCCTGCTCCTGCCAACCTAGCAGTTCGAAAGCATATCAAAGTGCAAGTAAATAAATAGGTACCGCTCCGGCGGGAAGGTAAATGGCGTTTCCGTGCG
This sequence comes from Podarcis pityusensis, assembly GCF_964106645.2. Classification (NCBI taxonomy): domain Eukaryota; kingdom Metazoa; phylum Chordata; class Lepidosauria; order Squamata; family Lacertidae; genus Podarcis; species Podarcis pityusensis. Next base: position 23,169,392 of record NC_138038.1, read on the forward strand.
CTGCTCTGGTTCGCCAGAAGCGGCTTAGTCATGCTGGCCACATGACCCGGAAGCTGTACGCCAGCTCCCTCGGCCAATAAAGCGAGATGAGCGCTGCAACCCCAGAGTCATCCGCGACCGGACCTAACGGTCAGGGGTCCCTTTACCTTTATCCTAACTTGGGAGGAACAGAGAGCCCATCGCCATATCTGAAGTCCTGCAACCTTGCATCATCCAGGATGGAAGTTTTAGTGTTCCATTGCGCCAGAAGCAGCTTAGTCATGCTGGTCACATGACCCGGAAAAACTGTCTGTGGACAAACGCCGGCTCCTTCAGCCTGTAAAGCGAGATGAACGCCGCAACCCCAGAGTCGTCTGTGACTGGACCTAACTGTCAGGGGTCCTTTACCTTTTTAAGTGACAACCTTTTTTTATGAATAGTATCGTATTGGTCGGAATATAGGCCACACTCCCCCCCCCCACCCCAAATCTGGCTTGTATAAAACTTGAGTGTTGCCTATAATAATCCTCTTGTAGGTAGAGAGGTCGTGATTTAAGAGCTCTCCTGGGTATGTGTGTCTATATATTGGGGGGGGGGGCTTATATTTGGACCAGTATAGTAATAATAATTTAGAAAAGGCTTTTAATTTGCAAGGTGTTTTACCAACCATACCTTCTTCCTCTTCACAACACCTATACTGACACACTGTTCAGCCATGGAATACCTCTGCAACAGGATACATGTCTGCTCTGTGTTCCTTGTTTCGTAGGCAGATCTTGCTCTGCTATCATTTATTTATTTAAAGTTAAATAATATTTACCCTGCCCTTTAGCTTAAAAAGAAAGGCACTCCGAGCATCTTGGAAAGATCAGTAATAAGATATCCTCTGTCCTCGGGTTTATGGTTTAAAAAATAAGCTACCAAAGGAAAAACGGTTTGGGATGGAGGAGGAATATAGCAAACCCAGGCACTAATTCTTAATTACATAGTTTGTATAATGGCCTGCTGGGAAGGAAACAACTTGAGGAGAGGGGAGCCAAAAGTTGCTGGTCTCTCCACAGAGCAGATGGAGTGGCCCTGTTCCTCTTCTCTTCTCTCCTCTTCTGCAACCTAATGAAGGAACTTGATGGAGCAGGTTTCTCAGCAGAGCTGATGGTGGAACCAACCTACCTCCCTTTCCCTCCTCTGCCGTATCCTGATGGGCCTGTTGGCCGAGCAAGGCAGCTGCTGCAGCGACTGCAGCTGCACATTTTGGCAGCCAGTTGTCCCATTATTAAGTTTGTTATTTATACATTTTGGGGTGGTGTGCCCTTTGGATTTTCTGCCTGGGCCACCCCAAAATTGGGACCCATCTCTGTCCGCAAGACTCCTGCTGGGTCAAATTAATGGCCAGGAGCTTTTGTGGTCCCTGGGCAGGAAGAGACTTTCCCTCCCCTTTGCTTCCCTTTTAGTTTGGAAGCCTGCAGGCAGGAGCCGGTCCTACTTCATCATCTGAAGCTGCCCTTACAACTGGGCCAGGCAATTTGGTCTGTCTAGCACAGCCTAGATCAGCTTTCACCAACCTGCAGATCAGCTTTGGAGCTGATGAGGGTTGCAGCACAAAACATCCTCAGGGCACTAGGTTGGTGAAAGCTGATCTGGCACAACATTGCCTACCTCTCCCTGACATGCTGCTTTTGTGTGTGTTAGATTACTAGTAGCAGCAGCAGTCACAGTATTTAATGGAGAAGCATCTGATGGTGTGAGCTCTCACCTGCATCCAATGTAACACTTCTCCTTGACATCCTAGTTCTCTATGTGAGGAGGACCTATGGAAAGATTCAGACATCTGACCAACACGAAGTCTGAAGTTGTACAGCATAGGCAGTGAACCACTCAAATCTGTGCACCATTCTGGACACAGGACCCCCCCATTTTATTCCTTTCTTTTGGGCTTGGCTCTGTTTGCTCTAACAAAACAAGACAGAAGTCCCCTCTGACAAGCTATTGCTCTCTTCCCAGCAGCTTCTTGCATTTCGCTCCCAGTTTCACTGTATCCCTTTTGTCTTGTTTGCAGGAGAAGAACCCTCAACTGGGTTTGATTGTTTATTGTTCTTTCCTCCTCCTCCTGCTGTCAGAGTAGTGCTAGTCTAATCCGAGGCGCACAATTCAGCTGCCGCTGGTTGTTTGTTTTTTTTAATTCTCTCCTCCCCACTCCACCAGCATCCAGCTTCCTTGCTTCTTCCTCCAGTCTCTGTCATTCCTTGTAGCAGCTCATCTCACAAGCCAGAATCTGGGAGATGTTCCTCTGCTTTATGGAGCAGATCCTGCCTCCAAGTACAAGGGACGGGAGTGCTGGCTGAAGGTGGCTGTGAATCAGGTATACTCTCTCTCCAGGTGGTAGCTTGTGGCTGTGGGTGCTCTGCTTGTCTTTGTGTCTAAGCTCTCGTTGATTGTTTGATTGCTCTCTGAATATTGCTGAGAATGTGTCTTGGGAGATTGGGAGCAATTCGCGAGGAGAGAAGAAGGGTGAACTCGCTCGATCTGGGGGTAGTGCTTCTAAATGGTTGAAGCAAAGTCAAGGAACTGAGGGTGATCAGGGTTTTTGTGCCCCTACTGAAGAATAGATCCACACTCTACATTTAAAGCTACATTCACAGACATTTGGAGCACATGACTTTCCCCAGAGAATCCTGGGACCTGTAGTTTCCCCTCATAGAGCTATAGTTCCCAGCACCCTTAAACTACAATTCCTAGGATTCTTTGATAGGGGAGAACCCTGTGCTTTTAATGTGCATTGGATATGCTTTAAGCGTATGGTGTGAATAAGTTATTCCAGTTGCTATCAGATGCCTAGCTGGCTGGACATCACCCAACAGACCAAGGGAGCAAAGAAAGAACTAGAGAGGCCAGAGCAAAAAATTGATCAGGTGTGAGTGAGGAAGTCCTGGCTTGCAGACAGACTAGGGGATGACCTGCATTAGGAAGGCTTTATATAGAACTCCCACTGGCATCCAGTCAGAATGTAAGGCTGGGAGCCAATGAGGACATGGAAGGTCCCTGTTCCAACAGGGGAAGTTGGAGAACTTCCCATGAAGGATGAATGGCCGAAGTCTCTGTCTCTAGAGATGAGTAGAACTCGACTCCCACCTAAGGAGACAAGCACTATTTGTATAGGATAGCGACAAGTTGGTCTCATACATTGGGTACCTTTGTTTGAACTTAAATTGAAAAATCTTAACTTCTCATCAGCAGTCCCCTAAAACATCTGGGTTCCTCTACTTAACTGCTTGCTGTTTGAAATTTTAATGAATTTTCCACTCAGGATTCATTTTCTGAGTCAGGCTTTTGCCCAGCATTAATACATTATTATTCACTCCATCACCTTTTGGCCTGACGGATTAAAAAGAAGGCCTTTGATGTGGATTCTGGGTTATTTCCCACCCACGTATGACTTTGTATGTGCTGTGCATGGGTTCCAAAATACTTTTGCAGGGAGAGGAGCTGATGAGAAGAAGGAAATTCTTTGGGCTTCTCTTTCAGAGGTGTGGTTAGTGAGGTCCGTGTGCCGGCTGAACCTGCTTGGGATATGGGTCATTTTTGCGGTTCCTTAGAGGGTTTAGCATAGTTGACTGCTGCTCTTGCATTGCCCCATCTCTTTTCTGCTTCCCTTCCATTTGGCAGATGTGGTTGTCAAAGATCACCCCCCCGCCGCCCCAAGTTCGTAAATCAGAAGGGTTTAACTTTTTAACATCCCAGGAGTTGCTGGCCTGGAGAAGGCACAGGCCTCCCGCTTTAGATTTTCACCCCTCTCTTTTCCACGTACTTCTGGCACATCTGGAATGCATTTTAACCTCCCAGCTGTTGTACGGTGATAGCTTGATTACACACCGCCGGGGAAATGGAGATTTTGGTTTTTTTAAACCGTGTATCAAAAGTTTTTGCACTGCACACTACTTTTTTCAGGGAAGTCATCTGGAAGAATTCTTGATTGCCCACAGGGGGCCACCTCACAGTCTGGCTAATAATTGCTGCAACTTTTTTTAAAAAAACACACACATCAAGTTTCTAGTCCTTACTTTGAAAGCTCTTCAACTTTTGCTTTCCCCCTTAGGCCCTTACAATGACTCGTTGCTCTCAAATGAAGGCTGTGTGCACATGGAAGTTCCAAGTGGATTAAATGCAGCCCATGTATGTGTGTGCTTTTTGCTTTGCCTGCACAATGTCATTCTCATTGGAGTGGCAGCCTTTACTCCCTGCCCACATTTAATTCGTATTTTCCCAGTTTGTAGATAATGCAGTAAAGGGAGGGGGGAAGGAAATCTAACAGAAGATTGCATGTTACCCAAGTGTGGACATACTGAAGCACATGGTGTAGACAGGAAGTGGGTTTTTCATGTGTGTGGTGACCTTTTGCTGGGTATCATCTATGCCCACATCCTCTGCTTCTGTAGGTGAGGCACTGCTTGCTGGACTGCTAGAGAGGCTGGGTGTGGCATACTTTTTTAAAAAAGCAACTTGCTGTTTTGTGCAAGTCTGGTATATCAGAAAACTTGTGTTTCAGAAATAAAAATAAATAATTGGGCACCTCATATTTCTGGAAGTCAGCTATGTACTTCTTGTACCAACTCTGATGGTTGAATGCTTATCATTAAATTATCTTCCTAATGATACTGTATTTTATTGTATTACAGTGGTACCTCGAGTTACATATGCTTCAGGTTACACATTCCGCTAACCCAGAAATAGTGCTTCAGGTTAAGAACTTGCTTCAGGATGAGAACAGAAATTGTGCTCCGGCAGCACGGCAGCAGCAGGAGGCCCTATTAGCTAAAGTGGTGCTTCAGGTTAAGAACAGTTTGAGGTTAAGTACGGACCTCCGGAACGAATTAAGTACTTAACCTGAGGTACCACTGTATTCTGAAAAAGACTGGTGTTACGAGTCATTAGACCTAAGAAATAGCAACTTTTCCTAAATGTATCCACAATTTTGGCGACTAGCATAATTGAACGATGTCACTAAGGGCAACCAACTTGGATGGCTTTAAATAATAATAATAATAATAATAATAATAATAATAATAATAATAATAATTCATTGAGGATAAGTCTTATCATTGGCTACTAACCCTGATGGTTATGTTGGAGGCAGCAATGTTTCAGTTTCTGGAAACCTCTGAAGGGGATAGCGCTGTTGCACTCAGGTTATGCTCAGAGGTTTCCCATAGGCATCTGTTTGGCCTCTGTGGAAGCGGGACCCTGGAATAAATGGGCCACTGAACAAAATGGACCACTGACTGGCCTGATGTTCTTAACAAGAATTTTAGGGTTTGAGCTCCAAAGATTCCTGATAGCAGTAGCACGTTCCAAAAATGTCCCAAATTCACATGTATTAGGTGTGATGTATTCAAGACAATGTCAGCTCAATGTCTCAAATCTCTCTCTCCTTATGTCATGTGTCCATTTCAGCAGACTTCCACCAACCACCACGAGAGCAGTAAAGAAACCGCAGAGGTCATTCGGTCGGAAGTGAAAGGCAAGAAGTCTTCAAGCCATGGCACAAGCCACAAGGCCAAGAAGTCAGGAAGTGGGAAAAGCTCAACGGGTTTTGGCACATCCTCTTCCAGTGGGACATTTCCACCTGCAGGTGAAGCATGGGAAGGAACTGGGAGCCAGTAGGGTCAGCCGTGACAGTGGGCTTCAGTCCATTAATATAAATGAGTCTGTTATGAATAGGACTTAGTTGGATGCAACCTGATAGTAACTAGCCATATGAATGTAAGTGCATGCAATTAGACATGCTAAGTCTTCTTTTCAGTTGATGCATTCAGTGTGTGTGAGGGGGGGTCCCCAGATGTTTTTTGGACTACAAGTGCCATCAGCCCCCAGCCCACACTGCCAGTGGTCAGGGATGATAGGAATTGTAGCCCAACACAATCCAGAAGGAACCACGTTGTCCACCTGGTGGGTTTTGCCTTTTCGATTGCAGTCTTCGTCAACCATCCAGCAAGTGAGAAGAGCATCTAGTTTTTTTCAACTGTGAGCAGTGAGGCTTTCTCCAGCGGTGCCTTCTGCACCTTTAGGCATTTTGCAAGCAAACAAATGAACACGTAGACTTAGATCTGTGACAGCTATAGCTCTGATGCCTCATCTCTGCCTGCTTAAGGTTTCAAGATTTCCCTTGATCCCCTTCCAGGTACCTCATGCAGCTCCTTGCCCTTCTCCCAGGACTTCGTAACCTTCCCAAAGCTGGAGCAGCAGCAGCAGCAGCCAGAGGAAGAGAAATACCGCAAGCCTGTCTCTTCCTCCTCGTCTTCCGCTCATTGCTCCCCATTGTACGAAGGGCAGAAAAGCGACGTCTTTGAGCAAAAGGTGATCTTCTCGGGTTTCGGCTCCATCATGCGCTTCTCCACTTCGGCCGTCAGCCAGCAGAGGGGGCACGATGCTTCCCCCGTGGACTACAAGGTCTCCAACTCTATTGGGGGCACCTCTGGCGGGAGTGGCGGCAGCAGTGGCGGCAGCCACAAACGGATGCCGTCCCTCAACGTTGAGGAAGGAGAAGTCCTGAAGGAAAAAAAGCACAAGGCCAGCAAGAAAAGCAAGCATGGGCCAGGGAGGCCCAAAGGGAGCAAGAACAAGGAAGTCCCAGGCGCCCAGCTGGTTGGATCCACAGCTACATCGTCTTCGCCCTTCTCCGGGGGGTCCCTGGTCAGCTCCAGCATCGGAGGGTCCTCTCGGTCTTTCAGCCATGCAGCTGCCCTTCCGAGCCTCAGTATGGAATCTCCGCTTCTGGGATCAGGTAGGTACCACAGCCTCTAGGCAGGATGCTGCATATCCTATTGGTTTTGGCTTCTGGTGCAGAGTTCTGAGGCTCTCAGCTTGAAAAAACAAAACAAAAGAAACCAAGAGTGAAGGCAGGTATTTACGTCTATCTGTCTAGAGAAATAAGGGACGTGGGTGGCGCTGTGGGTTAAACCACAGAGCCTAGGACTTGCCGATCAGAAGGTCGGCGGTTCGAATCCACGCGATGGGAAGAGCTCCTGTTGCTCAGTCCCTGCTCCTGCCAACCTAGCAGTTTGAAAGCATGTCAAAGTGCAAGTAGATAAATAGGTAGTGCTCCGGCGGGAAAGTAAACAGCGTTTCCGTGAGCTGCTCTGGTTCGCCAGAAGCGGCTTAGTCATGCTGGCCACATGACCTGGAAGCTGTATGCCGGCTCCCTCGGCCAATAAAGCGAAATGAGCACCGCAACCCCAGAGTCGACCACGACTGGACCTAATGGTCAGTGGTCCCCTTTACCTTTACCTATCTAGAGAAATATGAAGTGGTTGCAGTGGGTTCTTTACCCACAGAGCGAACCTGACATTGCAACTCTGTAAAATGCAAGCAAACACACAAGCAAGTTGAACAGCTTCAGTCTCGCCTCTGTCATCATGTGTCAGATGAGCTGTCTGCTTTTATAGGCAAATCTGTATGCGTGTGTGTGTGTTGGAGATGACATGCATGCTAGCCAGTAGGCAGTCGACGAAGTCCAAATATAACCCGTGCCAGAGAAGCTGTGATAAAAAGTTGCAGAACTTCTCATTACCCCATCGCCATCGGTGTTCACCGCAGTGCTGGGGAAATTTGTGTGTGTTTTGAGGGTAGCAAAGGTGCTATCAACCCTAAGTTTCCAGGCGCCATCCAAGTCCTTAGTAGCTGTGGGGATAAGGTTTGCAACGTGGATAGTAATACTGAGAGAACAGGATACTAGACTAGATTGACCTTTGGTCTAATTCAGAAGGGCTGTCCTTACCTTGCGATATCTCAGGCTTTAAAACAGTGTTTCCCAAACTTGGGTCTCCAGCTGTTTGGGGACTACAACTCCCATCATCCCTAGCTGGCAGGACCAGTGGTCAGGGATGATGGGAATTATAGTCCGAAAACTGCTGGAGACCCAACTTTGGGAAACACTGCTTTAAAAGACACATTAATGAAGGACAGGGCCATCAGTGGCTGCCAACTGTGATGGATGTGTTCTGCATCTACTGTTGAAGGCAGTATGCCTCTGTAGACCTGTTGCTGGGAATCAGAACTGAGGAATAGTGCTATCGTACTTAGGTCTGGTTGGCTTTTATGAGAACAAGATGTTGGGCTAGCTGGCCCTTCTGTTTGATCCAGTAAGGCTCTTCTTATGTTCTTACCTGGTGAAATCTCAGAGCCGCTTCCTGCGCTGTTTGTGGCAAGGCACCCGTGATGTGTGTCAGTGTGATTTCTTCTGCGAGTGCAACAAGCCAGCAAACCACAGCGCATCTCAACTTCCTGAGCCAGGTGCTTGCAGCAGAAAAGATGTTTGCACTGCTAGTCTCAAAAGCCAGAAGGCTGCTGAACCACAAGCAAGACTTCCAGGAGCTGGGAGGGTGGTCCTTCTGAGCTCTGTGCTGTTCCTTGAACCCTCTTCTCAGTTAACAGAAACGGAATCTGTTTTGCAGCACTTGTGCAATGGTGGAAATGTGTATAGAAACATGGCCTAGAGTCGGGTATGTCCTTGTAAAATGAGGGGTTTGTTTTTCTTTGCCCCAGAGAATATGCTTATTCTTCCCCAAGTCCTTTAGTGTTACTCCAGTTGTGCTTTCAGGCAGTAGCTGTGCCGGTTGTTGCTCACTTGTATTGCGGACTCTTTGTATCTAGGCCTATTCATCATGTCAGCCTTTGCCTCTTCCTTTATTCCAGGTGTGGAGAAGACTTGGCCTTCTGGATATTGCTGAACTACAACTACAACTACAAATCAGCAAGTGTGGCCAATGGCCAGGAATGATAGAATTGTACTTCAGCAACATTTGGGGGAGGCAAAGGTTCCCCATACTTGTGAGGGTGGTTTTTTTTTAACACTCCCCTGTGCTGTGAAACCCACAAAAAGTCCTCCCCCCCCCCCAAAGCTGCTGCTTGACATGGAAGGGAGGCTGTCATTGGCACCAGTGGCAGCATCTTTCCCATACCAAATAGCAGCTGGGGAGGGTGTAGGTTGGTGAAAAATAAAACAGGGCTCTTACACCTTTAATAGTTATCAGTGGAAACTGAACCACCAGGGCAAATGGGGCATAGCCCCACCTGTCTCAGCCAGCTCTCATCTGTCTGCGTTCTTACTTACATCCACTGGGGGGGGTGATTCCTGCTTGCAACAGCTTCCTCTTGTCTCCATAGTCTTGCAGCAAGGAGGAAGATTGGAGCAAAACTCTTAATTCATTAGCTTTGCCTGCCATTGACTCTGGCGCCACCTACTGCTGGCCTCCTTCCCCCCCACTCTTAACTGGTTGGGCACCGATACTTATGCAGGAGAGGGGATTTCAGCAGATGTTGTTCGGCATGCATTTTGCAGCTGCTGAAATCCCCTGCTGAAATTCTTCTAAGCAAGAATTAAAGGTGCGGGAGCCTTGGCCTCACTTGCCCATGGTCACTCTAGGGTGACCTTTCTCAGCTTTGGTGCCCCAGATGTCATTGGACTACAACTCCCATCATCCCTGACTGCTGGTCCTGCTAGCTAGGGATGATTGAGAAAGGCTGCTCTAGGGCCACGAACTTATTTTTCTCCATGTCCCAATCCCGATTCTACAGCCTCCCCATCCTGTGATGAACGCTGCACACAAACTAGGGCTAATGCACATGACTGTGGTGCCCACATCCCAAGCCACATCATCGTGGCAGAGCAGCCCGGCTTCCAAGCATCCCGGCATTGTGGCGGAGTGGAATCGCAACACCTGCACTTCATTTCCCTGCCAAGTAGCGATCCCATTACACGCTGAAGGACGTTCCCAAAAGTGCTTCATCAACACACCCATTGTGTGTGTGTTTGAGACTGCCAGGAAGCGAGGCACTGTAAAAAAAAAACCTTTAAAAATCCCACCAGCAACACCTTCCTGGCAGTGACACTAATGGCAAAGAAGGGGCAGCATCAGCAAAAAAGGGTTAAAGGGGAAGGAAGTGGGAGGCCTGACCTGGGCACAGCTGATTTGGCATGCTCTCATCTCTGTGCCGGCTTGCTATTCAGGTCACATGGACAGATGAGAGGGTGGAAGGGGAGGCATAGGAGGCATAGCTGAGCTCTGTGTCATTCCCTGGGCCGGCGGAGTGGAAGAGAAAGAGAAACCAGGATGCAATTATTTCTCAGGGAGGAGCTGCTGCAAGCCACACACGCCTACCCATAATCGTAACCTCAGGCCATACGGATTTTCCTCCCCTGTTTCCCTCGCTCCCTTGAGTTCAAAGGAAACAGCCTTTTTGCGTGAGGTGGGTCTGCCTGTCAACCCGTAATCCAGGCCTACTAAGGGCGAATTTTTCCTCACACAGCTGCAGCCAGCTCCCTGATGAACTTCTTGCGATTGGCGTGCTTGCAAACGTGCTTTTTGTTGTTGTTGTTGCGTTCACACATTACATTTTCGGTGGCCGACAGAGATGTTGCAAGTCTGCACTTAGCAGGTGCGAGTGCCTAAACCAGAGCTTTCAGAACTTTTCATCTTGGTGGCACACTTTTTAGACGCGCATCATCTTGCAACATAATAATTCAGTTTTACTAGCAAACCGGAGGTTAAGCTAACCGCTTACCAGCCCCGGGAGGAGCGTTCACAAGACACATCTACACACTCTAGCCGGCACACTAACATATTGCGACACACTGTTTGGAAAGCTCTGGTCTAAAGAGTGTCCCTTAGAGTGCCGGTGGCATCATCTTAAATGGAAGTGAAGATACCAGCAGATACTTACCCATTTGCTAAATTTCTTTCTCTCCCATTCTCTCTCTCATCCCCTCCCGGTCCCCATTTTCTGCTTCTTGTGCTGGTTGCTTACCTAGGCAAGAGTCATCCAGGTGGGTGGAATGTAAATGTAGTTTTCTCATCTGCCAATATGGAATCGAGAAGTAGGTGTGTTCTCCTCTCAGTTCAGTAAGGTGGCTGGGCTGTGGTGGGCTGGATCAAATAGCTAGAACAATATTAAATCTGCAAATATTGAAGGCAAGAGGGTTTGGTAGGCAATAAGTGGAAAGAGAAGGTTCCTAAGGGTTTCCTAGATTTTGCCGTCCCACCCAAGGCTATTGCTACAGGCTGCTTCAGCCTCATGTGGCTCAAAGTTGTGAGGGACATGCTGCAAGGATATTCCTAGGTGGAATGTGCTAACACTTGGGAGATCTCTGAAGCATGCACCAATGTCAAACATGTTTTTAGACACTTATGTTTCTAGCATGGACAATTCGGGTACATGGTGCATAAAAGTGGCCATCACAGGAGACCCTGGGATCCACCTCGTTCTTTGAGTGAAATTGAATCAGTTGGATGAGTGAAATTGTGCATGTGTAATTTATTACTAAGGAACTAAGAGAGGGGCAGGTCAAATTTAGAACTCTCTTCAAGCAAGTGACTATCTCTCAAGCCTCCAGGATTGCAGACATGATACTAACTATAGTTTAGGGATTGTAAACGGGCACATAGATTCCTCCTTTCCCTTGATCTGTGTTCTCAAGCGCATGCAACGGTTGACAACTTTAGTTAAAATTAAGCTGGCAAAACTTAATTTTGAAAAGCACTAAAAGCTGTCAGCATCTGAATAACATTTTTGGTAATGTTTCCAAATATAACAGTTTTTGCCTGGGTCCCATCAGAGCTCACCTTTTGTCCAGACTTCTGTATTACAATAATAGCACAACTTAAATAGTTTTTTAATAGAGTTTTTGAATATTCAGGTTTTCCAACACATCGCATACACCATCTTGTAGTCCTTACAGCAGCCCTGTAAAGTAGGCCAGGATGCAGCCCAATAGTTCAAAGTGTGCTTTGGCTGTATATTGTTGGGTTGAATGATGTGCATGCCAGCCTCCTGGTTTGCAAAAAGAATAATAGATGTGTAGAGTTAGAAGGGACCATGGGGATCATCTGGTCCAACCCTCTGCAATGTAGGATTTTTTTGCCCAACATGGGGCTCGAACCCACAACCCGGGGATTAAGAATCTCATACTCTACCAATTGAGCTATCCGGGGGCACTAGGGCTGAAACTATCATGCAATGTAATCCTATGTGTATTTACTCAGAAATAAGTCCCACTGTGTTCTGTGGGGCTTACACCTGGTAGGTATGTTTCGGATTGTAGCCTGCATCTCAAGGCACAAGACCTGAGCAGCCAATCCCTGACTCCACCCCAGGAACTTACACAAAAAAAGCAAAATTTAAAGACTGGCTGCTGGGTTGGGAGGGTGTGAAATTGACTAAGAATTACCCCTCATTTTGACTTGAGGCTACTCAGTTTCAGCTTCCCACCCAACCTGCAAGGAAGTCCCCTTTTGGCAGACTGAGCTAGTATTACAGTGAAGATTTATGTATGGGGTCTGGTGGGGAAGAAAACAGAGCTTGCAATGAATTCTTCAGCCGCAGTATGAGCCTGGCTTTCTCTCAGCACCACAACTGAATTGGCAGACATGCATAGCAGTGAATCAGCTCTAGGCTAGGTTGTCATTTATGGCTCTCTGGCCATGGTTCATGCAGAATGTAGTTCTTTTTCTAAACACACACACACACACACACACACACACACACACACACACAAAAAACCCCCAGCACTACAGAAATGTTATCCACTGTTTTGTTTTTGTTTTTAAAGGGTAATGGTGGTGGAACTGTAGAATCCTAGAATTTCCATTTACAAGAAAGGAGATTCTGACTGAACATCAGGAAGAGCATTCTGACAGCAAGAGCTGTTTGACAGTGGAGTGGTCCTCCTCAGGAGGTTGTGAACTCTCCTTCCTTGGAGGTTTTTAAGCAGAGGTTGGATGGCCATCTGTCACGGGCGCTTTAGTTGAGATTCCTGCATTGCAGGGGGTTGGACTAGATGACCCTTGGGGTCCCTTCCAACTCTACAATTCTATGAGTCTGTTCCACTGTCAAACAGCTCTTATAATATTATTTTAGGCAACTGTTAGAAAACTCTTCCTGGTGTTTATGCAAAACTATTCTGGGGGTGGAGGAAAGGCTGTTGGTGATGTCAGAGGAGGCCAGCCATGCTGTATACAGCGTGCTTCTGGGAACTGTTTTGTTCTGAGATTGATTCTGGAGAGAAATGGTTCCATTTGGGTTAGATGCAATAAGGGCGTTTCCAGATCAGTCTCATTGCTCTACAAACCTTAAACCTGTCTTTGTTTGCCCTTAGAGTCACCAAACGAACTGGACATTGAAGGCAGGAATTGTATAATTCAGTTATCAGTAACCTCATGAATACTGTCCAGAGGGTTTCTGTCCATTCCAGAAAGCACTCCAGACCACATTGGTCTGAATAGCTGGGAAAAACAATGTCATATCCAGAATCAAAACATTGCAGTTTACAGGCCTGTCTTACCCATTGAGGCTAGTGGCGCAAGGTTCTGGAGTGCGCCACGTGAGAGTCCAGGGAACACCGAATGAGTGCGCTGAGTGAGGGCGCATGCACCGCTCCCACCAAGCATCGGCTTGGTTTTTTCCCTTTTATCCTGCAGGCGCCGGATTCTGCAGGGCACCAGAAGGCTAAAAGGGAAAAAACCGAGCCGGCGCTCGGCGGGCACGGCGCACGTGCCCTCACTCACTCAGCGCAGGCCCGCTCTCTCGGTGTGCTGCCTGCCGTGGCCACCACGGCACGAAGCAACCAGCTGAGCCTCCGTCTCTTCCCTGTCGGAGGAGCTGCCCTCCAGCCGCTGCCTGCCTCCTCCAGCCCTAAAAAAAAGGTCAACTCTGGGAAAGGGGGGGGGAGCGCTCCGGAGGGATCTTTGCACCACGGCCCTGGCAGTTTATTGGCTGAGAGAATGCCTTATCTGGATCCCACATATCAGGCAAGTAACAGAGGTGCATTTGTTGTGCTGTGTGCTATGCTGTGCACTGGAAAAACCCTCGGCCACAGTTGGTCCAGTTCTCTAAAATGGGAACAATACTGGCGTGCCCTAGAATCATAGAATCATAGAGTTGGAAGAGACCACAAGGGCCATCGAGTCCAACCCCCTGCCAAGCAGGAAACACCATCAGAGCACTCCTGACATATGGTTGTCAAGCCTCTGCTTAAAGACCTCCAAAGAAGGAGACTCCACCACACTCCTTGGCAGCAAATTCCACTGTCGAACAGCTCTTACTGTCAGGAAGTTCTTCCTAATGTTTAGGTGGAATCTTCTTTCTTGTAGTTTGGATCCATTGCTCCATGTCCGCTTCTCTGGAGCAGCAGAAAACAAGCTTTCTCCCTCCTCTATGTGACATCCTTTTATATATTTGAACATGGCTATCATATCACCCCTTAACCTCCTCTTCTCCAGGCTAAACATGCCCAGCTCCCTTAGCCGTTCCTCATAAGGCATCGTTTCCAGGCCTTTGACCATTGTTTTGGGAGGATGCAGAAGGAAAGGAAAAGTTGTCAAACCATCCTGAGAGAGAGGAGCAGAGGCAACGTGGGAATTCGAAACAAACAGCTATAGACATCCTTTTCCTTGGTGCCCGGCCATCTCTTTTCAAGTCTTGCTTTCATTTCTTCCTGCAGGGATCTACACAAGCAACAAAGATCCGATTTCGCACGGAGGTGGGGTGCTCCGGACAGTGTGTAGCACTCCTCTCTCCTCCAGCCTCCTGGCTCATCAAGGCACTTCGTCGCTTCCCCAGCTCACCCGCTCTCCCTTCGCTAGCGCCATCCCAACCGCCTCTTCTTCCTCCGTCTCCACAACCCAGGTAAGCACTTCAAGCATCAGTGCTCTTAAGTCATTTCTGTGCACTGAGGGGGTGCATGGGGCACGTTCTAAAGGACAACTGTGCTGGCTGGGGCTGATGGGACTTGTGGTCAAAACAACACTGGAGAGCACCAGGCTGGTTAAGATTGATGTGTGTAAAAGGGTAAAGAAGTTAAAAGGCATCAAACAAACAGAAACAGCCTAGGGCTTGACTGACCTCTGTGGAGCGTGATTTGTAAAATGTGAAGCAAACAAGCGTGGCTGCTTCTCAGGGTCTGGGTAACTCCCAAGTCCTCATTGTTCAGGCACGCTGCTCCTGCTGCTTGCCGATTTTGCTGCTTTTTAGTGGGCCAACTTGGAATATGCAATACAGAAAACCTGCTGGTGAATAGCAGTATTCAGTGGCTGGGTGCACTTTACCATGCTAGGCTGCGTGAGAAATGTCAAGGGTGCCGTTCTTCTTGGTCTGCAGCCCTCACGGTAAATGTAGGCACTCATTTTGATTTGCAACTTGTACATTCATTAACTGGACTCTGAAACCACTGCTGTCTCCCGAGTAAAAGCAAAGCAAATGCTATTATTCTTTGATGGTGGTGAACTGAAGCAGCAATCCAGAAAGCCCTCTCATAATTCCATCCTGATGATTCAGCATCCAAAGCCGAAGCTCTCCCCATTGTTCTAAAGGTAAAGGTACCCCTGACTGTTAGGTCCAGTCGCAGATGACTCCGGGGTTGCGGCGCTCATCTCGCTTTATTGGCCGAGGGAGCTGGTGTACAGCTTCAGAGCATGTGGTGAACCAGAGCAGCACACAGAAACGCCGGTTACCTTCCCACCGGAGCGCTACCTATTTATCTACTTGAGCTTTGATGTGCTTTGGAACTGCTAGGTGGGTAGGAGCTGGGACCGAACAACAGGAGCTCACCCCGTCTTGGGGATTCGAACCGCCGACCTTCTGATCGGCAAGCCCTAGGCTCAGTGGTTTAGACCACAGCGCCACCCTCGTCCTATTATTCTAGTCTCTGGCTAATTTACATGCCTCCAGGTATCCCACCACCAGCACCAATTTCACCTGCGTTTCCTGCAGAAATAAAATGGTTTCATTTTAATGAAGTGTCCCTACAGCCACATGAGACTGAAATGCTTTGAAGCTTCTTTTTAAGACAGAGGCCCAGACATCATCTGTCTGCTGCCTGTCTGTTCCGCTCATCCATTCAGTACCAGCCTAAGCTCTGATCAGAAGTTTGGAAAAGACGACTCTTAAAATGAAATGGCTGTTTTTCTTTTCCCTTCTTCCTTTGTTGTCCTCACCTCTGCAGGTGTTCTCACTGGCGGGATCTACGTTCAGTCTCCCTTCCTCGCATATTTTTGGAAGCCCCCTCACTTCTGGGCTGTCGGTCAATCCTCTCTTGAACCAATCTGAAAGCAACCGGACAGGTACACAAACCGGAAAGTTTGAAATGATCTCATTATAGAATGTCCTTCTGAAAGTCAAGGCCACACTTGTCTACAAGGTCATCTCCTTCCCTTCTTCCCCCTGCTGCTTAGTTCCAAAGTCTTTAGAGCTGATAAGGTTTCCACACATGAGGGGAAGTGTGATGGGTAAGCTAGGGAAAAAAGTTTCACATTTACTCCTTAAAAAAATAAAAATGAAAACATGCCATTTACAAAGATCAAGCTGTTTGGTGTATAAATACAGCAGGCAAGCTTCAGAAATATGACCTGGAACCCTTGGGAAAATACGTGCGCATGCGCAGTGAAAGAGAGAGACCATGTTATGTTGACACAGTGACTGCACTAGCCTGCCATCTGGTGGCATGTGGGAGTAACATCATTCCTTGAGACAGGAAGTGGTTATGTTGTTATGGCTGCACTGAGCGTTTTCAGTTTTAACAGGAAGGTTTAAGAGGCTTTGTTTTGAATCCACAGAAGGTGTAATACTGTGTAGTGTAAAATGTTAACTGCGTAACTATTGAGTGTAGGACAGTTGTGGGTATGCAGAAATAAATGGAAGCTGTGTTTTGAGAAACTCCAAATTGATCTGTGATTATAATAAATAATATCACGGTTGAATTCACTTGAGCAAAATTGTGTTAATGTAGCAAATCACCCAGGGATTTTGCAGGTCGATTTAGACACAACGATAGACCTGCTTCTATAAACCGTGGTCTTCTCTTTTAAAACTGGGGGCCCTTTATTGAAGAGCAAATAGAGGCATAGGGAGAGCTAAACTTCAATCCCTACTTGAAGCTTACTTCCCTAGAATATGCCCTCCCAGATGCCCTCTTTGATATTGGATGTGGAGTGTCCTTGGAGAAAAGGGCAAAAGTTTTTAGGCTTTTAAGCAGCAGGTTTTAATACAGAATCTGGGCTTGAACAAAGAGTAGTGCTGCATCATGTCTGGTCAGGTCTTCTGCCATATCAAGCGTTTAGGGTAGTGTTGGTGTGGTTGTCAGTAAATAATTTTTTTTAAGCCACTCTCTATATTTCCACTTCCAGAAGCAGATTTGGAAGACTGTAATTTTGTCTGCCGAGGGTCATCACCACAAGAAAGTCTTTCTTCCATGTAAGTTTATTTGCCTGAAATACTGCATTGGGGGCGGGGGAGAGAAGGAAACAATGCACTGCTTAACTAGCAAGGATAACATATAATAATAATAATAATAATAATAATAATAATAATAATAATAACATCATCATCATCATCCAGAGATAGGGTTGCACCACACAACAGACTAATAGGGAAGACAAAACCAATGGGGGCATGACAGGGTAACTAACATGTTTCCTTTCACAAATCCTCATTGCATGTGAAGAGAGTAGCTTTTCTGAGAAGATACCCTTGAATATGCAGCGCCTGGTGAAATTTCAGGTGCAGAGAAATGGCAGGGCAGGGGTTTTGACAAGCTGTCTCCCTGTGGCTGGTGATGCCAAATAAACAAAAACATATGGAATCTTCATAATACATACAGAATTGAACTTTTTTACATCTCACAGCCTTCCAGCTGATGTGGAGTTCTTAACATGAGACAAATGGACTTAATTGCTTGTTTTAGGAGGTGTGTTGACTGTCCTTCCCCTTCTGACAACACTTTTCCCACCACTCTGTTCCCTCTGCAGGTCCCCCATCAGCAGCCTCCCCACTCTCTTTGACCAGACAGTATCAACGAGCAGCGGGCAGCTGGAAAATGTTCCCCAGGCTACACCAAACATTGAGCAGCTCCTGGAGAAACAGGGCAATGGAGAAGCCGGTGTTAACAGTGAGTCGCAGGAGGCCTTGTGGAACTGTTTGCCTTTGCTCAGGGGCTAAGGATGGGGGCAAACCTCACTCATGTATACGTCTCCCATCAGGCTATCTCCATTCTGCAGAAAACTTCCCCTGCTAAGGCTTGCTTAGGGGTGGGGAGGTGGCATTCTGATGCCATATGTCAACAAGCAAAGCAGATGTGCAGAGAAGAGGTTCATTTCTTAAAAAAATAAAATGAACAAACCACTTCTGTTGGTTCATGCAGATGTTGGAAGATCGAACCTCACACCTCTCAGACCTTTGGACCTCATTCCTGACCATCAGAGAGTACAGGGCCCCAAGTTGCAGGTGTGCTCTGATGGTTAGAGCTTTGGGTTCAAACCATGGAGACCTGTGTTCCAACGCATCCCCCAAGCCAAGAATGTTTTATGACCTTGGGCCACTTACTTATTTCCCAGCCTACTTCACAGGGCTGTTGCAAAGGGGGACAGGGGCGGTCCTATGTGTGCTACCCAGCACTTCTTCGAAGAAGGGTGGGGTGAAAATATAATAGGCGAATGAATGAGAGCTCCTTTCTGTGCAAATCAGTGGGCAGAGAATTATGGGCAGCCTGTTGACTTCATTGATTGTGCTCCTTATTTTACTGCCTCCTCCCTTTAGTGTATGCTCTAACTGTGTCACTGTTGTTCCCTCCCCACCCTTCTCCATTCCCAACCCTTCTTCGTTGTCTCTCCTCCTCCCCCCGGCCCCCTTCCCACCCACGTTTTCTGCAGTTGTAGAAATGCTCAAGGCCCTTCATTCGCTGCAGAAAGAGAACCAGCGCCTCCAGGAGCAGATCATGACTTTGGCGGCTAAGAAGGAGCGCCTGCAGCTTCTCAACGTCCAGCTCTCTGTCCCCTTCCCGGTGGTCACCACCAGCAACGGCCCTGCAGGCCAGGCTCAGTACATCCTGGCCTCCAATGGTATGGAGATGAACTCTCCTCTAAGCCCTGCCTGGCTGTTTCTTAATTCCTGACAAGGACATTTTCCAGTCATGGCATCCCATTTATGGGATACCGTGCTTTTATGTCCCTCAACTTCCTTTTCCTTAATCTTAACTAAGAGGGTTTTCAGCTCCTCCTCAACAAAACAAAACTTTGTGGTTTGGCCTTTTTTGGTTCCTCAGCCACTTTGCAGACAAGGAGAGTCAGAAATCAGCATATATGGTGGTTTCTGCACATGCTGTAGTGGGAAGTGAGGGGCAGATGAAGCTCATCAACCTGGGAAGGTAGCCCATCTAGGAGAAGGAAAACTCTGATCCTAAACCACCTCTGCCTTGCAAGTTATCTCTGAGAGAAGAAAGGGCTAAGGAGTAAACCCTACACAAATCTGCGGTGAAGTCCCTAAGATGGTTGGATTGTGCCTTGTATGCCTCCTTCTGGCAACTCCTGCAGCTAAGCTGGTGCCAAACGTATTGCTCTGCTGTCCTTTGGACCACATCAGTGAGGCCAAGACAAGAGTCTTGTCTGGGCAGCCCAGGACCTCCATAAACACTGCTCAGGCTTGTACCCAGAGAGGTCACTTTGGTGCAGCTAATGCAGCCCTTGACTTCATCCCCAGAGGCGCACTCCATTGTATCTTGAGACAGTCAGATGCCAACAACATATATATCTCAAAAGAAAGAGGCACAGACCCAAGGCATTCAGTGTGATCCAGAAGCTCTTAGCCGTCACCTTGGATAGGGTGGGCTAAGCTGGGCTAAGTCGGAGACACAAGGTGCTCTACAGCTGTGGAGATGTTCTCTGGAGAGGCTTCCTGATTTTCTCTTTTTCCCTCTAGCGTGCAACAGCGACTCGTTGAGTATCAGCAAGAGCCCTCCTTGCAAGAACAGCTTTGGCATTGAAAACTCGCTCTCCACTTCCTCTGAGGTACGGAGCATCTCTTTCCGTTCTCCCCACTGTTCCTTATTGGAACTTTCACCCCCCCAGCCAGAAGCGGCTCCTCCATGGCAGATTAGGAGTGCCATGGAGCATGGTTGAGTGGCAGGCAGACCAGCCAATGGGGAATATCTCCTGCAGCACCAGCTGCCATGAAATCAGTGGGAGCTGTGTATGAGTATGGCAGCACCCTTGCATGGCATCCATTCATTTCAGCAGGGGCTGGCACAGGAGACCTCCCACAAGGGTTACTTACACACACACACACAAACTCATTAGCTTGGGCATCAAAATGCCATCCCTGTTGCCAGCAGTTTGGACCTGGCAGATGCCTTTCCCTTTGGTGGGATGTGCTGGATTCAGTCACAGGCAGCCCCTGGATAGGATACCTTGCACACCAGAATGATTTCCCCACCTTTTTCCTCCCTCCTTGCAGGATCCTCACTCCGGCTGCCCCAGCAGAAGCAGCTCCTCCCTCTCCTTCCACAGCACGCCTCCCCCGCTGCCCTTGCTGCAGCAGAGCCCTGCCTCCCTCCCGATGACGACTGGGGTGCAACAGCCGCCACCAGTGAATGGCTTGGCCAGGGCAATGGGGACAGTCCATGGGGGAGGCGCCCCTGCCAATCATAGCCTGGTGGATGGTCTACTTGGGAGCCTGGCGGGAGGGCAGCAGGTACCCATCAACGGCATCCTGGGAGGTCTGAATGGAGCAGTGGCCACCCAGGCCCAGAATCCCCTCTTGGTGCAAAGCAGTGGGCCCCCAAACCTGCAGCTCTCCAGCAGCCAAAGCAGGTAAGACTCAGGAAGGAGGGAGGAACAGATGGAGGTGGGTTTGCAGTGCCTAAAGGGGCTCTACTTGGCCAGAGTTCTGCCACACGTTCCAGAAAAGCATTTTATTGGTGAAAGCTTCAGGGGAGGTGGCTGTCCCCACCTACTCTGCCAGGCTCCCGGGCATTTGGCTTTCACCCACACCTGCTGTTCCTGGTTGGCCTCCCAGATTTAATCACATGTGTGTTTTGCAAGGTTTGTGCATACCCCTGAGCTATATCATCCAGGCAAGGCACAAAATGATGAAAAGGCATCAGTGATGGAAGCAGGAGATGCAGAGATGTGTGCTCACCATAAAGCAGGAGTAGGGAATATCAGGCCTGGGGCCAGATGCAGCCCTCCAGGCCTCTCTGTCTGGCCCTCAGAACTCTCCTCAAGCCACACCCCTCAGTGATCCTGCTTCACACCTAGAGTACTTTTGCCTGGTTGGGATGTCTCCTTGAACTCTGGTCTGGATTGAGGATAGAGTGGGGGAGGTGTATGAACTTGCCTACTGTACAAACATAAAGCATAAGCCCATTGCCCTGCCCACTTTTGACCCTGACCCTGCCTACTATTGCCATGTGGCCCTTGGAAGGTTGCCCAACAGGGAATGTGTGAAAAACATTCCCCAGCCCTGCCTTGAAGGGTAGTCCAACCTGCAGTTTGGAAAGATCCAAACTAGGGCTACCTGCACCTTGCAGTTCTGTGACTGCAGGAATTATACCTGGGTGCAAGTAAAAGGGAAGAGAGTTTCTAACCTTTAAGGCATATAAGTGACCAAAGGTGGGGGAAGGAGACACAATAAGGGAA
This sequence comes from Podarcis pityusensis, assembly GCF_964106645.2. Classification (NCBI taxonomy): domain Eukaryota; kingdom Metazoa; phylum Chordata; class Lepidosauria; order Squamata; family Lacertidae; genus Podarcis; species Podarcis pityusensis. The sequence continues at coordinate 23,190,826 of NC_138038.1, forward strand.
GCATGACAGCAGGGGAGCAAGACTCATGCCTTCTCTGGACCGCCAGTTTGCATCAACAAGGCCTGGTCTCTTGCCATAAGGCGGTGGGGAAATGAGTGCTCTCCTGGATCAGACCAAAGGCCTAGCTGCTCCTGCATCCTGTTCTTATAGTGACCAACCAAGTGCCTCTATGGGAAGCCCGAGGGTAGCGCAATGACATTTTATAAGAGCCACGTTGCACGTTGCCCTCCCGTACATGAGGCCAGGTGAGGGAGCGTGCCTGGCATGCCTCCTAACGCAGCCAATTTTCAGTGCCATTGGAAGGTGGCAGGCAAATCTGACCCAGGGAACACAGTGAACCATTAAGTTCTTCTCAAGCCCTCTTTGACCCAAACAGCACTCCTGCTGCCTCAGCTCTTGTTTGTTTTGGGGAGGTTTAAGCAGGAAACTTGGGGTGAAGTTAGAACCAGAGGTGTCAGTTGGCTTTTCTGTCTTGAGCACCAATGTTTTGGGGTGTGGCCCCACTCTTTCTGGAGATAGCTCTCTAACCCCACCCCCCTTGATGCTTTGTCCCTCTTCCCTTTCTCCAGCATGGCCAGCACAAGCCACCTGACTGAGCAGCAGCAGCAGCTCCTCAGCCAGCACGAGCTCCAGCTCCAGCAGCTGCAGCAGCTCCTGACTTCGCAGCCACTCAACCCAGTACGTACCTCTGCTCTGGTTGGCAACTCCTGCCCACAGTTGTAGCAGGCAAGGGGGCTAAGCAGCTGATGAGGTGCCTTGGCTTCTTACACTTGGGTGGTAGGGGAAAGGCTGGGGTGGAAGTTCCAGGAAAGGATGAAAAAAGCCTGGATCATCTGGGGGGACAAAGATTGGGGTGCGGAGGAATTATGAGAGAGGTTCATAACATTATGAGCGGTGTAGAGACAGTAGGCAGAGCAGTGGCTCTTGAACTGCGGGGTGGAGATCCCTGTGGGGGGGCACCTCAAGAAACAGATGAAATCCCATAGCGTAGGATCCTGATTCAGGCAGAGCTTTCCTTCCTGTTCCAGTCCATGACTGGGGTGGCAGACCTAAGTTATGGAAGCATTCCTTCCCCTAGTTCTTCTCTCCTGTTGGCGTGGAGGGAGAGCTGCCAAGATCCTTCTGCAGCTGACCTTTGCAATTTTGTCTTCCCAGGAGCAGCAGGCTTTGGTATTCCAGATGATTCAACAGATTCAGCAGAAGAGGGAGCTGCAGCGGCTCCAGATGGCCAGCTCCTCCCAGCTGTCCATGACTGGCCTCGGCCCGGCTACCTCTACATCCCTCCTCCACTCCAATGCCCCTGCAGCTTCAGTTGCCAACAGCAACCTCCTGGCCTCCATTTCCCCTCAGCAGCTTAATCCAGCCAGTTCCTTGATGGCTTCCCCATCACTCAGCACCAGTGGGAACAGCCTGATGTCAGCTGCAGCAGGGGTAACTATCCCACCTGCCCTCACCACACAAACCAACCCTTTCCTCAACCTGCAAGGTGACAACAGCAGCCAGAAAGGAATGGTGGGTATCAGGCCATCGCCTGCCAACAGCTTAGCTGCTGTGATGTCACGGAATGTTCACAGGTTTTCCCCCAGCTAGGGGGGAAAGGGTTAGCTGTGGAACGATCACAAAGCACACGGCTGCTTTGAGGAGAGCAGGAGATAATTTTGACTAAGTGGGGAGGAAATCTACATAATCTCGGGCCAGGTTGGATTCTTTCAGAAGGAAATGAGAGGTGATAAGGGGTTTGGGTGAAGGGGAGATGAAGGCTGGAAGTGCTAGTGGGAGAGTCTGTCTGAGACAAGGATGCCAGCAGCATGGAGCTGAGCAGGGAAGGTGGTTGAAGGAAGGAGGGTTAGAGTAGGCAATGAACTAAGACACAGAGACCTCAGGGAGCACTAGATGGAGAAGAAAGGAGTAAAGAAATGTGAAGATTTCATAGGAAATTGAAGTGGGCAGGTGAATGGCCTTCAGGCTTGCAGAGCTATTATTGTGGTGGATGCTGCAATTTCCTATATTTTTCTTTTTCTTTTATTGCTCTTTGACACGCAACCAGTTTAGACTGTCCTGTGCTTCTTCCTTTATCTTCATGTTTAGGGCATGAACGAAAAGGGAGGTGCCCCAGTTCAGGACAAAGGTTAACTTGGGCGATACCAGGCTGCTCTCTGCTATAGGAAAGCAATCTGTGCCTCAGCCACGGATCCCGAGACGTAGAGCAACCACATGCAAGACTTCAAAGGGAGTCTTCCTGCCATGGGCAGAGCAGTGCCAAGCAAAGGTGCGCCAGGAGTCTACGTTCCTCGGTTCTGAGCCCGTCGTACTGAACCCTTCCAAAGGAGGCAGGTTGAGCGAACACCCAGCTCCCTTGTCAGCTGTGTCTGCGATGCCGCACTTATTTCACAAGAAGTTGCACTCCCAAGGGGAAACAGTGAAGCAGTCTGCTGATCAGATACCTGAAGACACCCCCCTCGAGGGTAGGATCAGCTAATCGGACTGTGGCCACCTGGTCCTGGAAGGAATGTAGTCTTTGCAGAGCAGGGCATTTTCCAAACCAGGGATAAGGAATCCAGCAAGGCGCAAGACAGCGAAAAGGTCCAGCTGCGGCAACAGGGTGGAGCTTTTGAGGTCTCTGATGCACAAGAGGGTGAGATTTGGAAGTTACTTGGAAACCCCACACAGGAATCCTGCAGAGAGCCTGGAGGTCTTCAGAAGTGCACACAGATGAGCCTTTCTTAGCGTTTCTGCTGGGAGAAAAAGCCGCTCGGTTCTCCCAAATCTCCCACAGCCAGGGGCCTTAAACACTGACCTGAAGGAAACAGCCCCTCACTTTCATGCTTGAGTATGACCCTTCTCTTCCATACCTTTAGGAGGCTTTGTTAGGTGTCCTGCAGTTAACAAGGCCATTGCAAACAATCACCGCTCACCATCAAGGTGCTTTCCAGCCCCTCCAGAAAAGGACCTTTTTCTACTCCATCAGACCAGCCACCCAAAAGCCAACAGCAAAGAGGCAGGGTGGAGACTTCATCTAAGGGCAGGAGCTGTTCCTTCCACCTCCAAAGCAGCTCCGTTCTGGTGAAGAACATCTTCCAGCCCAGTCAAAAGCTCTAAGCTAAATCAGGTCCTAGCTGACAAGAGCATTGGTCTTCCCACCAGTGTGAGCCCTCTCCCATCTCCAGGGAGTCAGCTCCATTCTCCTTTAAGCATCCTTTTTAAAGGATGTTGTGATGAGGGGAAATGGGGATCCAAGTCAGATATCCTGAGGAATCCCACCCAGACTTGCCTCCATGTCATTGTGGGCACATCCCAGCCACCTCTTCCAATTTGCACTATTTTCAAATGGTGCTGGGCATGTGATGATGACCACAGGAATGGCCACTGCTGTTCAGATTCATCTCCCCCCTCCCCTGTGTGTTTTTTGCTTTTGTTTCTTCTTTTTCTTTTGCCCCTTTTTGAAAAATACCTGCCCCACAGATGAGTTGGATGCTTGAAGTAAAGGGGGGGCGGGGAGAAAAATCACAGCATCTTTTCAAGATTTCATCCTTTGGTTTGTTTTGTTTCACGTAAACAGATGTACCTGGCTCCACATTTTGTGTGTGTGTGAATGTGCTGTAGGGGTTTGGTGTGTGGGGGGGTTAATTCGTTCAACAGAAAACTACTGGAAACTGACAAGAGCAGCAGCTTTTCCACATGGAAACCAGGCAGCTTCTCATCATGGCAGCTTTGGCACTAATTAAGGAGCAGCTAGAAAATGGAATGACGCTTGACATTTCCCCCACCCTTTCAGCAGAGCGTTCACAGACAGAAATACCCATCAACATTATGCACTTACTGCTTGGACAGCAGACTCCTCTTTGAAAGGCATCCAGGCCAGCACTTCTGCCACATTCCAGATCAGTTTTGTCCTTCACTGTCATTCTGGTGTGGATCTTCTTGGCTCTTGTCCAACTGCCCAACTGTGGCCTTGGATCGCTGGTGTTTTTTGTTTTGTTTTAAATTGTCTGTTTTTTAAGAAAGCAATTGCACAGACCAACTGTTTGATTCAGAGTTGGAAGTCAGAGAAGGACCACATCCAGCCCCTTGCCGCCCCCATTCCTGTAAACAACTGGTTGGTGTTGTCCTCAGTCTCCTGTTGGGAATCTGTGGTGCCACCAGGCAGCTGGATTGGGAAGCAGATGCTCAGCCAGCACCTGCAGAGTTCCTCATCCAGCCACGCCAGTGGACTTTTTGCCCTTCTCACTGGTTTGCGGTGGTATATTCTTCCTAGCCATACTAACTTTCCTTTCCCTGGAATTGCAGGTTTGACTTTTTAAGGTTTCCTGCCAATAAATGCTGGATTTGCACAATTGTTACCCACATACCCATGGACTCCCAACTAAATTTGATTCGATAAGCAGGGGGGAGACAGGAGGGAAGTACCCTGAGGTGGGTTCCTGAAGTGGCCACGTGGAACTTCCCCTAAAAGAAGGCAAGTTGAAGAAGCACACAGGTGAAAATAGGCAGATGTGAAGGGGCAAGTTCACAATTGGGAATGGTTTGGAGAAGAAAGGGGACTCTGTAAGCAGAGGAGGGAAGGGCCAGGGCATTGGCTGGGCAGGAAGGCAGCACAAGGCTTCGTGCATAATGGTTGGGAGAGAGAGACCTGTACCTCTCTAGTGATGGCACAAATACACAACAGTACAAGAAAAAAACATGGTTCCCAACCCCTGGTTCTACTCCTAACACTGAGTGAGGGGGCATATGCAAAAACAACCAAGCAGAAACATGAGCTTTTTTCTCTTTCTTTTTAGTGCTTTTCTCCCAGTTGGGCTCTGAAGCCAGAAGAAGCCCGACTGCAGAGAAAATTGGTGGGGTGTGGGTGTGTAGCATAACATGTGAATGGATGATGGCAGGCATGAGAAGGCTTAAGCAGCCCTCTCCTGCTTGTCCACCCTACCCTGAATATGCCTCCCCCACCTACCCCTGCATTTGTGTTAACTGGCAGGCACATGCTTGGAAAATGCATGCCAGCAGACTGGCTGGAGACTGACCCATTTCATGGGTAGGTAGATTTGGGGTTCACACATCATCACAAGCATGAGAATCCCACATTCACCCCATTACACTTTCAGGGGTTGCGTTCTGAAATCTCACCCCCCCCCCACTATCTCCTTGCTGCCCCCTAGTGGTTTTGTGGGGATATATTTGTCCTCAAAATCCAGTCCCAGCCCTGTCTGGTCTCTTTGACTTAAGGAATGCTATGTGCCCAGTCCAACCCACCAGGCATGCTTTGTGGCTTCAAAGACTCACCTGGAAGGGGGGATTTTATCAAGTCTTAGGTGGGCTGCCATTCATCTGGTCATCTGGAATAATGCCCTAAAAAAACATTAATCTATGCTCTGGATTACATCTGAAAGGAACTAGTGAGTGGAAAGATGGTTTGGGCAGCTGGCATTCAGTTTGGGATGCTGCGGTTCAAGTAGTAGTGAGCTTGTCCTGGCGGGCAAAAGATTTATCTAAAGAGGTGTCAATGCAGGAAATTTTGTGGGGAAGGAGGACATGCACTTAAGTATGCCAGTTCTGTCCATTAGGCCACCACAAGTCATGCAGCCTCCCTCCCGAGTCCCAAAGAAAAGAACTGGCAATAGCATGTTCAGGTCAAACGGCAATGCCTGAATGATGCACACAACCCTGTGCAAATGTAGCAGCTTGCTTACTGGTGCTACATGTCGTAGGATGCTCCTATGAGCTCATAGGAGCATATACCCAACCTAAGAGATGGTGAAGGGTGTACTTAGGGTGTATATTCCACACATCTATGATCTGACAAATAGTTGTGGCGGTCTTAAAAAAATTAGGGCATTTTTCTTTAAGTCACTAAGCAGATGGTAGATCAGATGAACTTAAATATAGAGGAGAGGCAGAGAGCTCACATGAAACATAGAGGGAAACACAAGGTGAGTTATTCAATGAGAGTTTAATTTGTTGTTCAATGGGTCTGCCAAAAGAATTAGAACAGGGATGTGGAGGAGTTGGGCAGCCCACTTTGTGGGGGGAAACACCATGTTGACTCCTCATCTGCTCTCAGCCCTGGTTGTGAAAAAATACTTTCCAGTTTTCTCATCTTGCATAACCTATTGAAGTTGCAGGGTCATGCTGGCCAGACTCTTTTTATCTAGGGAAATCACCCATCTTGGAAATGCGGTTAGACCTGGAAATCTGACTGAGAAAAAGCTTACTGGCTTCACCAAACGTTTGGATCGGAATAGATCTCAAGCTAAAATTTAGACAGCCAGTAGAGAGAGAATGTGTAGGTGCAAGAGGCTTGTGGGGTATGGGAGGAAGCACTTATTTCTGGAATCATCCAAATGCACCTGCTCTCTCTTAAAAATGGCAGCTATCACCTCCATCCTGTCTGTTTCAGCCACAATGTTTTCTCCTACAAAGCCTACCGGTTTGGGCCATGACTTTCTATCAAGACTTATGAGGGCATTCTGACAGTGGTTGGAGAACACAGCCATCATGGTAGTCATTGATAGCCTCATCTTCCCTAAGTTTCCCTAGTCCTCCTTTAAAGTCATCCAAGTTGGTGGCTCTCAGTCCATCTCATCACAGATCTCCAGCATTTCATGTAGTTTGGCAGTTTGTTACGTTTGGCTGTGAAATTCATCCATTTTTTAAAGATTCAAAAATGCTTCAGCCTTTCCTCATAGGGAAGGTGCTCCTGCAGCCGATCAGTAATTTGGGTTGTCCTTACTGCACCTTTTCCAGCCAAAGCACCTGTCCAACAAACTTGGGAGTTCAGGAACAGTGTCCCAGGAATGAAACTGACTTGAAATCCTAACTATTGGGGTTTTTAAAGCAGAGGCTGGGTGGCTATCTGTCATGTATGATTTAATTGAAATTCCTGCTTTGCAAGGAGTTGGACTAGATGACCCTCAGGGTCCCTTCCAACTCTACAATTCTGCGACTCCATGATTCTAACACAGGCATTAAGGTCAGCGTGAAAAATCTGTACGTAAGGCAGACTAGTTGTGGTGCTTTGAAAAAGCACCGGGGCAAGAGCACTGGAGTCTCTTCCTTGGCAGGAAGAGGACAAAAATAAAAATTGGAGGAGGAAAAGGAGTAATCTCCACATTTGGTTGCACTGGGGTATATTTCTTTATACCCATCTTTTGATGCTAATGTCTCGTTTTAGTACCTTGCCTGTGCCTAACACCCCTCCCCTCCTTGGTAGTTGTTATTTTTAATTAAAGAGGAAAAGATGTATATATATATATTTTGGCAATTAAGGTAATGTAGCTAAGATATATTTTTTCTATGCTGCTTCACTGTTCTTTATTATAATAAATAATAATAATAATTAATATCAAAGACTTTAAGAAACTAAAACAATTGGGGCTGTCCCCCTTCCAGTTTAACTAAGCATAGAGTGATATCATGGGTGGGAAATTTTCTCCTTCCCCTCTCCCCACACTGGGTATCCTTCAAATGTTCTTGGAACACAACTCCCATCATTTCCTGACTGTTGGCCACATTGCTGGGGAAGATGGGAGTTGGAGACAAACAACATCTGGAGGGGACACAGGGCAGCCACCCCCCATTTTAATGCAAGCACTGATCAAGGCGTTGGGTTTCGCCAGCTAGGCCAGAATGGCCCGTGTGAGAAAATGTCAGCAGAATGTGCGCTTAGAGAAGAAAGGGAATACTGTAATGGGAACAAGCATTTCCGGAGTCCCTCAGTAGAGGGCAGTGTGCTAAAGCAGGAGTGGGATATCTGTGGGCCTCCAGGTGTTGCGACTGGGGCTCTCGGAGCTTGGCAACATCTGGGGAGCCACAGGTTGCCTTTTCTTGTGTTGAGCCGTGGAAAGCAGAAGTGATGTTTCTAAATAAATAAATGAATAAATAATGACCAAAAGTTATTCCAGTGCATTTTGAGCTGGCAAGGCTTTTCACGAGGGAACTATAAATTTAGTTTATATTTTTTAAAAGGTCCACCATATAAGCAGTCCTTTTTTAAATAACCCACTTGTATTTCTTGTCTGCAAGCAGATACAATCTTCCAGGTGGAAAGGCGCATTTACAACTTTAAAACTATGTACACCTCTGTGAAGTTTAAAATTAAAGGCTGTACCCATTGCTAACCAAAGAAGGAAGGGAAAAAAATCATTAAGAAATAAAGACATGTTATCGTTTTGGGGTATCGGTCATCCTTGTTTCTATTCTGTATAGTTGTGATGTGCTTCTTGCTATGTAGACATTGAGTCCACTTCCAGGAGACAGCCTTTTCTCCCCAGCTATGGAATACTCTCCCAGGAGACATAGGAAGCAAAAATAGCTGTGCTCTTGGTCCATAAACTGCCAAAATCTGCAGTTGGTAAATGCTTTTATAAGGCCCATACTAAAATGTCACAAAATAGTAACACGTTCTCCAGAATGCTTCATCAGGCAAGATGCTACCCGAAGCAGGAGGTTCTTCTGAGCTTCCTACTAAGTTATCTTTCAGGGCCAGGCAAAACCCTTTTAACAATTGGGAGTTCCTATTTAAATTGCTTCTATGCTGCTTCTATAACGCTGTTGTCTGTTTATTCATTCCGATGGTGCTGTACTTTTATTGATTGTATTCTGTTGTATTTATGTGGTGTCACACTGCCCTGATAGAAGGAGGTGGGGGAGGTCTTCTGGGAGGGCAGGATATAAATTCTTCTACAAATAAATAATTTCCAGCCTTGCCAACTGGAAATGGTAGATGACTTTTGGATCACTTTTTAAAATAAAAGATTCTTTTTCAATACACCTTTAAGGGTTGTCCCTTCTGCCTTCTGTGGTCTGGTAAAATACAATATAGGTGTTTGCTTGCTGCAGAAAGAAAGAAAGAAAGAAAGAAAGAAAGAAAGAAATTGTTGTCATCCATCTGTCTTGGGAGACAATGGAGGAGTTTGTGGGTGAGGTTGTGGCACCTGCTGTGGCTGTAGAGACCACTGCAGCAGAGACATGTTTTGTTGCAGCTTGGGCAGATGAAGGCAGGGGGTTGGACTAGATGGCCCTCATGGTCCCTTCCAACTCTACAATTCTATGATTCTAAGAGTGGTCTGTCCACCCTCTGGCAGTCTCTGGGCAGGGAGGGAGATGGAAAGGCTCTGTCTTGCCCACCCACCAACAGCACACAGCCCGCAGATTATGCACCCAGTGCCCTGGCATGTGGTGGTTCTCTTCAAGAGAGGCTGCCCCCCCCCACTATGGTGAAGGTGATTACTGGCATGTAACACAGAAGCAACATACAGAAATGCATGGAAGATGCCTGCCTGATGAAATGGGGAATGGAATTCCATGCACACTGGAATTGCAACAGGTCGCCCAATCTCCCCAGATGTGCTTACTGCTTTTCTTCAGAAGGCATCTTCCATGCATTGTTGCATTTGCAACAGAGACTCCAGAGTGGGGGAATCGGGAGATCCCACTCCTGTAACAATTTGATCATTCCCTCCAGAAAATGTAATTAGGATGTGAGAAAACAACTAAAAACCTGCCCCTGCTTTTCAACACACACACATCCTGTCATATGATATCTTCTTCCCTTTAATTTTGCTCATTCTTCTCCACCACGTACATTGTTGTCATATTCATACACTGCACAAACATGTAAAAATGCTCCAAGGGGCTTCCATGTAGCACCAGGTGTGTGTGTGAAGGGGTCCCTCAGAAGAGCATGATTTGAATCAGATGGCGACCTATGAAGATTGTGTGGAAAGTAAGAGTGCAAATGGCTCCTTTTTCTGTCAACTTCCTTCCCTGCTTACCCTCAGTCAGCCAAATAAAATGTAAGAGAAAACACACCCTCCGGATTTGTAAGGGAGGCTGAGAGCACTGCTTCATCTCATTCAAGCAGCAGTAATGTCTTTGGACTTTGAACCCAGGCTAAGCGTAGAGTCCAAAGGGGCAGCAGAAATCTTACATAATATAGGTAAAATAAAGGTAAATGACATACGCAATATGACATCATATAACAGCCCAGTAAGAAGAGAACACAAGACGACACGGGCCTCCTGTCTGAACATCCACTTTCTGTGGGGTTGTGTGGCTTTTCCTCCTCATGCTGGCTCCATCTCAGTTCCCTTGCTTGGGTTCTGTTGCTCAGCTCTGAAGAGTGTGAGATCAGATATTTCTAGGCTGTGTACACTCACCCGTTTACTCTGCATCCAATGCGCTCCCACTGTAAGTTTGGGAAGCAGTATATATACATACCACGTTCACCACAATCCATATCTGTATCCTGTCTTTTCTTGTGAAACCAGCTTCAATATGAATTGAAGTAAAAAAACAACAACCTAGCTGTGTTTCAAGCCAATAATGTGTATACAGCCCTAATCTCCATTAGAAGTTGTTAGTGAGAGAACGTAACTATTCAATGTGGAATGCTATGGAGACATAGGATTTTGCTGGAAATATCACAAAAGCAGTACATGACCAAGCTGTTTGTTGGGCCGACAGCTAGAGATTTTGCTGTCTGAGGCGGAACAGCAAATCCCCTGCAAGTCAAGACTGGTCAAGTTATTTGGGTACCTGCAGCAAAAAATCCCAGAAGTGCCTTTCCCTGGGAATAATGTTTGATGTGTCTGCACAGGATTTGAGCTGGTTTACCTAAACAGGTGCAATGGTATTCCAAGGCAATGGGGTTTGAATAAGCCAATCTAAATCAGAGCACATGCATGTTCTAGGCATGGTTTGGCTGGATATGATGACAAAGGAGAGCTTTCTCAATTGTAAATAACTATGAGCCTAAAAAAAATAAATTCTGAATTTTAATTAGCACATTTTCCCATAATTTTTTTATTTCTGCCTTTGGGTTTTGGTAACATCAGACTACGCCAGAACTGATGTTGACAGCCACACTTCAAAAATATGCTTTACTGCGGCTGAGATTGCAGTGTGTCTGATGCAGTTACAGAAGTTACAAAATCATGAATATGCAGATGCCAAAGAGGCACAAAGAACAGGTGGCAGATTTGCAAATTAGTTGAGGGCAAATCCCCTCTCTGCAAAACATCAGGGATGGATGTTAAACTGAATTTGAAATGTTGGCCAACATTTGAATTTGGAACATTCCTATTAATATTTAGCTGTGGGGGAAAGCAGCATAGTAAAACAAGCAGGTGTGTGTACTTTTTATATTACAGTATATATAAAAGAAATCTGTACTGAGTGAGGGGGGCAGGCCAGATGCGCTAGGTTTCTTTTATGGCGTTTTAACAAAGAGACACTTCTCACTTGGGGAAAGCATGAGTTAAAATGTAAAACATTTACTTTTTCCTATGAGAAAATTCACAGTGGTTGGAATGGGATTAACAGCAACAGGGAAATCTCAAATGCCCAAGTGGTGCTTACTTACCCTTTGCTTATACTTTTGCTAACTCCCCTCCTTTCATTCCTGTCCTGTAAAAGGCAGAATAAAATATCTTTGTATCACAACTGTATTTGAGCAAATCCAGGTCACACAATTAAATTATTGGAGCTCCACACAACGAACGTGCTATTGTCAAAAACCAGACTTTTTTGCAATAAGATGGGGGAAATGCACTGCAAAGTGTGGAAACTGCAGCAAGGAGCTCTGAAGGAAGACTGATTACCAACACTGCCTCCCCACCCCATTCTCATTTTGATAAACTTGTATTTACATTTTGTAAAAAATGTAAAACCATCCAGAAGCCTTTTTCAGCTGGGTTGAGGAACTTCAGGCCCAGAGAACAAATGCGGACCTCCAGGTGTCTCTTTGTGGCCCTCAGCTCTCTCTCCCCACTAGCCTTGTCCCAAACCTCTCTGGAGTGCTTTTGCCTGGCTGGGATGTACTCTCAAACTGTGACAATGCCTCTTGTTTGGCAGGGACGGCCCAACCCTTTTTGCCACCTGAGGCAAAATGGGAAGGTGCTGTCCGGTGTGCCTTTTGCTCCCCCCTTGTTGCTCCCGCCAAAGCCCTGCTTATCAGGGTCATGTGACTGCGGCTTCTGGTGAGATCTCACGAAAGCCCCTCAAAATCATGCAGAGGCCCCTGGAGGCCTCCATGAGATCTTGTGAGGTTCTCACAAGGTCTCGTTGGAAGCCACTGCAGCTTTTTCTTATTCTCACTGGGATAGACGCACCCATGGAGGCATTCCTTGGATTCTGCTGCCTGTGGCACAGTGGCGTAGCTAGGGCTTTTGTGTTGCAAAGGGGTTTTGCTTCCCCCCTAATTTCTGGTATCCAATTCTTGCAAAATCCAGCAAGTCCTAAGAAACTTGCTTCTGGTAAACCTGAACCTTCTCCCTCGAGGCTCCTCAGTTTTGCTCCTGCTTCCACCCACTAAACAGCATGCGGCCCCACAAGGCAGAGAAGTGTTCCCTGCCTGTTTTTAAACCATGAGGCCCTGCGTCAAGCCAGCAGCTCCATTTGTTCTGCGAAGGGCTTTGCCGCCTATAGTTGCTAAATATGTGGAAATTAAACTCTAGTTCCCATTTGCGGAAGACAGCCCTGGGTCGTTTGACCCTTTAATTAGTTCTCTTACCCGTCCTATAGAAACTGTTAAGTTGTGGGTGAACATAACAGACAACACAGCGATTCTTCAAACAGCTCTTGTTTATTCACAGGCCAGAACAGAACTGAACTGAAGGGTTCAGCCAGCCTGCTTATATAGAGCTCCACTACAATGCAACAGTAATCACTTTCTGTAACTATCCAATCACTGAATGTCACTTTCAACCATTTATTTGCATATGTGGACCCGAGTGAAAACTATCTACAGTATCCCCCTGCTGGCCCAGGGTGAGAACTTCGGTACATAACAAAAAATATGCAAGACAATTCTTTTTTAAAGTTTAAATGACATATAACATTTACTTTGTGTGCTTGCACTTGCAGAATATACAATTATAAAATATAAAATGCAAGTGGGCAGGACTTAAGTTGTTAATAGTGAAGGAAGGTGAGGACAGGTGACCTCACCTAGGCTCGAAGTCACCCCCCACCAAAGCAGGCTCAAAGCTTCTCAAAGCTTTTCAAAATCATTTTCTCAGCAGCTAAGCATCAGAAACATTCCGCTCTGCTGTAACAAAGGTAGAGAACAGTCCATTGTTTCTCAGGCCTTTCTCATGCCTTCTGGCCTTGCTAAAGAACCACATTGCAACTTGCTTTCTGTCCGGGAACCATGCCAGAACAAGAGATTCTCATTCCCCCTTTCCTGGGAAGAGTCCAATAGTCCCAAGACAGCTTTCTGTACATGCTCAGGAACCTCAACAAGGGGCAGGACTCCTGAGGGAGGAGAAAGGAGGAGGGAACTGGGAAGAGGTATATATGCTTGTGCACATGACTGTGAACCCTTGCATGCTTTTTGTGACTTATCACACTTGCTCCTTCTACCAGTTCATGGATGGTAGAAATAAAAGCCTTTTCTCCGAAACTATTCCTTGAGTGTCTGTTGACTCCCACTTCCCTTTCCCAGGCGCAAAAATTTTCCCACCCGAGGGCAAAGCCTCATAAGGCTACAATAGGACTCCAAACTGAGGCAGACACACACAGATGGCAACACACACAGACGGCCTTGCCTCCGTGATACAGGAGGCTCAGGGCTGCATGATGTTAGTGTGCTGGCATCAGGTGCACACCGCAGAGCATGCTGACGTGTGTGTGGACACCCTGTGGGTGCGGAAACTTGGGGGGGCAGCCCTCTCATTTGGAATTGGGGGGGTGCTTGGCATCCCCCGCCCCCATTCTTGGCGACCGTGCCTGCACAAAACAACGTAACTGCTAACTGCCATAACTGAACCAACTGCCATAACTGCCACAGAGCGTATGACGTCATAGAGTTCCACAGCTCTTGCAATTCACCCTTTTCCGTATGCATTTGGATGCTAACATCCCACGAAATATGGCCATCCGTTGCTTCTTATTTTTATTTTTTAGTAATCGGCGCTCCGCCCTGCAAGGAAGGAGATTGAGCAAATACAATGGTCGACGAGCTCGGCGGCGGTTTGGGTCTTTCTGTCTGTCTCTCTCTCCAAAGCGCAGCCCCAGGGCAAAAGGTCACCCGCCTCTCCCCTCCCTCCCCGGGCTTCGAGCTCCCGCAAGAGCCAGCTAGGAACCTTTCGTCGCCGGTTCAGGGGCTGCCGGCGGGGCGGAAAAAGAAACCCCTGCGGCTTCCGGTGGGGCTGGTGCCTCGGTGAGGGGGACCGCGAGAGAAGGTGACCCCTTCCGCGGGGGCGGAGTTCCGCTGGCGCCTCTCAGCTGCGAGCGATGCCTGCGCTGCGCGGAGCCGGCGCTGCCCTCTCGAGCGCGGCTGGCTCCTTCTTCCGCCGGCTCGCCTCCCCCCAGGTGAGCGCCGCCGCCGCGGGAGCCTCGGGAGTCGGCAGGCGGCTTCACAAGCGCGCCGAGCCGGTGGAGTCGGGGCGTCGTTTGCACGCGCGTTGCTTTTGCACCCAAGGGCGATTCCGTGGAGGCTGCAGCCCGAGTCATACTTGCTCGGGGTCAAAGCCCCGCAGAAGCCAGCGGCACCGTCACCTCTGGGCGTGGGGTCAATTGAGCCCGTAGCCCGAGCGACTTCTGCTCCCGAATTCGCACGTGCATCAGTTGAGACACGTGTTGAGTCTCTCTGCTCGCATTGGGAAAGCAGAGCACGCTGCAGTACTTTAGTACTCCTGATTATGGACGCAACTGAGTTTAGAGGTGGGGGGACGGGACGAATCACGCTTATGTGCGTGTTTGCGGCAGAGATTTTGAGCAGATTTTCATGCCCCTCACCAGGGAATCCTGGGACTTGCCTGTCCCATATCAGTCTACAGTTTCTATTATTCTTTGGGCAAAAACCTTACCCCACATGTGCTGGCTCGACCCATTCCGCATTTGTAAGAATAAAGTCGTTTACTGTGGCAGCACCTGCACTTTGGAGCTCCGTGCCTCCTGTTGAGATCAAGCAGGCGCTTTCACTGTATTCTTTGCTTAGAAAGTTGAACTAATTCTAACCTATTTTAGTATTTTAACTTTTGTATGTTTTGAATTAGAGTTGTAATTTTTTTAAAAATACTGTTTTTATCATCGGCCTTGAGGGTTTTATTTTTTCTACAATCAAGCGGTGTATACATTTTACGAAATAAAACAAAAGCCATGACTAATATTAAACTACTTACATGAGTATAGATAACATTATTTGTATAATAGAGTTGGGGGCAGCAGAAACCCGCAAACCGATGAGTTCTGTCTTCTTGCTACAAGCCAGGCCAGCGGCTACTAACTATGATGGGTATCTTCTACCTCCAGTGGCAAAGGCAACATGCCTGTGAATACATGTTGTACTATTGTGCTGCTTCTGGGCTTCCCATCGGCATCTGGTTGGCCCCTGTGAGAGCAGAATCCTGGACTAGAGGGGCCTTTGACTTGTTCCAGCAGGGCTCTCCTCATGTTCAGCCATCAACCACAGAAGTGCCCACAATGGCACATCAAGAGCAGAGAGGCCAAACTGCTGATCAAATAATTCTTACGACTCAAGGAAGTGAGCCATAGGACAAGCCAAAACTCATCACCACTCCCACCCTGATCACATTTCCATTAGTCATTTTGACCTGGGAAACTCAAATACGTTGACCATTCGAAACCTGTGTGTGCCAGAAGGTGGACTTGTATATAGCAAAAACCAGATGACCGAAATGCACTTGGGATGCACCCATCTGCTCTGCTAAATGACCAGTAGCCTTTGACCTTCTCTGAACTGCCACCTGGTGGCAACTCTTCCATTAGGCTTACTGAACCATTACCTTCCTAGCTGGTCATTATAAGAGCTGTAGCAAAACGAGACAAGTGTGTGTCCTGCTTTCTGTAGCATGTTGTGTGCAGAAATGAAACTTGTGCATCTCCATCTTGTGGAGTCAATTGGGGTCCAGATACAGGAAGAGCTTGAGCTTCTTCCTGCTTCTGTCACCTTCTGCATGCCAAGATAGGGTTCTTGGGCTGCAACCAGGAAGCTCCCCACAATGCCTTTAATTCCACCTGTGCCCTGGGAAATGAGGCTGCAGGGATGTTTGCTGGTGGCCAGCTGCTGACTGCAGTAAGCCTGTTCACTAAGCCTGCTGCCCTTTCCCTTTAATAATCTTCATTCTTTCCACCACTCCCACCCCACCCTGATCACATTGCAGATAAGGATCTGTTCAACTGCTTCAGCATCTTCAGTCCGGCCAGTGATCGCAGCCAAACAACCCTTTCCGGTGGACCTAGCAGCAGGGAAGCGTTATGCATGGTGTGCCTGCGGTCACAGCCAAAAGCAGGTAAACCACCTGTAGTCCTTCCAGATTTCCCTCTGTATAAAAATCTTGTGAAATAAATAAATAAAATGCTGCAGTTCTTGTGTCTATGGGAACATGGTTTCCAAGAACAGAGAGGTTTCAGAAATCATTGCCTCAGCCCAACCAAAGTACCACTCAAAAAGTGGTGCTGGTTTTATTTACACAGTCCCAACTAATCTGCTAGGACTCTGATGGATCAACACCAAAACTGTAATGGAAACTCCATTGGCAGTGTGATGGGTGTGAGCGAGGGGGTTGTTTTGTGTTTTTAAAAAACTCTTACTTTTGTTTTGCTACGACAGCCATTCTGTGACGGGTCCCATAATAGATGTGCCCCGGAAATCTCTCCCCTGAGATTCAAACTGGAGGAGGCAAAAGAGGCCTGGCTTTGTGGCTGCAAATACACCAAGAACCCTCCATACTGTGATGGCACCCACAAAGAAGATTTTGTGCAGAAAGCTGATCTCCATTCCCATCCACAGTTGTGCTGAAGGAAGGAGAGATCTTCATATACAGGGTTTCAAATACAGAAACTGACTGAACGAATCAAGCATGCGGTACATGTATGTGCAGGTGTGTTTCAGTGGCTGGGAATTTGCCGCTTTCTGTCCCTCCACCCCCATTTCTTTATTCTTAATTAAACTTTCTTTGAAAATATAAATTATTTTTTTCCGTAATTCTGAATACCTTTGAGATTCCACCCCCACCCAAGCAATCAGTGACCTCCCTCTTCTTGGGTGGTGGCACTCACCACTAGATTTGAGAAATAGAGGGAATAGCTAGGTTTGTTCCGTAGCTAAATTTGCTTGTGTGAGCATAATGAGGTTTGCTGGCATCAAAGTCCACAGGGCACAGCCTTCGATGTCCTTAGAACAGTTCTGCCACTCGGCGGAATGCCAGCTTCCTAGGCGTCATCTCTGTTGATTAAGAAGCCAGCCCTATCAGCAATTCAGTGTTCCAGCCACATCAGGTACAAAGACCTGTGACGGGGCAGAGTGCAGAAGAGGAAAGTCACATTTCATCATGCCAGGCTGCTTTGTGGCAGTCAATCCTAGCTACTTGTTTTAACTTCTTAGTGACATCTCGTTGGCACCTGGCTGTCTCAGGAGAATGAGTGCGCCTTTAGGAGTGAAGTCAAACTGTTGGAAGGTTACAATGCCTGCCATAGCTGTAGAGACTGATATGGGACACTTGTTTTGTTGCAGCTGGGGCAGATGAAGGCGTCCAGTTGTGCTGCTGCAAATACACCATGTTTCTTCTGTGTTCCTACCAGCGGTCATTCCTCCTGTGCGCACTGCTATGGATGCATGACCTGACCGCCTCTCTGCAGGCACTGTGGTTGTCTGCAAGGGATTCCCACAGCAAGGTTAATGTTGCCAGCTGTCAAGTCTTGTTTGCAGACATCTCTATATTCTCACAGTTCTAGGAGTAAGGCAGATGTAGGGAACCTTCATCCCTCCAGCTGTTGCTGAACTATAACTCCCATCCTCCCTGGCCATTGCCATGCTTGACTGGGCCTAATGGGAATTATAGGTCTTATTATTGCTTATTAAATTTGTTCAGCAACATCTAGGGACAAAGGTTCCTCACCCCCTGGAGCAAGGGATTCCAATGGAACTTGAGTTTCTTCAACTTATTAGAAATTAGAAGTGCTTCTCTTATTCTCAGTACTCTTTTCCAGTTCTTAATTGCAATAACAAACTTGCATGTGTTTACAGGATAGTCAAAGGGCATCAAGGCTGAGGAAGAAAACAGGAAAAGGGCAAGAGCTCTTCTGTCATCGAGATTTTTGTACGGTTACTCAACTTCCTGGTCAGCTCACACATTCCAGCATGTTCCCACTGTGTGCTAATGCAGGAAGCAAAACTGCTGCTCCTTGACCCACTTCCTGGAAGCTCGCTTTTCCCAGGAGCTTTTGACCTATCCTAGGAACTGTTTCTCACAGAACCCTGGAGAACCTGTGTTGTATCAGGAAGGCTTAGGATGAAAAAACGTTCCAGTGGTTTGTACTAAAAGGTTTTCAGAAAGTAAAAGAAGAATTGGGACTTGGGAAGTGTTGTAAGTACTCAAGTTTTATTGGCATTTAAAATAAAATAAATAAAGCACCACGGTTTAAAAAAAAAACCCAGTGGGATTTTTTTTTTTAAGAATTGCCATTAAATAAATATATATATATTATCTTAACAAAATTCCGTACATTTGCATTTGTCAATCATTGACAGAAGTGTCCTTTGAGGTAAGGACTCAAGACCACCAGAATTAAATATAAAATAAATTAACTTAGGATAAAACTCTCAATAAAATAATATCATTAATGAAATAATGTATTCCAAGGGTTTTTCGAGTTAAATAGGCATAAATAAAGCAATGTCCTTCCATATTATCTTGTCACTGAATATGCATTGCTAAACTATATATATTTATGTTGGCAGCTTTGTTGTATACAACTGCTCTGAGGTATGAGAATCATGGTATAGTGTTATTATATATATATATATAAATTAAAAACACAAAGCGATGTCCTTAAAAAGTAAGAGATCCAGGCATGATGGTAAAGAGGAATGTTCTTCTGTAGACCAGGAAAGATGCCCCATACTTCAGTACATATGAGGCTATTCATCACGTGCAGCAAACTGCCTTGTGTGGTTGGACTGCAGCCTGTGGACTGTACAGTTTCTTCAACCGTTGTTCAAAGGCTGACACCATCCGCTTGGCTACCTCATCAAAGAAGAGGTTAGCCAGTTGGGAATGCAGAACTGACTTGAATTCAAAGGAGACCTGGGAGGGAGATAACAACAATTAATACACTGATACATTGGGATAAGAGAGGGGAGAAGAGGAGTATTACATACCCTCCAACACCTTGATAGCAAAATCCGGCACACAATCTTTAGGGATGCCATACTCCCAATTTTTCCTGTGAGAGAATGGAGGCCATTTTGGACGCCATGATCTCACACAATTTCACGCCATTATTTTCCCCTGAAAAAAGTGCTTTTGGGAGGACAGTGCCCCAAAACATGCCCCCCACAAAAAGCGCTTGAGGGTGGAATTGTGGAGTGAAATCGTGCAAGATTGTGGCATCCAAAATGGATGCCGTTCTCTTGCGAGAAACAATGGGGTGCCCCATTTTTTCTGGAACACTTGCAGGGTATGGCGGTATTCCTAAGCCAAGGTGAGCAGCCACATCTGGCAACCTTGGGCAGCTGTCAGGGCCCAATACCTGCCTTGGGGTCTACTTGGGAGGAGGGAAATTGGCCTAGTGCTCCAATAGGCAGCTAGGTCTGCTATTTTAATTTCCCTCAATGCAGCATCACTCTTGGGCATTGGAGACAATTTATGTGGCAAATGAGTGAAATTTGATTCTGCAAATTTAGGGCTGTATTTTGCATTTCCGCATGCAGAATTTAAATTAATGAGAACATCAGGAGGAGGAGTTGTTGTTTTTAACCAGGTTTCTACTTCTTGTGGCTGTGAAGATACGTGGGTGAATGTGTAGGCCCAAATACTGAAAGTTGCACAAGTAGTTGAATAAGACTCCTAGCTAACACATCTCTGCTTATGAAAGGCAATCAATACTTTTTTTTAAAAAAGGCAACTGTGGAAGTACCTAATAAATTAATGACCCATATTGACAAAGCTGCAATAAATCCTCCAGCGTAATCTTTGAACCTATGATGAAACGGGACTTTGCCAACATGCAGCTCTTAGCACACATCCTATTGGCCTTGCAAGTCACACCCTCGCCTGGAGCTGGCATACGAAGGACACTTACGTAAAACTTGAGCGTGCAGCTGCTGTCCGGCTGCCCTGGACGTCCTGGTTCAAACTGCCACAGTGTTTCCAGATGCTGAAACAACCGTCCGTCATTACTCACAACCTGAAGGGTAGAGAAAGCAGCACAGGGTTAGTGCTCACAGTTTTGAAATCAGTTCAAATACCCCAAAACGCACTGCCGTGAGTTCAACAAACCCGCTATTGCAAGTTTTCATTTACCCTAGACAGATAGGAATTGGGACAAACTCTGCGGCTGAATTTCCCGCATTTGGGGAAATCACAGGGGTCAGCACACCCGAAGTGCAGTGCATGAGCCTTATCCATGGCTTTAGTATGCAGTAATTACACTGCGTGCTCTGGTCCATGGGGTCATGAAGAGTCGGAAACGACTAAACGACTAAACAACAACAAATTACACTAATTTGAAATATTATAACAAACAACCAGAGTTATATGCAGTTTACTACTGTCAGAGCTGGCTCCAGGTCCCAGCTCACAGAGGACCAACGCTAGCCGGCAGTAATGTACAAAAGTCTTTATTGAAGTACAGTTTCCATTTTCAAGCCGCAGCGCCCCAGCTCTACGTCTAGGGGTTAGATCGGCGAAGCTCCATCTGAGTCTCCGCCCCCTGTACACCAGTTTAAGATTCTAGCCTTACTCCACCTCTTACGTCTCTCCTTTCTCCTCTGGGTCCTGCTACCCCCCGGGGTCCCTTCCTTCCTGGATTCTTCTGACGCTGACGTTGACCCCCCTGACTCCTCCCCCTCTTTTCGGCGGGCTTTGGGACCTGGCTCCCTATCCGGGCTGCCAACTGCGCCGCCCTCCTGTACATTTGAACTTGGCGCGCGCGCCCAGCCTTCAACCTTCCTCTCGACCGTTTCCTCGCTCCCCGATGGAGGCGTGGCCAATCCTGACTCATGTCCTCCCACTGGCAGTGCGCCGCCTGATCCCGATGCCTGGGACTCCTCCCCCCTACTGCACTCTGGTGTGGACGCTGGTCCTGATTTCCAACTGCTGCTCTCTGAGTCCCCTCTGGCCCCTTCTTCCTGGGGTGTCCCCCTCGGCACCCCCCTTGCTCTGACCATGGGAGCCCCTTTCTGTGAATCTTCCGATTCGCTGGAAAGACTCAGAGACCTCGGACCGCTGTCATCGCTAACATTTCCTTCGGACTCCTCCCCCTCGCTCTCTATTTCCTCCCTTTCCTGTGCCTCTGCTCCTGAACCCCTGACATCCATCCCCCCTTCGAAGCCCCCCCTTCCCCCCTCCCCTCCTTCAGGTGTGGGTACTGGGTGCTCCGTCGTTGTGGGGGTGAGTGCCGGATACAGTTCGTCCCCTGTGGCGTGCATCCAGCCGGATAAGTCCGGCTCGTCCTCCGTGCTCTCGCCGACCTCAATTTCCTCTGCTTCCATCTCTTTGCCGCCGTGCTCGAACCCAAGGTCCTCCCCCAACACGTCCATGTCCGTCTCTCCCCCGGTCTCCTCCGGGGACGTTGCCTGCCAAGGACCCCCCAGCCACTTCCTGCGCCACTGCTCCTCTGGTCGATTGTCCCACCAATAGGAACGGTCTGGGGCAGACCCCGAGGGTGATCCCTCCGGGGAACGTGTTTCTAGTGCCGGTTCCTCGTCCGAGGTGAAGCCCTGGAATGTGCTAGCTGAAAATGTGGGTGTGAAAAGCCAGTCGTCGAAATACTCGGCTGGCATGGGCCTGTGTGGGAAAAGGGCATGAAACTCGTCCTTGAGAAGAGGTTCGTCCAAGGCATAGTCTGGCACCCAACTGTTGGCGCTGGCCGGGGTACCTTCTCTGGCGAGAAGATATTCTACTCCCTCTTCCCCCCATCTCGAGTCTAAAATCTCTGTGACTTCGTTGACGGGTTCCCGCCTTGGCGACCCCCCCTTGTGGGCGTTTCCCTGAACGGGTCTGGTGCCGTGCCTGGCTCCTGAAATCTATGAGGTGCTTTGTAGGGCGTGAGCACTGATCTATGGAAAACTGGGTGCATTCTAGATCCCTCCGGCAGTGTCAACCGGAAGGCCACTGGATTGACCTGTGCCTCGACTTGGTAGGGTCCTAGCTGCTTATGCCCTAGCTTCTTCTTCGCTAACGATCTGGCCGGCACTGCCTGGGCTGCTAACCAAACCCAGTCTCCCACCTGTATGTCTTCCCCAACCCTTCTGTGCTTGTCAGCCTGCAGTTTGTATGCGTGCTTTGCTAGTTCTAACTGCCTCCGAAGCTGTTCGTGAACCTCCTGCAACTCTGATGCTAAGGCTTCCGCTGCCTGTGGCTCCCCCTCCCCCGCTCTCGCTAATCCCGGGAAGGTTCTGGGATGCCTCCCGTTGTTGGCGAAGAACGGTGTCACCCCCGTGGACACGTGCTTCGTGTTGTTGTAGGCGAACTCAGCGAGCGGCAGGTAGTCCACCCATGTTGCCGGCTGCTGATTTGCGTAGCATCGCAGGTACTGCTGCATGATGGCGTTGACTCGCTCCGCTTGTCCGTTCGTCTGCGGGTGTCTCGCCGACGCTAGGTTGATCTTGACGTTCAGGAAACCCATCAGCTTCTGCCAGAAGTTCGAGATGAACTGTCGCCCCCGGTCGGACAGGATAGACCGTGGCAGACCGTGAACCCTGAACACGTGGTCTATGAACAGTTTGGCGGTCTGTTCCGCCGTGGCCACCTTCGCGCACGGAATGAAGTGGGCCATTTTGGTGAACATGTCCACCACCACTAGCACTGCCGTCTTGCCCCTCGAGCTGGGTAGATCCGTGACAAAGTCCAGGGCCACCCTCTCCCACGGTTCGAGCGGTGTCTGCAGCGGTTCGAGCAGTCCCGCCGGCGGTTTGTGCACTGACTTGGCCCTTTGGCAGGTGTCGCACCTCGAGACGTAATCCGCGACTTCCCCCCGCATCTTGGGCCACCAAAAATCTCTGGCTACTAATTCTACCGTCTTCTCTTTGCCAAAGTGCCCGGCGGTGGGTGCGTCGTGCAACTGCTGCAGTACTTTCGCGCGGAGGTCGTCTCCCGGTACGTAGAGGGCCCCTCTGCGGATGAGCAATCCGTCGCGTATCTGGAACTCGTCGTCCTCCGCCGTGCCCCTTTGCACCTCCTCCATCTTGGCTTGTGCGAAGGGGTCCTTCTGCAGTGCTCGACGTACAGCATCCAGGTCCACGGTTGCTGAAGCGCACACCCACGCTTTCGGTGCGAAAATGTGCTTGGCCGCTGCTGGTGCCGCCTCCTCGAGGTATTGTGGCTTTCTGGACAGTGCATCCGCCATGATGTTGTTGTCGCCTGGGATGTACTCTATCCTGAAGTCGAAATCCGCAAAGAACTCCGCCCATCGTATGTGCCTCTGGTTCAGGAACCTTGCCGTGCGCCAGTACTCCAGGTTTTTATGGTCCGTGCGGACCTGCACTGTGTGTTTGGCTCCAATGAGGAAGTGCCGCCACGCCTTGAATGCTGCATGAATGGCCAGCAACTCCCTGTCCCAGATGGCGTAGTTCTGCTCTGACTTGCTGAGCTTCCTGGAGTAGAAGGCACACGGTCTCCAGTCCCCATGCGGGTCTTGCTGCAACAGTACTGCCCCCACGGCTCTGTCTGAGGCGTCCGTTTCAACCCTCATCGGTCTGCTGGGATTCACATGCAGTAGCTGCTCTTCGGACGAGAAGAGACGCTTGAGTTTCTGAAAGGACTGCTCCGCTTGCTCCGTCCAGATGAACTTCTTCTTCTTGGAGCTGAGCGTGTCGGTAATGGCCGCCGTCTGCATCGCGAACCCCTTGATGAACTTGCGGTAAAAGTTGGCGAAACCGACAAACCGCTGGACCTCCTTCCGATTGCGCGGGCTCTTCCAGTCCAACACTGAGCGAACCTTGGCGCTGTCCATGGCGAGCCCCTTGTCCGACAACTTGTAGCCCAGGAAATCTACCTCCTTCATGTCGAACTGGCACTTCTCCAGCTTGGCGTACAGCCTGTGCTCCTGCAGTCTCTGCAGAACTTCCTTGACGTCTCCCTCGTGGGTCTCCTCTGATTCTGAAAATATCAGGATGTCGTCCAGGAAGCAGACGCATTTCTTGTAGAGGAGACCCGCCAATACGTGATGCATGAAGGCTTGAAAACAGTGGGAGCCATTTTGTAATCCAAAGGGCATAACTCTGTATTCATAGGTGCCCAGGGGCGTGAACATGGCAGTCTTCCATTCGTCGCCCTCCCGTATGCGAATCAGGTTGTACGCCCCTCGCAGATCCAACTTTGTGAAAACGCGTCCTTTCCTCACCGTTGCGAGCAGGTCATCTATCTTGGGCATGGGAAAGGCTGTGGGCTTGGTTTTCGAGTTCAAAATTCTATAGTCCACCACAAGCCTTTTTTGGGGCGTGTCCTTCTTCTTCACAAAGAATACAGGACTGCCCCCCACTGCCTTCGACTCCTGGATGAAACCGCGCTTCAAGTTGAGGTCTATGAACTCCCTGAGTTCCTGCAGCTCGTCTTCAGACATGGAATACAGTTTCCCGGTTGGCAGCGTCGCCCCTGGCAGGAGGTCAATCTTGCAGTCATAGGACCTGTGGGGAGGCAGCTTGTCCGCTTCCTTCTCGCAGAAAACCTCCAAAAACGCTGCGTACTTGAGTGGCACTGCTTGCAGCGTGCCTAATTGTAGCTGCGGGTCATCCTCTTCCCCTTCTGGGCTAGGCAGAATGCAATGTTCCGCACAGTATGAGGAGCCGAAGGTCAGTTGTCGCTGGTACCACGCCAATGCTGGGCTGTGCCTGTGCAGCCAACTCATGCCTAATACTATAGGCGTGTCCGACAGTTGGGTGACATTGAAGCTGATGACTTCTCGGTGATTCCCAATTTGCATCACCATCGGAGGCGTTTGCTGCACCACCTGCCCCCCCAGCAATTCCCTGCCATCCACCGTGACAACCTTCAGAGGCAGCGTGGCTGGCAGGAGTGCTATGTTGTGCTCTTGAATGAAATCCAGTCCTATGAAGTCTGCGTTACTACCAGAGTCAATGGTAATCGGCACTTCCATAGTGAGTCCATTGGGTAGTTGGAGCGATGCTGTGAGCTGCACCACTGGTTTGGGCGGGAGGGGGTCTGTGGGCTGCAAAATCTCTGGGGACGGCTTCATTGACTTGTCTGGCTGGGCCCCAGTGCCTCTTCCTCCAACCAGACTCTGTCGTTTCCCTGCTGTGGTTCTCTCTGCTGAGTTGCGTCTGTTACTGTTGCTGAGGCTGCAGTGTGCTTGTGGAGCCTCTGGGGACACTCTTTCGCCATGTGCTGAGCACTGTCGCAGATGTAGCACTTCCTGTTCCCTCTAGGAGGCTTCGCTTTGACTGCTCCCGGTGTTAGGGCTCTGGTTGCTGACTGAGCCCTGGCGCTTCCAATCTCCATCGGTTCCTCTCCCCCTCCCTGCGGAGGTGTGGATTGCGCACGCGCTGCATCCTTGGGAAAGAGGGGAGGTGCTCTCACTGGCGTACGTCCCCAACGTCCTTCTTCTCTGTTCCATGGACGTTCTTCCAGACGCACCCCAATTTGCAGCGCCCGCCGGACAACCTCCTGAGTGCTCTTTGGTCTCTCCCCCCTTGCAATCTCATCTTTCACATTTGCATTCAAGCCTTCCCAAAAAAGGTCTCTGGCTGGGGCAGAATCCTTCTCCCATCCCAGCGCATGGACTAACGCAAAAAAGCGGGAATGGTACTGCCTTACACTGGCTCTGCCTTGTTTGAGCCCATGTATGTCTTTTCTGGCGATATCAATGTCTATATTTGATAAAAAACACGAATCCATCGCTTTAATGAATGCATCCGCATTTTGGAGCGCCGGATCCTTATCTCTCCACAGATTGCGCAGCCACGCTTTAGCTTCCCCATGCAAATGGGACAAGATAAACCCCACCTTCTCTTGCTCATCTCTAAAGTCTTTATCCAGCAGTTCCAGCGCAAACAGCACGTCTGCTCGGAAGTTAGGGTACTGCTGCAAATTCCCATCGAAATGAGATACCAGGCTGCCTCCTCTTTTCCCCAGCCCAATCCCCTCTGATTTGGGTCCCGGTTGCCCCTGCTTAGCAAGCACTTCCAACCTGGCTTGGAGATCCCTGCAGGCGGCAGCCGCTTCCTCTTCCCTTTTCCTGGATGCGAGTACCTCCGCATTGAGTTGTGTCACTGCATCTTGCAGGGCTGCTAGTTGCTGTTCTGTAGTCATCTTGCCTGACTTTTGTGAGCTCGCGAAGCACCAATCTTCTTCCCTCGCTGCGTCCACTCACGTTACGAGGTTTTTGGTGCAAAACTTTTTGAGATGGAGCTTACTGTCAGAGCTGGCTCCAGGTCCCAGCTCACAGAGGACCAACGCTAGCCGGCAGTAATGTACAAAAGTCTTTATTGAAGTACAGTTTCCATTTTCAAGCCGCAGCGCCCCAGCTCTACGTCTAGGGGTTAGATCGGCGAAGCTCCATCTGAGTCTCCGCCCCCTGTACACCAGTTTAAGATTCTAGCCTTACTCCACCTCTTACGTCTCTCCTTTCTCCTCTGGGTCCTGCTACCCCCCGGGGTCCCTTCCTTCCTGGATTCTTCTGACGCTGACGTTGACCCCCCTGACTCCTCCCCCTCTTTTCGGCGGGCTTTGGGACCTGGCTCCCTATCCGGGCTGCCAACTGCGCCGCCCTCCTGTACATTTGAACTTGGCGCGCGCGCCCAGCCTTCAACCTTCCTCTCGACCGTTTCCTCGCTCCCCGATGGAGGCGTGGCCAATCCTGACTCATGTCCTCCCACTGGCAGTGCGCCGCCTGATCCCGATGCCTGGGACTCCTCCCCCCTACTGCACTCTGGTGTGGACGCTGGTCCTGATTTCCAACTGCTGCTCTCTGAGTCCCCTCTGGCCCCTTCTTCCTGGGGTGTCCCCCTCGGCACCCCCCTTGCTCTGACCATGGGAGCCCCTTTCTGTGAATCTTCCGATTCGCTGGAAAGACTCAGAGACCTCGGACCGCTGTCATCGCTAACATTTCCTTCGGACTCCTCCCCCTCGCTCTCTATTTCCTCCCTTTCCTGTGCCTCTGCTCCTGAACCCCTGACAACTACGATTCAACCTGAGCACAGAATTTGATACTGGGTCCAGAATTCAGTAGCACAAGAATGTGGTCAAATGAGAAACTGCAGATGGAACTGTTCCAGGTAGTGATAGAGAAAGATAAATTATATTCTGGAGTGAGGTAGCATGGGCAGCCTCATTTCTCACCTTAACATAAAAAATGTGGAAACTATAGTCATCCTGATGCTGTTGGACCACAACTCCCATCAGCCCCATTCATTGAACATACTGGCTATGGCTGATGGGAGTTGGAGTCCATCAATCTCTGGAGGGGCACATTTTCCCATCCTGCCACTGCCCATGCTTGGTGGGAGTGGGTGTGTGGGTGGGTGTACATTTTTAAAAACAGCACAGCTTTGCAGTTTGTAATGAACCTCTGGCCACATATACACCATACAATTAAATCACATTCTGCACCACCATGAGTCCTGGGAATTTGCCTACTGTGCTACCATTCCCAGCATCCTTAACCAAATTTCAGTTGCCATGATTCTTTCCTGGAAGCCACGCACTTTGGGCTTTTAGTGTATGGTGTGTACATAGCCAGAGTCAGAAGCTGAGAAAGCAGCCTTGTGAGATGAAAGCACAGCACAATGGGTGCCCATCTCTCCCCCTTTCTGGAAATGTGATTTGAGACAGTGGATCTGCTGCTCTCTAAGGAGTGTATGTTCCTTGCTTTCTTTATAACCAACCAATATATCTGTAAATAAAATTACAAGAACACTATACATCTCTAGGGCTCTCTCCTCTGATGAGAACACAAACCCATCTAGGTCTGTCTGCCTCTCCTTGAAACACTCTTTCGCAATCCCAGGTCACAAAGGTGGAGATAACAGAAATCTCCACATCTGGAGTTTCAACACTGCAGGCCCTCACACCAGCAAGTTCCAAAAGGCCCTGTGTTGGGAGCAACAGGACTCTCTGCTCTGGTGAATTAACTTTTTGAAGTTTCCAGTGTCCACTGACGTCATTTCTCCCTGGGTGTTATTTATCGCCATGTGAAGGAAGCATGTGCCAGAGAGGGGAAGTGAGTCAAGGAGCTGCTACATCATAAAACTGAAACCAGATTAAAACTGGTTTGAAGACAATAGCTCTCACCCGGCAAATTCCGGAAATCATAATCCTGGACCGCAAGTTACTAAGAAAGAATAACTCAGTGTGTTTGCTTGGATTGACAGTTTTCAGAGTTCAGCGCAGGTAGCCTTGACAACTCAGACAACCCCACTTGACACAGATGAGCCCTTAGCCCAAAGAAATGAAGATTGTAAGCATTTCTCAGATTTCTGCTAATGGTCAGGGAGAATGGTAGTTGTGGTTCAGCAGAACTGGATGGCTAGATGCTCCCCCCATCCCTGGTTAGCACTGTCAGCTCACAAATGGCTGGGATCCTGGGATAAAACATTCCAGGTGAGTGAGTGTGGCTTCTGCAAGGGGATATAATTCAATCCCTTGGTTTATAAAGTGACCAGTGACAAAACACGAGCGCACAAAACCTCACCAGCAAGGTCATCCAAGGGAACACCCAAAGCATAAGCCCCATCCTCCAATGCTTCCTTACCCGGATCTGATGGTGAGGCACCAAGGATATGTCGGAGGAGTAGCGCTCTACCACAGGAGGGAATCCCACTTCCAGTTCAGCCTGCAGGAACCCGTTGCGATGGGAAATGATGCGGGAGCCGGTGCACCAGGGCACAAACAACTTGTAGCTGCCCACATCTGCCACCGTATTGTAGATCTGCTCAATGGAATACCTGCAGGAGAAGGAGGTGCAAAGGCAATGAGTGAGAATGATCGGCCTGGAGTGGTGGGAAGTGGCAAAGCACAAAGGCTGTATAAGGAACATGGCTTTCTTTCTTTCTTTCTTTCTTTCTTTCTTTCTTTCTTTCTTTCTTTCTTTCTTTCACACACACAAACAAACAATCTAATATATATGGGAACTGCTCTTCTTGAGCTAAGCATCACCACAGAGCCTGTTTCTGATCTCTGGCATGTGTGAACTAAAAAATAAGAGGGTGTTTCTGAGTCATGTGCAGAGTGCAGCAAGCAGAGGCCTGAGGCAGTAGTGTCAGCTACGTTGTTCTCAGAGAAGAGCTATTTCAATGGGTCCCGCTCTGCAAAGGAGTAACATTGGATGCAATCCTCTCTGCTGAACTACAAGTCCGACTGTAGTGCCCCAGTCATGTAAAAAACACAGCACAATGCACAACTCCCATCAAACAGAAAAGTGTTGCTGCAGAGTGCTAGGAACAATGGGTGAAAATGACAGGGAGGCAGATTTCGGCTAAATGTTAGGCGAAACTTTGTAACAGTAAAAGCTGTTCGACAGTGGAACAAGCTGCTGCAGCAGAAGCTGGGCTCAACTTTGCTAGAAATATTTAAGCAGAATCTGGATGGTTATCTGTCAGGGAAGCTACCTTATGCCAAGTCAGACAATTTGCTCATCTAGCTCAGCATTGCAGACGTTGACTGACAGTGACTATCCAAGATTTCAGGCAGGACACATTCCCAGCTCTACCAGAAGATGCTGGGGATTGAACCCAGGACCTTCTGCATGCAAACTGTAGTAGCATCCAGCCCTGAAAAACCTGCACTCGGTGTGTGTGTGTGTGTGTGTGTGTGTGTGTGTGAGTGGGCAGGTTAGACTAGATGTCCTTTAGGTTCTTTTCTGTATGATTTTATGATGCCAGGGGGATGAGTTCTCTGACATGCCTGTTGTCTATATGCAAGCTGTTTGTTCTTATAATTGGAGAGATTACTGGTGGTTGTTTTCTGGCATCTATAGCAGGGCTGTCCAACAGGTGCCGCTGGTAGATCCTGACTGATCACGTGATCCTGAGCAACCGACCCCTCCCCCCCAAAAAGCTCAACAACTTTGGCCAATCCAATGAGTGGATCACTTCCAATTTTTTTATAGTGGGAGTAGATTGCAGTCTCTTGGAAGTTAGACATCCCTGTTCTATAGCATGAAATTTAAATGTATTTATTTTTTAAAGGAGGATCACTTCCATCATGCAAACCCATGTTGGCAATTTAGCTTGGATAAAGTTTTACAACTCTCGGTTAGAACTAAGCTAGGTGGGCGTTTCTCTCATTCTTTTGGCATACTCACGGGAGCTGACGGACTTCTGCATACTCCATCCGCTTGGCACCAAGCAGGGGGGCTGCCAGACTCAGGAAGGGCCGGCTCTGCTGTTTGGTGGCTGACTTTGAAGCCAGGGAGGAGCAGGTCTTCAGGATGCAAGGGGCAAGAACCCCTTTGGAGCTGAAGCGCCTGCAAGGTGGCAAATGCAATCTGCACCAAAAGAGGAAAGAAAGCACCAAATAAGGGAATCCATAAGGAGAAGGGAGTGTCCATTTCTCAGCCAGAGGGGGAAATGGGAAGCTACCACTATTGAGAAATCAGCACTTTCTTAGAAGTACCTAGAAGGGGAAGGTGGGAAATGGTCAAACTAGTTACATCCAGCTTTTTCTCGTGCTGATCTTTTGTTATTAATTAGTAAGGCACGTTCTAATATGGGCACAGGCCATCCCAAGTGAAACATATTAAGGCTGCAATCCCAGGCATGCTTAGCTACGGAGCTGGCTCTGCCATTAGGTAGCCAGAGACGGCTGCCTCAGGCAGCACAAGCTCCTATGGGGCACCTTGCCTGCCCCACTCACTCATCCACTGGCAAAGAAGCACTAATTTTGGCCAAAAATGACCAAAATTGGCGCCGCTGTGTTGGCACCACTTCTCCGCCAGCAGCAGAAGCAGCAGGGCAGGAGGGAAAGCAGCACTGGTAGCAACAGGTATGGTGGCAGGAGCAGGGCAGGGCAGTTTGCCTCCAGCAGCGGGACAGGACACGATACCCCTACATATCCTACATATCTAGGTGTTAAGTCCCATGAAACTCAATTGGACTTGCTACTTCCAAATTAAACTGGCTGCACAACCTATTGTTCTTAATGGGACAGTTGTGACTGACTATAATGTCACTCCCTCACTGAAATCCATGGGAATTCAGGATGTTATATTTTGGAAGGATTAAACCCTATTTTAATTAATTAATCACTAATAATAAACACAATCAAAGAGAATGCATTATTTTTATTGATACTACATAATTCACTTTAATTATTATTCATTTAATAATAGTTGGAATGATTTAATACATCTCTGCTAAAATGTTATGGTAAGGTCCATTCACTTAAATGGGACCTTAGCTGCTGAAACCTATGCATAGAACCTATATACACAGAAGTAAACCCCAGTGAGTTCAGTTCAGCTTATTCCCAATTAGGTCTGTTAAGGTTTGCAGCCTAATTTCGGCAGGATTCCATGTCGTTTATATACTTCAGCTGCTGCTTTTAGTGTTTAACTTCTATTTTATTTTGTGTGTGCTGTAATTGATATTTTAAATGGTTAAATTCCATGGTTAGCCACCTGCAGCTTCTTGATAGGAAAAGGCAGAGTATCCGCGTTTTTAAAGAAACCACAGACATATACTCGAATATTGCTATTAACATTAAAACTACTACTGTATTCAAATAGCTCAGTCAGTAGAACATGAGAATCTTGCACTTTGGGCAAAAGATTCCTGCATTGAGGGAGTTGGGTCCCTTCCTATGATTCTGTAATTCAGAAGTTGTCTCTATGACGGGCGCTCAGCAGCCCAAAAGCTCTCCGGGCTGAAAGTTTGCGCCTTTGCGCAAGGCTGGTCGCCCCGACGGCGGGCGCAAGCATTTGGGGAGAAGGCAGAAACGGCGGGACAAAAGCCGGATCCCCTGATCTCCAAAAACCTCCCTTCTAGGATCAGCCCCCTCTCTTACCCGGCTCCTTTCGAGCATCGTGGGCGGGAGCCCATCTTCACCAAACCCCGGACGGCGAGGCGACCGCTTCTTCCTGCCATCGCTTCACGCTGACCAAGAGAGAACCGAGTGCTCGGGACGGACCGGCGGCTCGCCTAAAAAGTTACCCAGGTGCGTCATCGCCGGGGAGGGTGGGCGCGCGTCTGCCTGTGCGCGTCTGCGGAAGGGCCAGCCCCTTCCCCGCCTTCCTCGTGCGCGCCCGAGGTTGGGGGCGGCGGCGGAGGGGGCAGTTAGGTAATGCCGGACTCTGGACTTGGTGGCCTTGCGGGTTCTCCCGCTTCCCGCTTTTTAGATGGCCATGTTGTAACCGCGTCAAAATGTGGTGTAAGCCAGCCTTCTTGCGTTGGGAGAGGAGCCCCTCTACGCAGAAGCGCTCCTGGGTTGCCTCGCGCCCTTGGCAAGGAGACCTGTTGGCACCCCCGTCTCTTGCGCCAGCTCAGCACACTTGACAGGAGGTGGCTTTCCAGGATTTCAGCTAGTGGCTTCACCCAGCTCTGCTTGGAGAGATCAAGGATAGAACCTGGGACGTTTTCATGCAAGGCAGATGCTCTACCATTGAGCTATGGGAATGTGCCTTTGCTGGAACTGCTATAGCTACTGCTTTGGATTAAAACAGGCATGGAACAATTTGTGCTTGGCATTCTGACACTGAACACGGAAAGAGAGTAGAAAGAGCCTGATCTGTTTGCTTTAAGCCCCTGCTTTGTCTTTATTAACAAAATGTTATGTGTACATTTAACAAAGAAGAAATTACAGTAGTCCTAATATATACACACAAAGCAGATGGTGTCTATTATTTTTGGTTCAGCTTTGGAACCCTTAAAGGCTGAGCTAAATTGGAGCTGGCAATGGCAGCCCTACAATATTTGGGGGGAAAGTGCTTCTGAGCACATGTGGAGTACCTGTCATAATGCTGCTGCCAGACTCAGATCCCAACTTCCGCATCACGAGAGATTTATAGCTTTCAGATTCCAAGGCTGATATTCAGCTTTAATTAAGCCCTGTCAAGTCCCCTACTGTTCTGAGGGAATGTTTTGCATAACTGGAGTGTCTTTGGCTTTCATGCAACAGTGTCTTGCAGTTCCTTTGAAACAAACAGATTTTATTGTAGCACAAGCTTTTGTGGATCCAGAGGCATTGGATAAAGTGGACTCCACCCCATGAAAACGTTTGGCACAATAAATCTGATGTCAAATGACTGTTTGCTGCATTTGCACTGCAGGTGCACATGGTTACTCCTCTAGAAATTTATTTTATAATTGTTCCTTGGCCTCAAGCATGTTATATAGGAGCCAGGTGGGATTATTCACCTTTACATCAGCCAAGGCTCCCGTACCCTTAAAATGTGCATGACAGGCAAAACTTCAGCAGGATGACGTTTCTCCCTGAGAGAACTTGTGCAGCTGTTAAAGGCAAAAGATAGGCAAGCAGCCCAGAGCTTCCAAAGGGACTTGGGCAAAACAGCTGCCAAAAAACAGTAGGACTGTATTTGGAAACCCACTCCACATAGGATCTGAAGGCAGTTGTTATAAAACAAAAGATAGAGGTGTTCTGCAAATCTTGTAATGGGAAACAAAAAGGGGCAGAAGTGCCGAGGCTCATTTCTTAAGGTAACATACTGGATGGTCATTAAGTTCTCTTGGTATCCTCTGTTAAGGAGAAGCAGGGTGGGGAGACTGGTTTAGCGTGTCTGGCAGCTCCATTGTTCTTCGCCTTCAGGTGCTAGTATACTAATCTCCCAACGGAGGGCACTTCTGGGCGGGTGCCTAGTCCTAACAGCTGCTGGGCACCATTTCTTTTGAGGGTCGGCCATTGCCATCATGACAGGCACAAGCAAGCAAAATGCGAAGCACATTGGCAGGCTTTGCAAACTGGTCTGGTGATGCCAGAAAGGGACACAAATGACACCACCCCTTGCTCACTGCAGCTGCTATGGGGTGGCCAGAGAGAGAATTATGGGAGGCAATGCTCCACCATTAGCAAAGTCAGAAGATCATGGGGCAGAGATGGCTTGCTTGAAGATCCAGTTCTGAGGGCCTTCTGGTGGTTCCCTCATTGCGAGAGGGAACCAGGCAGAGAGGGAACCAGGCAGAGGCTATTTTCAGTAGTTGTGCCAACCCTGTGGAACATCTTCCCAGCAGATGTCAAACAGATAAACAGCTATGTGATTTTTAAGACACATATGATGGCAGCCCTGCTCTGGGAAGTTTTTAGTTTTTTGGTGGTGTATTGTGCTTTTTTGGGATGCAGGTGGTGCTGTGGTGTAAACCGCTGAGCCTCTGGGCTTGCCAATCGGAAGGTCGGCGGTTCGAATCCCTGCAACAGGGTGAGCTCACGTTGCTCAGTCCCAGCTCCTGCCAACTTAGCAGTTCAAAAGCATGTCAAAGTGCAAGTAGATAAATAGGTACCGCTCCAGTGGGAAGGTAAAGTGTTTCCGTGTGCTGCTCTGGTTTTGCCAGAAGCGGCTTAGTCATGCTGGCCACATGACCCAGAAAAAATGTCTGCGGACAAACGGCAGCTCCCTCAGCCAGTAAAGCGAGATGAGCACCGCAACCCCAGAGTCGTCTGCAACTGGACTTAATTGTCAGGGGTCCTTTACCTTTATTGTGCTTTTACTGTTTTTTGTTGAGAGCTGCCCAGAGTGACTGGGGCAACCCAGTTAGATGGGTGGCATATAAATAATAAACTATTATTATTATTATTATTATTATTATTATTAAAGAGAAAAATATATAATATTGGAAAAAGCAATTTAATTCAACACCTTCTACAAGGGCCTGACCACACTCCATTTCTCCCCTATCATAATGATTCCCAAATGCCTGTGCCAAGACATTGGGTGATCTAAGAAGAGCTGAAGAATGCTTTGGAAAATTAAGCCACCATGTTTGACGCATCCAATATTTTACACCCACTGGAAATCAGAAGTTCCATGTATTTTATGCCAATACCAGTAGTCGACATAGTCAGATACCACAACAGACCAGAGCCCCCGAAACCAACTGATAGCAACTTCACCACATAGGAAGTTCCATCAAACCCAGTCAGACCATCGGCTCATCTGGTTCAGTATTGTCTACACTGATTGGCAGCGGATGTCCAGGATGCCGGGGATTGAACATGGGATCTTTTGCAGGCAAAGCAGATATTCTACCACCAAGCCATTGCCCTTCCTACAGTGTGGCACAAGTGGACAGCAGCTATGCAGACAAAACGTGCTTGCCCAGTAAATAGCCTCAAACAAGTGGAAATGATGCACAGAAAGGCCAAAGGCTGCCAGGGCTGCTGGCCTAATGGAGGTGGTGGTGGTATGTCCTCCATCACTTCTGAATTCTAGTAAGAAAGAGGAAGACTAAGGACCCACATAGTGAAGAAGGGCCATCACAAAGGTGTACATGCATGGAGAGAGAAGCAGGAATTGGCTGTTGGGAAATGTAGAAATTATCTTCAATTGGCTTCAAAGAACTAGTCTTCAGGGGCAAAGGCAAGAGCTCACAAGACAACACTCATTTTTAAAGGGTTTTTAAAAAAATGAAATACTGAGTTATTGAGGAAAAGGTTAAAGCGACTGAAGTTATAATAATGACAAACACCGGATGGCAAGTCTTTTGTTTTCAAAAGCTTTGCATACGTGGGAGGGTTGTCAAAGCAGTTTACTGGGACCATAGAATCTGGTACAAGCTCAGATCAAGAAAATGCATCTTTAGCTTTCCCCGCTCTGCCACAAATGTTTTGATGACTGCAAAAAGAGAAGAACTTGTTCGCCAACCGCTGTGGAACAGACAAAGAGATATCCCCACCAGGTGTTAAGGTGTCAGGCACAACCACACAGAGACGAAGCTGTCGAGAGATGTCGTCTTTATGTGTAGCTTATGCACAGGGCACACCGACAGAGCAGTGGTGGGCTAAAGCAGAGCAGCCCCTCCCCACCCCTGTGACCTCTGAGTGTCGTCGTTGGTCAGTCGTGCTGCTGAAAGGTTGGTCTCCATCAGAATCATGAAACCCATCAATGGCTTTGGATGCTAAAAGCTGCTCCTTCTTACTCCATCAGGCAGCCCCTCACCCCTCACTTCTTCATGCCTCTCCCTCAGCCTTTTTGCAACCGGGGGGGGAAGCAGAGGGAGGTCAGCTCTGTCCTCTCACCATCAAGCATTTTGAACTCCCCTTTCCCCCCACCTCCACCCTCATCTGTGGCCCCTCGTCGGGGTGGGGCCCACCTGCCGTAGACTTTTCCAGACCGGCAGCACCGAAGGAGCAGAGTGAAGAAGTGATTCCATCTCGGTTCAAAGCTCTACTCCTCTTTGAGGCGTTTCTGGAGCAGGGCCCAAGCCTTTTCTAC
Source organism: Podarcis pityusensis (assembly GCF_964106645.2). Classification (NCBI taxonomy): domain Eukaryota; kingdom Metazoa; phylum Chordata; class Lepidosauria; order Squamata; family Lacertidae; genus Podarcis; species Podarcis pityusensis. The sequence continues at coordinate 23,227,126 of NC_138038.1, forward strand.
CTGCGAAGAAAGGACAGGTGATTGATTATTTGGGAAGGTTGACAGGGAAGGGGCTCAGAAAAGGGATGCTTATAAGGGAAGCTGCGGGGTGGTTTCTTGAGTAGCGGCAGCAGCAGACTCTTACCAGCTCACAGGTAACTGCTGGCTCCCACAATGTGGAGAGAACCACGTGTGACTGTTTCACGCGCTGGCTGTTGGACATTTGGCTTTGCAGACGCAACCTAGCAGATTCCTCACTGAGCCTGTCTCTGGCTACAATCCGTCTTAGGGCCTGAAACAGAGAGAAGACAGAAACTGATTAGAAGCGTATCTTTCTACAGGGAACCAGGCAGAGGGCCTTCTCGGCAGTGGCACCCACCCTGTGGAATGCGCTCCCATCAGATGTCAAGGAGATGATTATCTATATAACCTTTAGAAGACATCTGAAGGCAGCCTTGGATAGGGAAGCTTTTTAATGTTTTATTATGTTTTTATATATGTTGGAAGCTACCCAGAGTGGCTGGGGCAACCCAATCAGATGGGCATGGTATTATTATTATTATTATTATTATTATTATTATTACTACTACTATTCAGAGTAAACATTCTACATATGGAAAGCACTTTTGCATACACTCATCTATTTCACTGCCATGTACACACAGCAAAGTGCACGTTGTAAAATAAATAAATAAATAAATAAAAGGTTCCCCAACCTATAATCTAAAGGCAGTTTCCATGTTTTCCCTGCACAGAAGTGCTTTCTGCATAAGAAAGCCACAATATTTGATGCAGCCCTCATGGATTGTATAAGCTTTGAGGTTCAGGTTTATTACATTTGTAAGTCTCAAAGCGATTTACAACCAAAGTAAACAAACAATGAGCTTTTGAGTTTTAGACAGCCTTTGCCTAGCTGGGTTCCTGCATACTCCAGCAAGTTTGTCCAACCAAAATAATAATAATAAATCATTCAAAAATCAGTTTGTGTCTGCTACGCTTTTGGTCCAGCATTGAAAACGCCATGTACTAAATTGTTGAGAGAGACAGAAGTGGAATCGTTTTGCTTCAGCTGCAGAAATGACACAGAGAAAAACAGTACGTACCTCATCTTCCGGGATGATAACTGTCCAGACCTCGTGCACCAAGTCTGCCCAGCCTGCCTCCAACAACATGGCTGCGTCCAGCACACACACAGCATTTCCTGCAGAACAGACAGGGGCAGCTTTGAGAAACTTCCAAGGACAGGCAGGAAAAGAATTCCTTCCAATGACAGAAGGGACGCAGGACTTGGGTTTGCCCCACCTTATGTGGGAAAGGATCAGTGGTAGAGAACGTGCTTTTCATGCAAAATGTCCCTGGTTCAATCCCAGGCATTTCCAGGTAGGGCTGTACAATACCCTTGTCTGAAACCCCACCAGGATAACCGCTGCCAGTCAGTGTAGGCAGTACTGAATTAGATGAGCCAATGCCCTGACTGGGTGTGAGGTACCATCCTATATTTGTGCTATTATTGTCAGACTTCAGGGAATTGGCTTCCTACCCCACCCCCACCCCCGTGGTAGTAGATAAGCAGAACAAAGGAAAAGGAGTCTTCTTACCAGTTAGAAACTTTAATAACCACAATGAGAGAACAAAGAACACATCTCCCAATTAAGGATCCCACCCCCTTCTGTTCTACTTCTTGTAATCTGATCTTGTACCATCTGTGCTTTGTTCTGCCACTTTCTGAGCTCTCCATTAACTTTGGGGAAGGGGGGGGTGAATGCGAGACTGTGAATCTGTTAACCCTCTCTCTTCCCAGTGTTTCTTCTCCTAGCTGTTCCCCATCCAGTACTTCCCAGCTTCTGCCTTCTGAACTATGTCCCTTGGCAAACCACTGTTCCAAATCTATACTGTCCTCCTGTTCCTGGTAAGATTCAGGATCAGGATCAGGATCAGTGGGAGGGGGAGGCTCCCACCATTCCTCCTCAGTGCAGCCCAGTGCAGTCCCTGACAATTATTATTTTAAGCCAGGGGTCAGCAAACCTTTTCAGCAGTGGGCCGGTCCACTGTCCCTCAGATCTTGTGGGTGGCCGGACTATATTTTTTTTGGGGGGGGGGGAATGAACAAATTCCTATGCCCCACAAATAACCCAGAGATGCATTTTAAATAAAAGGACACATTCTACTCATGTAAAAACACACTGACTGTCCGCAGGCTGGATTTAGAAGGCAATTGGGCCGGATCCGGCCCCCGGGCCTTAGTTTGCCTACCCATGTTTTAAGCCATTTCCAAACTGACTGGAGGACAGTATTTTAAAAAGATATGCCAGAAAAAGCTTCTTTGGTGGCTAGGCTCCATGTTAAATGATTGGAAATAGCCCCTGTAGATTACCAACACCTGTTTGAAAAAGCCAAGATGGCAGCCCCTTCATGCACCTATTTATCCCCGAATCCCCACCCACAACTCCTGCCAAGAACCCAAATCCCTCCTCACCCTGTGCAGCTGCCTCGTCTATCTTTTCTTTCGCTATTCGAGCCATCACTGGCCACATGATATTGTTGAGCCGCGTCAACTGCTCCTGGGGAGAGGGAACAAAAGCAAGTAAGGATCCCAAGGCAAAGGAGAGCTGTTGGTCAAGAAACTAATCTGGGTTGTGTGTGTGGTAACAGCCCAAGATAAGACATGGGTGGGTAGGGGGCTAGAGAAAAACACACATCAGTGCAGAAATCCCAGAGCAGAGCACCTTTGGCTAACAGATCAGTGGGCTGTGAAACATGGTAAAAGAGAAGAGGTATCCCAGCATGGACTTGCACTATTTCTAGCACTAAAGTGCCCAGTCTAAGGGTCAAACTGTGCATACTGTACAGTGAGAAATTGTTCCAGCATGCACTACTCCCCATTGAGTACCTTTCACCCACAAAAGAGGAAAACATTCTGAGAACAGAGGTGAAAGGGTTCTGTTAGTTTTGTGGACTGAAGAGGCAAGCTAGCGTCAGAGGCACAAAGGGGAACAAAACAAATGATGGCCAATTGGGAGAGGGAGGGGTGTGGTGGCTGAAGTTAAACATTGATCCCAAACCCAGAGGGCTTTTTACCTGGTCTCTAAACACTTTGGCCCCCAGGATTTGTCTGTTGATGGTTCCATCTTCTTTCAAAATATCTGCAAAGAAGGAACGGTGTTACTTGTTCTTGGTTCCGTACAGCAGGGGATCTCAAACTTTCTACCCAAGGCCCCACTTTACAGGACTGAAAAATTACTGAGGCCCGCAAGTAACAAAAAAGTGGTGCAAGAGTGAATTCAGTCACAACATGGTGACAATGGAAGCAGAGTTTGGCCTAATCTGCTGGCAATTGCGGACATCATTTTTCTTGGTATATAAGCTCTCTTTGGAAATGTCTCAGCATTTTTCTGGTGGTAAGGGGTTCCATAGCTCAGCTTTCCTAGAGCTAAATGCAGGCATTTGATCAGGAGGTACTGTGACAGCCTCCATATTTCAGGCAGAATTTGCTAACCCAGAGGTAATAAATAGAAAATATTTCTATTTTATATTTTCCCCTTCCTGCCCCCCATCCCCTGGCATCTCAAAGTATTTTTACTCATCTTCTGTAATTTCTTCTCCTGTTCTCTTTTCATTGGCCCTTATTCCCCACCACAACCTGCCAGTGCCTTTCATCCCTCTTTCTAGGTCCTTTCACACTCAAACTCTTCCTCTTACAGCAGCTTCCTACAACCATTCCTTTCTTTTCCCTGGCCCACCATTTTAGAAACACTGCTATACAGTTATTAACATTTTACCTACAATGGTTCAGTCTGCATGTAACATGAAACCATAGTTTAAAACAAACCATGGTTTCATGTGAGCCAGAAAAATTCCTGTGATCCTCTCCCACTCCTGCTGCTCCACAAACAAAACAAGTCAGAGCTCAACTTGTATTATCCGAACTCCAAGGTTTGCTGCTGGCTTTCTGCTCGTATTTTTTTGTGTGGGAACAAACCATGAGCCCTGGTTCAGACAACGTAACAAGCCAGACTCTGTCTTGTTTTGTCTGCAGCACAGCAGCAGTAGGAAAGAAGCGCTACAGAAAATCATTCACATGAAACCAGAGTTTGCATGTTCACAAACTTTCTAACTGTTTGGGGGAAACTGTCAGCAATAACATGTTGATGAACAATGCAACTTTTGTTAAAAACAAAAAGAAGAGAAATAGAAAAGGGAAAACTAGGTCCGGAATTGGGATGGGGGCATACATAATTTCTAGAGACAAAAAGCAGCCAGGCTGTGGGCTAGGGGACGAAGAGAGAGAGATAACCAAACATTGTTTAGCTGTAATTCCTGAAGCCCTACCTATGCAACTTAATTTACTAGTCTCCCTGACTTTAAAAAATGTTTTCCAGGAAGTCTGAAATACCTGTTCCAAATGCTTCTACCACCTGTGCATACACAGGACCTCCTGGATGGTAGATGTTGTGTCCAAGACTGTCCATATCCAAATGGAAAGCACCGAGGCGAACCAGATGTTGCGCAATGGAACTCTTGCCGCTACCGGACCCGCCTGTCAGCCCAATAACGTAGGGATGGCAAGGGACACCTGGATCTTTCTGGGGGTGGTGAAGGAGAGAGAGTGGTTTCGGGACACAGACACAATTATGCACATCCTAATTTTGTTGTTATAACTGTTGCTGCTCACGCTGAGCCACTCTAAGACGTTACAGCAGAGATGTGGCAGCCATTGTTCCATGGGCTCGTCCTACAGCACTGTTGTAACATTGAAAGGCCTGTCACCAGGCAAACTTCTGCTCATGTTGACTCAGACGGACATTCCAAGTTCTGCACTGCCTTCTGTGGGCAGCATCCTCTTTATCTGGGGAGTTTGTCTGCCACTGTCTGTGTTTACCACACTCAGTGGCAGAGCATATGCCCGGAGCGGCACATGCATCCTGCAGCCAGGGGCAGAGTGAGGCGCTCATGGCAGACATTCGGCAAGCCACCCGCCTGCGACTCCCAAGCATCCCCCAAGCTGTCAAAACAAAGGGGGAAGGGGGGAATGCCGCCAGCAAAGCAGCATAGCTCCCCCCTTACCCTGACGGCTCGGGGAGGCTTGGGAGTTGCGGGCGGCCAGCGCGCTGAATGTCATCCCCCTCCGTAATGACACCCAGGGTGGCGTGCCCACACAGCTCCCCCCTTCCTACGCCCCTGACCACACTTGATGACACATGAGGCCCCTGATCTTGCATGTATGCTCCCCATCCTTGAGTCCTCTAATCCCTCTCAAGCAGCACACAGAGGAGGAAAGGTGGAAAGGGAAAGACAGAGAGGAAGAAACAGTGCCTAGAGTTCATAAGATGGGGAAGGAGGGATGTTAAACTAACTCACCTCCAGTCTCTGCCCACTTAGCAGGCCAGACAAAAAGCAGCCTTCCTGGCTGAAAATCAGAATTTGCTCCTTACCCTATATGTGTCATCTTTTCTCCCTCCACCTCATTATTCTTGCAAGTAAGCATCCTCCTGGAGATCCAACAACCCCATCTAGCCAACCCATAACCTATCCAGTTTATTACTCACATGTGGGGGGTGTAACAGAGTCCCAAGCAGCCTGTACCGCAGGCTAGAAGAGCTGATCTTCTCTTCCTCATTCCTGCCATGCAGGGGGTCAAGGGCCAGTTTGATGATGTGGACAGCCAGCTCAGGGAGACCCTGCAACAGAGCATGGGCCAGTGAGGAAGGAGGCGCAACAGTGAGAAAGGAAACCAGAGGGCCTTCTCTCTGCCACAGTTTGGCAACCAGCTGCAGGGTAGATTCTGCTGCTCCTTGAAACACAGCCTGCACCTAAACTTACTCCAACAAAATCAGGCTTGTGTGCTGCACATTAGCAGATTGCTAGTTAACTTCCTGGCTCCATCATTCCCAGCGACTAACACGGATGTGAATCTGAAGTTCACCTATAAGCAGGTTTTGAAAAGGTGCGAGAATCCTTCCTTTGACCCATTGCTTAGTTATTGTATTTACATCCCACATTTATTACAACAGTGGGTTAAGCTGAGGGATCATGACTGGCCCACGGTCACCCAACTGTATTTCATGATGGAGTAAGGATTAGAGCCCAGGTCCCATCAGTTCCAGTCTTGACACTCCCACCACCACACTATACTGCTTCTCCCCGGTGACTGGTTTTTCTGCCTCAGTGGTGAGAAATGGGTAGCTAAATTATGTTTAATATTTTGAAATGTCTAAGACAACAAACTAGGACAGGAGACTATTTTTTAAAAAAAATATCAACACCCCCCAAAAGCTTGAGATCTGTATAGTTATGCAACTTGGAGTGTGCAACTTTAGAGACCTTAAGCTCTTTTACATACAGAATGAAAAATACTTCTTCACCCAATACATCTCTGACCTTATGGAATTCATTGCCCAGGATGGTGCAGTGCCAGCTAAAACACAGGGGTTCTTAAGAGAATTAAGTAAATGCAAGAGCAGCCGATTGGTGGCTACTAAACCCTCATCGTTAGAAACAGAACTTCCATTTTCAGAGGCAATATACAGCCAACTACCAGTTGCAGTAAATTAACAACATAGGGATGGATGTTCCTTTATGCCCTCTATTGGATTTATCAAATCGGGGTTGAAAAAGTCTAAAAGGACATCTAGTCCAACTCTGGCAGGGATATCTATGTTCTCAGTTCAGATTGCTACAAGCACAGAGCCGAAAGAGGCCCTTATACAGAGCAGTTTGAGATTTTTCTCAAGAATGTGAACCAGGCTGCACACTGAAGAAAGAAGGCCAAACGCTTCCTACATCTAGTCACTTTGATTAAGGAGATTAAATTCCAAACTAGCAATATTTCTGAGCAGATATGTTGAGGCATATACATGGCCACGGTTGATAAACAGGAAGCCAAGCCACATTGTTTGTTTGCCTGATCCAGCTGGACCATTCGTATGCCCCTAGAGCAAATCTTCTCTGAGCAAAAATCATTGTGACTCAAAGGAAAATAAACACAAGCAGTGCCAGAACACTGGGCTGACCGAGAGACTATATGTTAGGAATGGAGGTCAGAATTTAGCAGATGGCACTCACCATCGCAGGATGCTAGCAAGAATGGATTTAAAAAGAGATGAGATACTGTAAATATATGGAGGTTCAGCCTGTCCATGGCAGAAAAGCCTCTGTTTATTTCATGCACCCCCAAACTTATTGATGATCCGATTTGTTTACAAGGCTGGGGCTCCCAGCACACTTACATTTTCCACCCTCCTCCTGTTGACGGCAAGACCACCCTTGAGGGTCTCTTCGCTGACTATGATGCACTTCAGTTTGCTGTCAGTGATGGACGGGCCAAAGTAGTCAAACAGGGGGGAGATTTCATACCGCAGGGAGGGCTTGATGTCCACCAGGAATTCACTGAGCTGAGCCACACGCTGCTCAAAGGGCAAGATCAGCTCTTTCAGCATCTTGGCTGCAAGTGGCGAAAGAAGGAAGGGGGAAAGATGACATTTTTAGGAATGTGCAAAGAGCCCAGTAAGTTCTCCCACATGTGCTGTAGAGATGCCTCACACACACCAGTTAATCTAGCTGCCAACATCCAACATAGTATCTGTCAGGCACAAGGATGCTATCACACCAAGCGGCTTACAGAAAAGGGCAAACTATCCATCACAGACAGATGTATTTTGAGCCTGATAAGACCTGCCACCTCACTGTGTCTCCTGCTGTGTGTAAGAGGCACCCAAAGCTTATAGGAAAAACAAAATCCCAGGCTGGTTAAAAATATACAAGTTTGAGGGGTTGCATGTTTTGCTGAGCTAGCAATTAAAAGGCTCATCTTACCCAATAATTTATCACATCAGAGTAACATAGGTGCATCTGTGATGAATCCAAAGATGTATAAGCGAGCTCTGTTATAGCTCCTACTTACAGTTCTCCAGTGCTTGCTTTAGCTTTCCCTGTCTTGTTGCCTATATGTGTGCAGGGCTTGGGACAAACAAATGAGAACTAAAGTGCAAGATCTTGACAGGGGCTTTGGCAGAATCCTCTTTGCATGTTCTGTCTTTTCCAGTTTGTGTGTGGCCAGAGAAAGGGGACATGCAGGATTTCAAGTGGTTCTTCCTACAGCTCAGTGACAGAGCACATGTATGGCAATGCAGAAGATCCTAGGTTCAATCCTTAGCATCTTTAGTTAAAGAAAGATCAGGCAGCAGGTGACGTGAAAGGCCTCAGCTTGAGACCCTGGGGAGTTGTGTCATTCCTAATAGATAATGTTGGTCTAGAGTAGACAAACAAATAGCTCCACTTGCTATAAGGCAGCTTCCTACCTACAGTTCCTGTCCTGTGCAGCAGAGACAGGGAGGCTGAGCTGTTTGCGCTGTGGTTTCCGCAAGAGGCTTCTACCCCGTTCTACCAAAATCCTATTCAGATCTGCTTGCTATTCCAACCAAAGCAAACCTGGAGTTTTTGGGCACAGGGACACTCCACAGTTGCAAGCATCAGCAAAACAAATTATGCAAAGCTATTAGAAGCTTTAGAAAAATCACCCTGATAAATTATGTTTGGCAGAGTGCCAAACATATTTTTAAGCATCACTGGACTTTATCCCTTCACCTTTATAAACCATAGCCAAGTGTGAGTAAAAAACAGCAACAAACCCTAGAATCCAACATCAATTTTTAAAACATTAGTTTTAACAAGTTTGAAAAAAATATTTCAAATTCCTAGATATCAGCTGTAAGTTTTGTATGCCCGGGCAATCATGTGTGTAGGATGTTCAAGTCCTATTTTTAAAAACAAGCCTATCTGTGTTCTTGGTTTACTGCTTGTGGTTAAGCTTGAGTTTAGATGTACCGCTAAACCAAACTAGCTCTGGAGAGCACAGCAGGACCAGAGGAAGAGCTTAGCAGCTGTGATTTTTCCTGTGAGTACCACTACCTGCATGTTCACATTTATCCATGTCTTGGTTTAATGCTGTGTGTGAACTGGGCCTTTATCTTGTGGCTCAACAGCCTCATTTCCAAATTCACATCCTAGCCTCTGAAAAAACAGAAGGATTAAATTTCTGATCTACAAGAAGAGAGAAAACCAAAATTATCCAGCTCATATCAAAACAGAAAAGATGTTGTAGGGTCAAAAATATCCCAGGCATATGAAAGTCTCTGGGTAGTATTTAAGGACTTGGAATATTTCTTCATCCTGTTAGACCAATTCTTAAACATTTGTTGCTAATGTTTAGATAATCTGAATTCTTTTTTCAAGGCCTGGAAATGTAACTAACTGGTAAGCAATAGTTTCAGTCAGGGCTAGAAAATGTTTTAAGTTCCTAAGCACCAAAATAAATGTCTAGGCAACAAGGGAATTATCCCGCTCACTCTCTCACCCAATTCTGGGGTTTTCCAGCCCGGATTCTAGTCACAGCATTTGCTCATTCAGTGCTCTTGGTTTGTTTAAGTAGCATTACATAAGAATCTACAAAGTGCCTGCTGGATCAGCCCACTAGCCTATCTAGTCCAGCATCCTTTTCTCACAATGGCCAACCAGATACATGTGGGAAACTTGCAATCATGACAAGAGTGCTCTGCCCTTCTACAGTTTCAGTAGCATTACCACCTCCCGCAGTGGAGAAAGAGCATAGCCATCATGGCTAGTAGCCATCAATAGCTTTATGGGACCTTGGAGAAAGGGCATACATGGTTCAAAGGGACCCACTTTCCAGGAGATCTCTGTCCGAGACGCCCACCACAAGCCGATTTTCTGCCAACATGCAGCTCACGCTCAGAAGGATCTTGTGACCGTTGTGAAGTCTATCGAAAGTGCCCCCTACGACGACATCACTATAGCTCTGCAGTGGCTCCTCAGTTGCATTGGTCTCATGCTGTGCGGACAGCTCCTCGTTGCTGACTTCTAGCTCATACTCAGGGTACAACAAAACAGAGATGAGATTCGGGCGACAGCTGTAGCAGCTGGTAGCGTAACGCTCCAGCCGCTGCTTGACTGGATTGGATTGCCCTCCATCTCTGGTTTCAAAGTCAGTAAGCACCACTTCAGGAGGTTGGGAGAGGTTCTGCACGGAGCCAAGTGCCGGAGGAGCAGCTCCCTGGTTGAGGATGTTGGTGAGCAGCACCCGGACATTGAGGTGGCGATGGATGTCCGCGTTGGCATATAACTTGCTGATAAGGGTGTACACCTCAGATGTAGCAGGGACATATGTGGAACGGGGCTGTGTGGAGCCGGTCAAGCTGAGCCCTGGCTGCAGGTGAATATAGAGCGTGTCTTGTACCAGCCGGGCAGCTGAGGCGAGAATGGGTACCAGACGCAAGGAAAGTGCTGACAGTGGCGATGTCAGAACCAGCAGGCCTGAGCGGAAAACCGACATGCTGTCCAGCAAACACAGGCAGAGAAGGAGGGTGCAAAAGAGAAGAGAGGCAAAGGTAAGTGGGAGGCAGCATGTTATATATAGGGAGAATTTATGCAACAATCCTACCAGAGTCACCATCCCAAAATAAAAAATCAGATCCTGTACCCCAGAAGTACTTTCCCATTAGCAGGGTGGAATTGGGGCCCCCAAACTGAAATCACTAGCATTGGGCAAGTCACACAGTCTCTCACAGCCTAACTTATCTCACAGGGTTGTTGTGAGGCTGCAGTCCTGCTCTGAGTTTATGAAGAGGAAAGGTTGGATAAGCATGCATATACAATAACCTTCACTACTGCCAAAGAAATGTCAATCCCTGTTTTAATTTCCTTCTCCCCTGTCCTACTTTTTTTGCTTGGTTTTTAACTTCAACGTTTACATTTAGTTAATAGGCAATACAGCATGTGCAAATGAGTAACAGCCAGCATTTCTTTCTCAATTCCTCTGTGCGTATTAACTCTCAGCTGGCTGGGAAGAAAGTGGTGAAAGACAGAGAAGTGGGAGGGGAAGGTGTCTTAACAAGTAATCACTTCTGCCTCCTCTTCACAGCAGCAGTGTTGCAGTACTAATGTGTTGACTATATCACATATTTTTTCAACAGCCCGAGCAAGGAAGGCTCCATACAGTTCCCCAAGACAAAAATGAAAATTAGTTTTGCATTTATTACTTAAAACTTTTGATGTGCAGCCCAATCCCATGTTTGTTTATTTGGAAGTAAGGTCCAGTGGTTTTATTTACTCACATAAAACATTTATACCCTGCTGTTCTTCCTGAATACCCTCGCTGCAACACAACTAAATTAAAAGGGCTTACTCCTATTTAATTCCACTTGGACTGAGATCTAAACATAATAGTAATAGTAATAAAGGTTTCAATAGACATGCCAACTAAAAATAAACTATTCACATACAGTAAGAACTGAAATCCTTAGTATTTTAGTACAGTATATATAATGTCACTGGGATGTACTGTTATGTTGTTTACTAATTTCCAAGTTATGGTACTTTGCAATAGGGCATTAACATTTCAGACAGTTCTTTGAGGAGATCATGCATAGCATCTTTACTACCTGGGTGTCTCTCTTCTCAAACTGCTTCCTGCTCCCAAATAAACAAGATACAGTATAGGTAGATACATAGATATCACCTACCCTGTCCATTTTAATTTATATAACTCAGGCAGCAATCCTATGAACACTTACCCAGGAGCAAGATGAAGTGAATATAGTAGGACTTATTTCCTAATAGACATGTAGAAGAATTTGATGTTACTGATTTTCTATTCTAGCAAATCTGCAGACTTAGATTCATTAATCTCAATGGGTTAGCTCTGGTCAACATTAAGTGACCAGAACAGCTGCCCCACCCCCAAAAAAACACTCAGGTAGCCTCTCAAATCTGACAGTTGGACTAGCATTGGATAAAACCCCATGTGTTTATTGGCCCACCTTTCTTCCAGGGGCCTCAAGATGGCATAGGCAGTTCTCCACCTTGCCTATTTCATTCTGAAAACAACTCTACCAGGTAAGTTGGGCTGAAATACAGTGATTGGCCTCAAATCCCTAAGAAACCTTTATGGCAGCCTGGAGATTTGGACCAGTTATCACCCTGGACCACTGCCCAACCAGTGGCTCAGCTGGTAGACACTTCATCTCAAGGGTTCATGGGATTATTCCAGCCCCACATTTGAGCAAAAAGATTCCTGCATTGCAGGGGGTTGGACTGGATGATCCTTGTGGTCCCTTCCAACTCTTATGCCACAGCCCCCAATCTCTAGCTGCTTCGTGGACTCTGCCTCTCCGTTACCCCCGGTTACCTCCCAGATCCCCCACCACCACCTCTCGCCTTTCACTCCCTCTGACCTCCATATTCTCACTTGGCTGAAACACCCCAATTTCAAAGATCCTGTTCTTTTCCTCAGCCCACCAGCACCTATGCTTCGGAAACGTAAGAAACATATTTTCAAAAATACCAAACACAATAAGCCTCTGTTCTGTGAGGTGGGGACATAATCAGCGGGCGACCTGTCAGTTGGAGAGAGGCTGCTGCCACCTCTGCAAAAGGAGAGTGTGCGGCGGTTATTTCCTTCCCCCGGGTTTGCTCGCTCCCTCCATTACCCAAGCGCTGCCCCTGGCACTCCCATCCCGCCCCACGGCTCCCCGAACCGCAGGCCGGCCCCGCCCCATATCCCCCCCCCCTCGTCTCCCCTCGCTGGCAAGCAGGGAAGAAGGAACGGCGAGGGTCCGGGGTCTCTCTCACCCACCTGCTGGGAAGCCCCAGCTGAGGCGCCGTGTGATCCGGAAGCGTTTCCTCCCCCAACCGGAAGTTCCGCCTCACTGACAGGGGGATAAATAAATAAATAATAATAAATAATAATAATTAAAACCGCAAAAAATAACACCACTATATTTTAAAAGGAATAGGTAGGTTTAGGCGAGACTGGGTTTCATTTCTGTAACCCGAAAACGTCTAAAAGTGGCTAAAGGCAGCGAGCCCGGGATTCTTGAAGAAGGCTGTGCTGGGGGCGGAGCTAACCGGAGAAGGAGGGGCTTAGGGAGAATGGGAGGAGCTGGTTTACATGTGGGAGGAGCCACAGAGGAAGAGGGTCGTCGTCGTCGTCCCCCCACTGTTCGATTCCGTGCTTCCTCGTTTCTGAGGGGGGAAGAATGCGAGGCGCGTTTGTGAAGGCCAGCTCCAGTTTTTAAACAATGCACTGCGTGCAGAATTGTTTTCCTTTTGTCCTCCCTCTTCCCACGTTCAGCTTCATATGGTCTGATATTGCGATAAAGGAGTGAGAAACTTATCCATGTCCACTTTCCCCAAACCATGCATAATTGTGTATGTCTCTCTTGTTATCACTTATTAGCCGCGTTTCCTCTCCCAAACTAAAAGGCCCCCAATGTTGTAACCTTTCCTCATAAGGGAGTTGTTGGAGCCCCAGGATTATTTTGGTTGCCTTTCCTCCCCCCAAATTCTATATCCTCTTTGATGTGTATTACCCAAAGTATTCCAAACGAGGCCTCATGTTACATAATTTGCATAACTACATCATATTGGCAGTTGTATTTTCAGACACTTTCCTAAAGATCCCTCATATGGAATTCAGGGTTTGTTTTTTTCCAACTGCTGCACAATAAGTCTATATGTTCATTCCACCACAACTTTCTTTCCCGCTTGGTCACCAACAGGTCAGATTCTATAAGCTGTTTTGTGCGAACTTACCATGTTTTGCCTCATCTTACATCATTGCACACTTACACTGAATTGCATTTGCCATTTTAATGCGCATTCACCCAGTTTGGCAATGGGGTGCCCCAATTTTTATTGGAGAAATGTTGGAGGGTATGTTGGCATGGTATTTTTGGTGCTCCACACAATCCCTTTTTCTTCTTACTACCTTGAACAAGTTGCTTGTTCAGAAGACCTGCCCATCTCACCGCTCACTTATAATTCAGGCTCATTTATAAACAACTTAAATAGTACAGGTCCTCCTAATACTGGCCCTGAAATGCTTGGTGTCCATATACTAATGGGAATGCTTCCAAACATACCATATTGTTACGGAAAAATCTGGGTGCGGGGTTACTCTGCCACCCAGCTCGTCGGACTAAGTCCGTGGGTCCCTGCGGAAGAAAATGAGCTCAGCCGGAGACAGGAGCAAACTGCAGAAGATCCAAGTTTATTGCGCAACAGGTTCAAGGCGAGATTGAACCCCGAGAAAGGGGTGACAGGAGTTTTTGAAACTTCCCTCCATGTCCCAGAATACAGTGCAAAATACATCATAATTACATCATGAATACATTAGAGAGAGGTTGGGTTACACAGGTTACATCATGAATATCTTAAGGAGAGGTTGGGTTACACAGATTAACATATGGAGCAGGGAGGGGGAAATATGCAGAGCTGGAGATATGCGCGGATAAGCGCTTCCTGAGTACCGGTGATGAGAAGACAATAGTCCAAGTATGCAAAGTCTGTCACCTGGCATTGCCCGGAGGAAAGGTTGGGCAGAGTAATTTGACCGGATTAGGGTCTTCCTGAGTACGTGACTCCTCGCTCGAGGGATAATGGAGGCCGAGGAGGTGTCATGGAGTCCTGAAGAAACTGAGTCGATTGACACCAAGACCAAGGAAATCGGAGCTGTGGTTGATTTTATACGAATTTTAGAAGTTTTAGTCCGTTCTAGTCCATTCTTATATTAATAATTGAAGTCGGAAACAAAATAGATACATTGCTGCAAGATTTGACACTTTTATGAGTTCACGAGTTTCGATTCCATTGTTCTCCCAGCGGGGAGCCGTCAGTAGCTTGTCAAGAGGTAAAATGAGGCGTGCAGAGGCTCGCTGAGCTGATTCTGCAGAGCGGATGCATAGTTCTGATTGGTTAGGACGCGGCCATTGAAACAAATGGGAATGCAGTTTGATACGGTCAACCCATGATAAAGATGGAGCGAGAGGGAGAGAAAGAGGCTTGAGAGTTTGGGCTTATTTCGCCTGTGTAGAAAAGGGAGAGGCACTTTAAACTTGGGGTTTGGGTAGGGTGTGGTGCTTGTGCAACGGTGAGGGGGCTGAGGGGGGTGAATGTACAGTGGGCGCCCTTGAGGTCATCGCCTCGGTCGTACCAAAGGAGGGGGTGAAGGAAGGCACCCCCCCTTCCCGTATCAATATGTAGAAAGTTTTATTCTCACCCCTGAGCATCCGTCCCTAATAATGCCCACCTATTCCCTCACTCTTTGGATCCAGATGTAAAGCATGTCAGCAGATTTAACCCTCTGCCCCCACTCTGCAACATTTGGGGGAAATAATTTCCTCTTTCTCCCAAAGAAAAAAGTTGGTTGATTGTGATGCCTGTGTTTGTCCTGTGGGGGCTCATTCACAAAATGTCAGAAAAATCAAACCCATATGATATGTGAAATAAAGAAAACATTACCTCTGAGACTAGATAGAATGCATTTTATTGCCACTATTAATGTGCAAACTACCACTGCATAACTTTTCACAAGGTATAGTTTCCAAACTTTCTTGAACCCAGCAAAACTACTTATGTGATCATACTGTGCCAGTCCCCTCCCCTCAGGGGAAGGGCCATAGTTCAGTGGAACAGTATTGCATACAGAAGATTCCAGGTTCAATCCTCTGGCATCTCCTGGTAGGAGTGAGAATGTCCACTGTCTGAAATGATGGAGAGCCTTCTATAAGTCAGTGTTGAAAATACTGAGCTAGATGGATCAAACAAAGTGGGAAGGGCAAGCCCCTCTCAGCCAAAGGTACATGGTGTTTAGTACTGGTGACAAAGAAGGCAGTTTGTTTAACATTTATATCTTGCCTTTCCTGCAAAAAGCTCAAGCATATGGTATTCCCATCTTGTCTCTTGTTTACTGGCACAGTAAACCTGTGAGATAGGTTAAGGCTACAAAGAAGAGTCATTGGCCCAAAGTCACCAAGTGAGTTTCATGGCTGAGCTTGAGCTGGAATTTGAACCTGTGTCTCTCCATTTTTAATGTGCCACTCTGATCACTACACCACACACCTTCAAATTTAGCTTAGGCAAAATCTACTGAGGATGTGCCAATACATATGAAGAAATTTATCTAACCATCAAAAAGCAATTCTCTGGCAAATGTAAGAAGAATGCAACATCAAAAGCAGCAAATCAGAGGTGTTCAGGGGATGACCAGCTGTTTAAAGACAGTATTTCACCTGAATGGATAAAAAGAAATGACAAAGTATTAGCATTTAATTAGCATTAAAATGTATAACTTACAGTTAGCAGAGAAGAGAAAGGATGGGAACCAGAATCATTTGTACTTGATTTTAGTGGGCTGCATTATTATAAGTACAGTGGTACCTCGGGTTAAGTACTTAATTCGTTCTGGAGGTCTGTTCTTAACCTGAAACTGTTCTTAACCTGAAGCACCACTTTAGCTAATGGGGCCTCCTGCTGCCGCCATGCCGCTGGAGCACGATTTCTGTTCTCATCCTGAAGCAAAGTTCTTAACCCGAGGTCCTATTTCTGGGTTAGCAGAGTCTGTAACCTGAAGCGTATGTAACCTGAAGCGTATGTAACCTGAAGCGTCTGTAACCCGAGGTACCACTGTAGTAGTAAATCTCTATACTGCCCTTCATCCGAGGATCACAGGATGGTCTACAATGAACTCCCAAACCTTTCTGCTTCTCCCACTTCAACCCTATGTTGCACACTAAGAACTGCTATTTTTTTGCCAGTTTTTAAAATTGGTTTTCCATAATTTTTAACAAATTATCACCAAATGAATACAAATTCAATACAAATTTAAAAGCTAACTTCCCACCCACCCCAGGTGCCCCCTCTATTTTCCTCCCTCCTTTGCTTCTCCCAATAAAATAACTCTTCCAACTATCATTTCAAAATACCCTCATCCCTTCTCCCTACACATCACCTGTTCAATTACCAATTTCTGCTAAGGCTTTTATAAATTGTTATAACCTGTCCTCGGAATAGCTGAGCAGAGTAAATCCTCTTTTATCTATCTGTAACAGTCATTCATCAATTTTGAAACATTTCCTTCTGATTCCTCTTGAGTAACACTTTGCTTCCTCCCAGACAACATGCACACATTCCTCCCTACTGGAGCTGTGTTCAGAGGGTGAAAATGAAACCTCTAGGGGTTTTTTTTGTTTTTGTATAAATATATAATATACATCCCCCCATTTATCACTGCCAATCTCCCAGCATCACCCCCAAAAGGACGACTTTATGATATTTTAATGTATTAAATCTTACAACTCTAACCCAATTAAACAAATCTTAGTTGATTAATTGTATGGTTTTCAGATGATTCAGGGTCTGGTGGATAAAAGAAGTGTTTGCAAGCTGGGCAGAATAGGTCTTTTTAAACAGACACCTAAAAGCAGGGCGGGCAGCGATCCCCAGTGGAGAGAATTCCAAAGGATTGACACCACCACTGAGAAGGCCCTGTCTGATCTCATGTAGCAACAGGCTGGAGAACAAGGCCAATAAAATTAGTCTTAAAAGCTAAGGCAGGTCAATATGGATTGGATGAATTAACAGTCTTTTATACCATTGCCTCCAAAGTTAAGCAAATTTCTTAAAAAGCTAAAATGTTATGTGCTGTTGGATCTGCAAATTTGCATCTAACACTCAGGATCTGAATTTTGAATGTGTGCCATGCTTCAGCCAATAGACGGTGCACAGTGTTGAACTTAGCAAATGGTAAGACAGAGTGTGGAAACGTTGCTAGCTATTAAAAACAGAAAGAGATGGGGGCAACCTGATTACTACCCTGGCAAGCCTGTGGGGCAACAGGACTGTTGGTTGTAGTTCTGTGTTTAGATGCTCACCTGCTGTTCATGCCTATTTATTCATCCACTCATCCACCTCGGGCTCCATGATCACCAGCTCTTGCCCTTCCAGCTCCCCATGTGTCCTAGCGTTGTGATCCTTTAAGAGAAGGACAAATGGCGGAGCAGTTCTCTCCACTTGGATACCCTTGGTGCTGAGGTACGACTGCAGGGCGCTGAGAAACTGCGGGGGGGGGGGGACAATAACAGATGAATAATGTAAATTTATTGGTCACCCCTGACTGTAACCTAGATTTGTTCCCTTCACAATCTCACTCCAGTTTGTATTTCCTCTTGCAACTGTGGGAGTACCAGATAAATGATCAGGGAATATAGCAACCTGCCTTATACAGCGGTACCTCGGGTTGAGTACTTAATTCATTCCAGAGGTCCGTTCTTAACCTGAAACTGTTCTTAACCTGAAGCACCACTTTAGCTAATGGGGCCTCCTCCTGCTGCTGCGCCGCCAGAGCCCGATTTCTGTTCTCATCCTGAAGCAAAGTTCTTAACCTGAAGCACTATTTCTGGGTTAGCAGAGTCTATAACCTGAAGCATATGTAATCTGAAGTGTATGTAACCCGAGATACCACTGTATTAAGTCCATCCAGTCTAGTGTTGTCTACTCTGACTGGCAGCCACTCTCCAGGGTTTCAGGCGGGGGAGATTCCTAGCCCAGAACCCGTTGGTTCCTTCCAATGCTACTACAATTCTATTATGCCTGTCCTTGTACTAGATGTCATCGCTGTGGCATGTCGCTTATTCCCCACTTTGAAGAAACAAAGCCTTCTTGTTGGCTAGGCACTGTGTAGAGTCCTCAAAGTCAACCGGCAAGCATTAAGAAGGCCTCTGGGGAAGTGGAGTCTTGACAGACAGGATGCCAAGCTCAGAAAGCTCTTGACTTTTAACCTGAGTATCTCTTGAGAGATCAGAGGAAGGGCAAAAGGGAAAAACAAGATAGCGAAAGGAGAGTGGCACTCTTACGTTTGAGAGTCAATTACCTAATGGAACTTTGTGGTAAAAATGGGCCCTGTGAGTGCACACACAGGGGTGCATGTGTGTGTGTAAGTGCACAAGCACAGCAAACCGCAAATCCTCCATCACTACAGATGTAGCAGCCAGCGTCCTCACTGTGGATATGACCTGCTCACCCCCATCCTTCTGGGCACTATTTGGAGTAAGACGTGCAGATCTTAATCTAGGGCTGTTCAAACTGTGAAGGAGACATTGATTGGTGGCTTGTACAGCAGCCCAACAAGGAATGAACTAACCTGCTTTTGTCAAATCTGGTAGTGGATTTTGTCAGCTTGTGACTCCTCAGTGGGCTGCATTTGGCAGAGAATCGGGCTGGCCTCCTTTAACCGTTTTTGTTTTTTTAATGGTAAATTAATCAGATGACATATTAAGGGATAATTTTTATTCTGCCATTTTTTAACCAGTGGGACTGTAAGTTAAGGGTGCCTGCCTTTATCCCTTGAGGCCAGGGGTTTTTTCCCCATCTGGAAGGTACTGGTGCATTCCGGCACCTCTCCCCACACCATGCCTCTGGCTCACGAGAAGGCTCTCCCTGGAGCACAAAGAGGACACCCTCTATGGGCACTGGAGAGGGTCTTCTCATGAGCCAGAGGTGCAGCGGGGCTTTAATTAGGCTCTTCAGCCTCCCAGGCTAACAGTTGAGACATGGAAAGAAGTCTTCCCTTCCTCAGCTCTGCAAGGCGCCCTGTTTCTCCAGCTTTTGCAAGCAAGCAGAAGGGACAGGGCAGCTCACAGAGCTGACAGGCAGGGAATAAGCTTCTCTGCGCTTCAGCTCTGCCCGTCCACAGAGCTGCCCTGCACTTCCTGCTTGTGCGCAGAAACAGGAGGGACAGGGCAGTGTTCTTGCACCTTTTTCTCCTAGAAAGAAAAGGACTGCTTGAGACTGTGTTTCCAGAAGGACAGCCACGTGAATCTTTTGCAGCAAAGTGAATGAGAAGTATTGCGGCGCCTTAAAACAGGGGTGGCAAATCTGTGGCCTGGCCCACAAAACCACATGCAGTGGCTCACCACCTCTTTGCTTAAAGGCTACTGATTGTATATTGGTTGGACTCAGAGCAGACCCACTGAAATTAATTGGGCATGACTAATTTAGGTCCATTAATTTCAATGGGGGAGGAGGGTGGCGCTGTGGGTTAAACCACAGAACCTAGGACTTGCCGATCAGAAGGTTGGTGGTTTGAATCCCCGCGATGGGGTGAGTTCCCGTTGCTTGGTCCCTGCTCCTGCCAACCTAGCAATTCAAAAGCACGTCAAAGTGCAAAGTGCAAGTAGATGGCGGGAAGGTAAACGGCGTTTCCGTGCATTGCTCTGGTTCGTCAGAAGCAGCTTAGTCATGCTGGCCACATGACCCAGAAGCTGTACGCCGGCTCCCTCGGCCAATAAAGCGAGATGAGTGCCGGAACCCCAGAGTCGGCCATGACTGGACCTAATGGTCAGGGGTCCCTTTACCTTTACCTTTAATTTCAATGGGTTAACTCTGAGGAAAACTCAGTTGGGTCACGTAATCCTATCAAATTTAAGCTTTTGTGGACCTCAGGCCACTTTTTGTCAAATGGTGCATCACCACATATTGGGTTTGGTTTGTTGCTTCAACAGGGAATGTTGAAGAAAATACAAACGTTTGCCTTTCTGCTTACAAGTGGTAGCTTTTGGTGTTTTCTTATTATTATTTATTAAATTTGTTAAGCACTTTCATCATATCCAAGGCAACCCACAGCAACTTACAAGCTTTTTATGCATTAAATGTATTAAATTGTCTCCCAAGACAGACAGATGCCAACAATGTATTAAATTGTAAATAATTAGAGGATTTTTGGGAAAAAAGCTTGTTTTCCGGAGTGGGCTGGGGTTATGTTGTGCTCTGCCCATTTTTTTCAAAGGCACTCTTTTTTGTTAACTCTCCGGGTGTTGCAGAGCGAATTCTAAATAAAACCTTGCTTCCCATTCCCCAACAAGAGCCCTCTTACCAGCTCTCTGTTCTGCAAACGGTCCAGCGTCTTCCACTGCTCATTCTGGGTGGGTTTCTTAAGGACCCAGCCCTGCACCGGCAGACACAAGAGACCAAGGAAGGTGAATAGCAGAAGCAAGTGCATCCCTCTTCTCGCAACAGCTGCCTTTGGGAAGGAGTAGCTGGGAAAGAAAAGATGGCAAGTCACAGCCAGAGAGGCAGGAGGAGTAGAAGATGCCACATAACAAGTTGGAACTGGCAACAGGAAGGTCCCTGGACCAGCTCACAGTTGGGTTTGTGGCAAAGGTGAAGAGGCAGCCAAGCTTTTAAATCTGAGCTGGAGCTGACCCGCAGAACGCATTCAGTCATTTAAAAGTGCCAAGTAAATCTTAATGTCTCTGAGCATGTGCAGTGTACCTCCCCCACTCTAACACACAAATACTGAGAACAGCACAAGACTATGGCATAATTTCCAGGCAAGATTGTTAGTCCAATATCTATTCTTTTACATTTCTTAACGCCAAGTCTTGCACTTGAAGCATGTGGGGTCTTAATAATTAGTTAATCTGCATGTGAAGAGTGCATTTCTTTCTCTCCCCCATTTGATAACAACAGCCTCATCGCAGGTCTTGTTAAATAAGAATCAGCCTGCAGTCCCAGGTTCTAAACTAAGAACAAATATGGGGGAAGGGGCAATCCTCAATCAACTCTAATTAAGTCTAAATACGTCCAAGCTTAAACAACCAATCATTGCCTCCCTGCTTACTCCTGCCTCCATCTCTGCCCCTTTCCTTGGTCTCCCTTGCGTTGAATTTTAGATTTTAAGCAATTTTGACCTAGCCTCTAGTACACAGTAAAGTATTGTGTACACTGATGGCAGCATCGTAATCTAATCAGGAGTTTTAGCAATTTAAATGAAATCACAACGATCATTTCCGTAGATGGAAGTTGTTGCTTGCTTTTAAAAATAAATAAATTTGGAGCCTTGCTGGTAACATTTTAGGGGAACTTTTAGAGAGAAGCACACATTTACCAAAGCAATAGTTCCTCCTCCCTATTTTCCTTAAATGTTTCAGTAGCTTCCAACACCCCCTCCCAATGCATTAAGTATGAATTTGAATTTATTGCAAACAAAATCAATTGGAGGTGACCTTGCTTGAGGACCCCCCCCCCCAAAAAAAATCATTTCTGCTCTGCTCTGCTCTGTTTTGCCATTAGGATTCCTGTTGTGCTAACTGATAACTCTCAATGATGGGATCCTTGCAAAAAGAAAAAAAGGAGACAGGGAATCCGTACCTCTTTCTCCTGTTTTGTGTTTCAGGATGCAAAGTCTGCGAAGTATGGAGCAAACACCTTTCCCCCCACTCTTTTTATGTAGTTCTGCAGCTAGAGAGGGAGGGGAGCGAAAGAGCAAAGGAATCGCTGCCTGTTACCGCTGGCATTCCCTGCGTTTGCAAGTACGTGCTGTACCACTGCTGCCCCCCATCCCTGGTGATTCTGTAGCCCCCTCAATACTTCTTAAAAGCTTCCCTTCGTTTCTAAGGCCTTCGATGGCACTTCACATCTAATCTCAGAGCAATGCTAATGCATTTTTATTTTATTTTTACTTTTTAAAGATACAACACTTGAAGGGCTCTTGCCAAGCCGCTTTGCGTAGGCTGGCGTCACAGCCACGACCCTCCCCATCACAGACCACCCCACCTGCTGCCCTGTAAACAAAGGGCACATATTCTCTATATATGCTACAACGGCAGCAAGAATATTAATAGCTAGAAATTGGAAAAGTGAAAAAAGGAATGGCAGGATAAATTATTTGAATACAGTGGTACCTCGGGTTACATATGCTTCAGGTTACAGATGCTTCAGGTTACAGACTCCACTAACCCAGAAATAGTACCTCGGGTTAAGAACTTTGCTTCAGGATGAGAACAGAAATCGTGCTCCGGCAGCGCAGCGGCAGCAGGAGACCCCATTAGCTGAAGTGGTGCTTCAGGTTAAGAACAGTTTCAGGTGAAGAACAGACCTACGGAACGAATTAAGTACTTAACCCGAGGTACCACTGTATCTCGAACTGGCAAAAATGACGGATGCGATTAGGAGACTGTCTAACCTAAAATTCCAAAAGGAATGGGAAATTTACAGAGATTATTTTAAAAAAACAGTGTCCCCAAGTCAAAACCTGCCTGGATTTGCTTTGATTAATTTTCGCAAAACACAACATGGATTACAGTGGTACCTCGGGTTAAGTACTTAATTCGTTCCCGAGGTCCATTCTTAACCTGAAACTGTTCTTAACCTGAAGCACCACTTTAGCTAATGGGGCCTCCTGCTGCCGCCACGCTGCCAGAGCACGATTTCTGTTCTCATCCTGAAGCAAAGTTCTTAACCTGAAGGACTATTTCTGGGATAGCGGAGTCTGTAACCTGAAGTGTATGTAACCCAAGGTACCACTGCACAAGTATTGTATGCGGGAAAACAGTAGAAATGAAGAAAGGATAAATGGAGTAGTTTAAGTCACTACCTCTCTGACTGTGGGTGGGAGAGTTTCCTTTCAAGACCCCCCTCAATGCCTGATGCTTTAACTCTTGATTGTGAGGTTTATATTTATTTATTATACAGAAATTCCCAGAGATGTCTGCAAACTAAGAGATTATGGTGCAATGCAGTTCTTTGAACTTAAGCAATGCCAAGTTGTCCATAGGGTGATTGTACTGGGTGCAATTCCACATCACTCAATAGGGCTGGGCGATACCAGCTTTTCAACATTGCAAGAAGCAGCATTCAATTAAGCCGGCCCATCAGTGCAAGGATTATTGCTAGCACTACAGGATTTCCCGTCGCCGCCATGTGCTCCCGAAATCTGCTCCAGAGGATCGTGGGAACCCCTAGATTTAGGGGGGCACACAGGGGGGAGAGGGAAAGATCTGTGGTACAAGCAGTGATCCTTGCATCAATGCAACTACTGACTTAGTTAAATACACCCCAGTTGCAATTAAGTGGTTGATGGGGTGGAACAGTGCCAGTGAAGAGTGTAACTTGGGTGGAATCTAGACAAATATAAAAAACATCATGAAGATGCTTTAAAAAACTGTTTTGAAAAATATATATATTGAATTTGCCATAGCTCACCATCGCCATCTAGTGTCACATTTGTATAATTGCACTTTACAACGCACTTAAAATGTTTTATTTGCAAAGCCCCAAACCCCAAAACAGCTAATCAGCACGATTTATCCGGAACTCAGGTTGTCTTTTTAATAAAGCGTAATAAAATACACCGACCCCTCATGACGGCCTCTCTTTTGGCACAAGGGGGCACGTTTTTATACAGGTATTAAACCAGAAATAATTATTCGGAGATCAGACATCTTTGTGAACAAAATATATATACACATACGCATGTAAACTTACCCCTGAGTCACTCAGGGACAGTAAAGGCACTGAGCAAAGTTAAGACAGGCGGAGGAAGGGAACTCTCCCGAGGGAAAAGGCAATGGTCTGAAGCAGGGCTTTTTCCAGGCAGAACTCAGGTGGCACCTCTCAGGTGGGCGCCATTGCCATTCTAAGAGAACAAGGGAGGTGTTCAGGGTGAGTTCCGGTACCTCTTTTTCTAGAAAAGTAGCACTGGTCTTAAGGCACGTGAGGCTACCGCCTTGCTGAAGCTAAGCAGGTCTGGGTCTGGTTGGTGCCTGGAAGGGAGACCATGTGGGAGCCACATATATGGCCGCCTCGGCTTCCATGTTGGGGTATAAATGTAATGCAGGAAAATATGTGTTTGTTGTTGGCCCTACATTTTCACTGCGTTACTACAGGAGGCAAAGAACCCCGAAGGGGTGAATACTCCTTGGAAAATCTGCCCTGGCTGGCTTGGCCTTCCTCCTGCATAGCTTACCAGAAGGAGCTCACCTTCCCTCTTTCATTGCCACCTGGGCTTTCTAACCCTACAACCCGTAAGTTTCTGAGGAAGAAGCAAGGCAACCCTTCAATGCTATTCCTCAAACCTGACTTCATGCTCACCACATCCCCATAATTCCAAAATGACAATGTTGCTGATGAGGCCTGTTCCCTTTTCCCAAGGATAAATCAACCTTTTCTATCCCTACCCAAGCGTTTCTGGCAGAAGGCGCCCAATCACCTGGTTTGGGCTGTTAAATGAACCCCAATGAGCAATGGATTTGTTGTCAAAGATGCCTTGTGTCTTTTTTATATGTAGAAAAAGGCACCTAATAAATTCAAAAGGCTAAACCAAACTGCAATCAGTGTAGCGCCTTCCCGTTTCAGTATTTATCCCTATGGGGAGAGTGAGAAACTATGGCTGCACTTTGAGGTGGGGTTTATTGCATTAATTTTACTAGGGCTTCTGTTTACTAGGGATTTCTAATGTTCCTTTTATACACCAATACCATCTGCTGCGGCTCTTCGATCGATAGATAGTGCTGCCATGCCAACCTAAATTTCAAACAACAGGAAAGACCTGTATGCTAAAGATGCTGCCCCAAATTCCTTCACCTGAAATTGCAACACAACACACTCCCACAAGTCTCCTGGTTAATGGGGCTGCAAGCCAGAATTTTCCTGGAAACAATTAACAATGGAAATGAGCACTAAATTGCCACGAGGCCACAATGTATTTCCACAAGTGTCTTTTGCCTCTTATGAGATTATCTCTTGGAAACGCGGAAATTGGACTAAACAGGAAAATGGACTAAACGGTGCTGTCTGAATGCAGCCAAAGCCTAGCTTTTTTGGTGGGAAGATCCCTAACGATCCTCTAGTCCAATTGCGAGGAACCTGTGGCTCTTCAGGAATAGTCAGGGGTGCTGGGAGTTGGGAGTCCCAACTATGTCTGGAGGGCTACCAGGTTCCCTGTCACTTCATCTGGTCTCATCAATGCTTCAAATGCTTGCTTGTGGAAGGCAGTTGCAGCAATCTCTTCTGCAGGTGGTGTAGTGGTTAAGAACAGTGGACTCGTAATCTGGTGAACTGGGTTCGATTCCCCGCTCCTCCACATGCAGCTGCTGGGTGACCTTGGGCCAGTCACACTTCTCTGAAGTCTCTCAGCCCCACTCACCTCACAGAGTGTTTGTTGTGGGGGAGGAAGGGAAAGGAGAATGTTAGCCGCTTTGAGACTCCTTAGGGTAGTGATAAAGCGGGGTATCAAATCCAAACTCTTCTAGCGCTTCTGCTTGGGGGTGAGCAGGAGAAAACACGGACCACAGCTGAATACAATCCAGCAGGGGTGGCTAACCACTTCAGGGGCCTCATGTCAAGGTGGGTGCAACCAGTTTTTGATATTTGATTATTATCTTTAATGGACCCATTAGGAAGTCTTAATGGGGCCACAAAGCCCTTTTTGGCACCACAGAGCCACAGCAGCAGGGGACCCATATTAAAATAGAGTACTTAATTATTCTCTTGGGGGGGGGGAATAATAAGAAAAATTGGGGCAGGGGACCTCGGAGGTGCCTTAAAACATTTTGTCATCAGACTATCACTTTGGAATACCTATGAGAGCAGTTAGTAAAAAAGAATATAATAATTATTTTAAAGGTTTCTTGCTTTGTTTTGTTTTAAAATGGGGAGCCTTGGAAAGCCCCCCCCCTTCTCATTTTTAAATGAAATTATTATCTTTAAAATGATAAATGTTGGAGTTGCAGAGGCTACACAAAAAAACCCTGAGGGGCCTACAAGCCACAGGTTAGCCACCCCTTGCCTGTGCGGAGGGAAGAGGGCTGCGATGCGGGTGGTCTTTTGGCAGGGAGCTGCGTTGCAAAGCCTCGTGATTGCGCACTTCCGTCTCCGTATTAAGGCAGGAGAGTCCATCTCCACCACACCGCTAACCTTTTTAGAGCTCAATTTGAGCCAGCTCTGGAACACGTGAAAAACAAGGAGAAGTGCCCCCAAGAACCATGTGCTGAGTCCCTGACAATGATCCCTCAACCACAACTAGCCTCTGCACCCATCTGGAGACAGGGTTAAAGGCTTCCAGACAGGCTTTATAAACTCTGTCACCTCTCTTTCTGACCAGAAGTCATTCCCATTCCCACCACCACCAGCTCCTGTGCCACTTGAACACTGGGAAAATGTGCATTTAAGAAGAAGCTGTTCAGTAGTCAGATCTGGCTCAGAACACCCAACACAGGACGAGTGCAGTGGTTGGGACTGACAGCAAGCAGAGACGGGGGCCTGCCAATAGCGAGTCTCTTCTCATGCAGCCCTCGAGCAGTTGTGCTGCACTGCGGAAGGGTAATACTTGAGAAATATCTTCCTGGCAATGTCCAGCGTGTTGCCCATGGCCTTGGTCGGGTACCGCTTCCCGTTGTAGATAAAGCCCCTCTCCACTTGGAAGACGGCTTGGTTGAAGTGGCTCTGGTGGAAAGGGGTCCCGGTGTTGAGGCACTCCACCAGGGTGGACACAAACAGGCTCCAGCGCACCCCATAATAGTCCAACACCAGCCCTCCGAACTGCTTGTTGGCGTAGTCCAAGATGTTGCCGTTGGGCCCCCAGAGCGTCAGCTGGTTGCGTGCGTTCAGGTCGTAGAGGACCACCTCCTGGTCGCTGGTGGCCGACAAGCGGGCGGCTTCCAGCCACCGCCCGAGCAGAAACCGCCTGTCGCTCGACAGGAGGCTGTCCAGCTCTGGCAGGAGGTCGTAGACCAGAATGCCGCCCGCCGTCAGCAGACGGGAGAGCATGCGGCTCTGGAAAGCTTGCTTGATTTCCAAGTAATACCTGCTCACCAGCTGCTGCATGGCCTGGCGGGTCACGTCAACCAGGTCGTAGCAGAAGGTGCTGCTGGCGCCGAGCACGTCGACGGAGATTTGCAGCAGCCGCCAGGCCTCGTAGACGTCGCTCTCGTTGTACCAGAGCTCTGTGGTCATCCGGAAGGAAGGGCGGTGCACCAGCGGGCTGCGGTTGTGGTTGGTGTACGGCCCTGAGCAATTGTAGGCGCTCTGGAGAAGCAGCTGCCACGCCGCAGCCGCCTGGGCGTTGCTGGCTCCGTAGCGCTGCGTGGCGTAATTGGACACCCACTGCCGGAGGTCCAGGGGCTCCTTGCGCCAGCCCAGGTCGGTCATGAGCTCGTACATCACGTCGTTCTGCTCGATGCCTTCGGGGGTCAGGCCGACGCCCACCATGGTGGAGTTGGGGAAGCCCCGGGCGGCAAAGGGGCCCCGGTTGATGCTCTCCGCCGTGCCGAAAAGGCCGTGGTTGCCGCCGAAGTTGTGCAGCATGCACCAGATAAACGGCTGCCCGTAGAAGGACTCTGTCCAGGGGTAGACGGGCTTGGATTCGGCAAAGAGGTCCAGCACCACCATCCTGCCAAGAGGCACGCCCTGGAGGAGGGCGCGGACTTGGGCCGGCTGCCAGAAGTCAGGCTGGTGTTGGAAAAGCCAGCCTTGCATCAGCCATATGGCACGGGGGTCAGCTGTGGAGGAAGACATTGCCAGTTAGCGCACGGCAGAGGTGCTGGCAGTTACTTCTGCTTATGGAACCTCATTCATTCATTGAGGACATCGATTTCAATTAAAATTATACAGGTCACCATCCTGACTTCCAGCTGCAAAATGTCTGCAAAACATGGCTAGCTCTTTGGTGCCAAATTCTCTGCAGAACAACAATGTCTAGGAGACAGTAATCCTGCAGTGGAAAGTTATGCCTTATCTAACACATCCCATAAACATAATCTGAGAGGCTACAATGCTGCCGTAGAAGGGCTTGGCTGAGAAGACCAGGGCTCAAGCCATGAAATTTGGTGGCCAGTGGTAAGTTACCTTCTCTCAGCCTAGTCTACTTCAGAGGGTTGTTAGAAGGATATACAGCAGAGTAACAGGAAAATGCTAGGCATGCCGCTCCGAGCAACTTGAAAGAAGGATGATATATGAATGTGGTTATTAAGAAAACAAATAAATGCAGCCAACATCTTTTTCCTAAGCATAAAAAATGGGAGATAACCTAGCCATGGTATGATCAGGATGGTATCAACAGTGGATGGCACAAACGTGGAGTTTGGAACGATGCAGTTCCTGAGTTTTTAAAAATAGCATATTAAAAATAATAATAGATTTTTGAATTTGAAGCCATATACTTGAGGCTTAGCCACAATGTGAAATTCTCTGCAAGAGAGAAGGGATCCTTCAACCTACGATGCCCCCTCCAGGTTATGCAGCTACCCAAATGTGGGCTAAAGTGAGTCACAGTTAGAGTGTTGGACATGGGAGACCAGGGTTCGAATCTCCACTCAGCCATGAAGCTCTCTGGGTGACTTTAGGCAAGTCACCCTTAGCCTAACCTACCTCACAGGGTTGGTGTGAGGATGAAAAGGGGAGGAGGAGAACCACGTACATCACCCACCCTGAGCTCCGTGAAAGATAAGCATAGTATATAAATGTCATAAAAGACGAGGCGACTGGAGGAGAAACTTGTGTATGTACGGAGGGGAACCAAGAGAACCCATCACATCCTACCTCCCGTCATGGAGCGGAAGACAGCTGCGCTGACCTGGGACAGGTAGGCGGGATCCGATGAGAGCGGGCGCATCTCGTTGAAGGTGTCAGCGCTGTACAAGTGATCCGTACCGAACTGCCTGGTCAGTTCTTTCAGGAAGAGGGTCCCGATGACCTGGAACATGGGGTCTTCGGGCGACAGGAGGTAGGAGCAGGAGTAGGTGCAGTCAAAGTGACTCCAGCTCCCCATTCGTGTGGCGTTGGCCCGGGGGAAAACCCTGAAAGCACGGGAAAGAAATCCAGGAAGGAATTGTGGCCCCAACCGCTGTTTCACATTTGATTGTGCGCTAAACGCTGTACAGCTAAACAGTTTCTGCCAGAGAGCTCAGAGGCAAGACTAAAAGAAGAAACTCTAAAGCAGGGGAAGCCAACATCGGGGTGCCTTTCCAACACGGCTGGACTACAACTCCCATCATCCCTGATCAATGAGCATGCTGGGAGTTGGAGTCCACTGACATCCAAAGTGGAACGCAATAGCTCTCTCTGCTTTGAGGGGGAAATAAATGGTGATGATAATGATAACAAAATTATATGCTGCCTATCTGCCAGGGTTGCCCCAGCCCCCTGGGCAACTATCATCAAATCAAAACATCAAACGCAGTAAAGCATCACACATTAAAAAAGATGGGAAGGGAGGAAAGAGCTGTGCCAAAATCACTGCTGTATTTGGGAAGGGCTGTGGCTGAACGGCAGAGCCTCTGCTTTGCATGCAGAAGTTCCCAGCACCTCCCAATACAGTGGAGCCTCGGTTGTCGAACGCTTTGGAAGCCGAACGATTCAGAACCCAAATGCCGACAACCCGGAAGTGAATGCTTCCGTTTTCGAACAATTTTCGAACGGCTTCCAAGCTGCGTTTTTCATTCCCCCCCCCCCCACTGACTTTGCCACTAGCCCATTGATCCTAGGTTTTCGAACTTTTTGGAAGCCGAATGGTCTTCTGGAACGGATTAAGTTCGAAAACTGAGGTTCTGCTGCAAGGCTGGGAATGTCCCATGTCTGAAATTGTGGAGAGCTGCTGCCGATCAGCTCAATGGATCAACGGCCTGAATCTGTGTAAAGAGGCTTCCTGTGTCCCAACTTTCTTCCCTCTACCCACCCACCACAACTGAAAACACTCCTCCATCTCTTTCATAATGATTTTGCAATCAGCCATACCCTCCATGTGTTCTGATCATGGATATGAGAGAACTGGCTGCAGAAGTGAGGAGCAATACAGTGGTAACTCGGTTTACAGACGCTTCAGGTTACAGAGTCCGCTAACCCAGAAATAGTACCTCAGGTTAAGAACTTTACCTCAGGATGAGAACAGAAATCGTGCAGCAGCAGTGGGAGGCCCCATTAGCTAAAGTGGTACCTCAGGTTAAGAACAGTTTCAGGTTAAGAACGGACCTCCAGAACGAATTAAGTTCTTAACCCAAGGTACCACTGTACACACTTGCACAGGCTCAGAGGCCTTTGAAATGTCTCTGGGCCACAGCCTCTTCCACTTCCCATGGAAGAGGCAGTGGCGGTGCAAGCCGGTTGGGCGCCTGGGGTGGCGCGCGTGCCCTGTGCCCAGGGGCGTGGCCAGCTACCCGCGGGGCGGGGCCAGCTGGGGCAGGACACTCTGTGGGGCCTCCGAGGCGTCTGCCTGCCTCCTCCCACTCAGCCGCCCTACAGCTGGGGGGGAGGGGAGGCAGCGGGCAGACTGTTTGGGGCAGCGTGGAGCCTGTGGGCGCCCAAGTCACCACATCACTCCCAGGAGAGACGTGTGGCTCAGGCGTGGTGCAGGCCCCGCAGTGAGTACCGCCCGGCATTTTGTCACCCCCCTCAGTGGTGACACCCGGGCTGAGCCGCCCCCACTGCACCCTCCCTTCCCCCACCACTGGAGAGAGGCCACGCTTTGGATTCAGAGTGTCAGGTGGGCAAGGCCCAGGAGAAACATCCTGGTGGGTGAAACTGGGGGGGGGGGGCTGGAGGGCCTCATGTGGCCTGTGTGTCCCTGCAGCTAGATAATGGTTTGATTTGGTATACAGTGGTACCTCAGATTTACAGACACTTCAGGTTACAGACTCCACTAACCCAGAAATAGTACCTTGGGTTAAGAACTTTGCTTCAGGATGAGAACAGAAATCGCGTGGCGGTGTGGTGAAGTGGTACCTCGGGTTAAGAACTTAATTCACTCTGGAGGTCCGTTTTTAACCTGAAACTGTTCTTAACCTGAGGTATCACTTTAGCTAATGGGGCCTCCTGCTGCCGTGCGATTTCTGTTCTCATCCTGAAGCAAAGTTCTTAACCCGAGGTACTACTTCTGGGTTAGTGGAGTCTGTAACCTGAAGCGTCTGTAACCTGAAGCGTCTGTAACCCGAGGTACCACTGTAATGTGGTTTCCTAGGTCCCTTTGCCGCCTGCATTCCATTCCTGCTTGTGAAGCATGACCGACAACCTTTACCTTAAGATGCCGCGAGGAACGTATCCTGAGAAGGCAGGCAGCACTGTCAACATCCCCAGGCTCCGCATTCTCTCCAGGATCCTGTACTGGGAAGGTAAAGAGGGCAGGATGGAGCAGTGTAACAAGGCCTGGGGAAGGATCCATACTGCCCTGATATTCCCACCCACTAGCCCCAGAAGAATGCCCACATTTTAGGTAGGTCTCTGTCGATTCTGTTGGCTCAGCTACAAGTGGTGCCAAAGATTGAATATTTGCTGGTTTTTTTCATTTCTTTCCCTTCTCTCTCGCTTTCTCTTTCTTTAGGTCTCTCCTTTTCTCGTCTTATCTTCTTTTGGACTTTGGTCTTTTCTAGGTAGCTGTTTCATCTTAGTATATTATAAAAAGATACTTTGGAATGGGTATGAATTTTGTATATTTATGAACAAGTATCAACAAATAAGGGTTTTTAAACAAAATTATCAGGTGTTTCAAAATTCAAAAATGTTGGAATTGGTTTAATGAAAAGGCAACTGGCCTTTGGGCTAAAAAGTGTTATACAACTATACAATAATGACGACGGCTTTATAAAATAAGATTGATGATCTGGTTACCTGAGTTTTCTTTTTACCCAAGTGAAGCTATGGGTGCCACAAATTAGCTCGGGCACTAGAGAAGGGGTGTGTGTGTATATATGTGTGTGTGTGTGTTTAAACCAGGAATTGGGAACCTGTGGCCCTCCAAATGTTATTGGACTACAATTCCGATCATCTTTGACCAACTGCCATGTTAACTGGGGCTGATGGGAATTACAGTCCAACAACATCTGGAGGGCTATCGTCCCTCATTCCTGGTTTAAACCTTTCCCCTTGTAGTTTTCTGAAACTCAGACTCGACCACCATTCCTACCCTAATTCCTCTTCTGAAACGGTTGATAGCCCCACAGGCAAAATAATATATAGATTTTAGACCCCATATACCCTGCTTTATAAGTGAATGGGGCAGATAGGTGATTAAACAAATATGGCTGCCCTTGGGTCAAGTTTGGCTCTTTATTAGCACATTACATCATACTTCTGCCACCTTGGACTGAGACAGCAGTGGATCTTTCTATAAATACTGATGGAAAAACACTGAAGAGGGGAAAAAAGAAGCTCCAAAGGTAAGAACTAGAAAAGGAAACTGAACGTAAGAATATAAGAAAAACCCTACTGGAAAATAAGAAAAGGTCCATGGAGTCATAAAATCATAGAACTGTTATAATAATTTTAAGGTCTAAAATATAGACTAAATATTCATAAATGCATACATATCTAAATATATGAACTATGTGTCTGAAATAGTATGGGACAGCAATCCTGAAGCCATTTTGACTCTCCCATTGACCTCAAATATTCCTCTGCAGTAAGGAAGGCAAATGGGGAAAGCCTTCCCATTGCCTTTTTGCTTGCAAATCCTGTCTTAAGGGCGTATTTGTATATGAATAGGGTGAGCCTGTGACCTGGATTCAGAAACTAAAGTATTACCATCACAAAAGAATGGCCAGACAGCCCAGGTAATGCAATCAGTGACCGTTATCAGATATCCTTCTGTGATGTATGTATGATTTTGGGGGGGGGGGGGGTGTTAGGCTACAGGATGGGCAATTTCAAAAGTCTATATAAGGGCTTGCACACCATTGTTCATGGTTCTCTTCCCTCCTGCATGTGGTGGGTGGGGACCCTGTTGCAACAGTTCCTTTAATAAAGATCAGGCTTACTAGCCGCTTTGCTTCTCAATATACTCTGGTTGGCCTCTGTTATTTTCTCCTACTAATAGGGAACCCACTTAAGGGCTCTATATGGCAAGCTTACTCAAATTCGGCCCTCCAGATGTTTCTGGCCTACAACTCCCATGATCCCTAGCTAGCAGGACCAGTGGTCAGGGATGATGGGAATTGTAGTCTCAAAACATCTGGAGGGGCGAGTTTTAGGAAGCCTGCTATAGTGGCTCTGGAATATCCCATAAGGGAAAAGGAGCAGTTTTTTTTCTTATAACAGAATCAAAAAGATGGAAGGGACCCTGAGGATCATGTAATCCAGGGGTCAGCAACCTTTTTCAACCGTGGGCTGGTCCACTGTCCCTCAGACCATGTGGTGGGTCAGACTATATTTTTTGGGGGGAAATGAACAAATTCCGATGCCCCACAAATAACCCAGAGACGCATTTTAAATTAAAGGACACATTCTACTCATGTAAAAACACCAGGCAGGCCCCACAAATAACCCAGAGATGCATTTTAAATAAAAGACCTGAGAGATCTTCACTGGCTCCCAGTACATTTCTGAGCACAATTCAAAGTGTTGGTGCTGACCTTTAAAGCCCTTTAAAGCCCCAGGTATACAGGCCTCGGTCCTGTATACCTGAAGGAGCGTCTCCACCCCCATCGTTCAGCCCAGACACTGATATCCAGCACCGAGGGCCTTCTGGCGGTTCCCTCATTGCGAGAAATGAAGTTACAGGGAACCAGGCAGAGGGTCTTCTTGGTAGTGGTGCCCACCCTGTGGAACACCCTCCCTTCAGATGTGAAGGAAATAAGCAGCTATCTTATCTTTAAAAGACATCTGAAGGCAGCCCTGTTTAGGGAAGTTTTTAATATTTAATGCTGTATTGTTTTTAACACTCGATTGGGGCTGGGGAAACTCAGCCAGATGGGCGGGGTATAAATAATAAATTATTATTAAAAGGACACATTCTCCTCATGTGATTCCCGGACCGTCCGTAGGCCGGATTGAGAAGGCGATTGGGCCGCATCCGGGCCACGGGCCTTAGGTTGCCTACCCCTGATGTAGTCCAACTCCCTGGTAGTCCAGCAATCTGTTGTCACAGTGGCCAACCAGATGCCTACAAGAAACCTGAAAGAGCAGGAGCTGTGTGCCATAGTACTCTCCCCACCTGAGATTCCCACAAATGGTGGAGGTAGCACTCAGCCCACCATGGCTAGTAGCCTTACCCTCCACAATACGCATAAGCCTAGCGCTGCCGCCGCCACCACAACAATCAGGCCCAGGTACCTGCAAGTAGAGCTGCTTCAGTTGCCACGAGAGGGGCAGTGGCCCTGCCCAGGTGTGCAAGTTCCCCATCCGGTTCCAAGCCAGAAATGCCGGTCCAGTGAAATACTCGTCAATTTCTGACTGGTTCAGGCCCAGGGACAAATATACCTGGAAACAAGAGAAGGGGGATGTTGAACTTCAGTTGCCACCAGCTGCTTTGGCAGGCATTCTTCCGGTCTGAAAAGTGCTTCTAAAATATTATCACGGTTCAATCGTTTTTCTGTTTAAACGAGATACTCCACCCGCTGCCAGACGGCCTCCTGCCCGGTGAATGCCAGCGCCATGTTGATGCCGTGGAGCGCCATCCAGTCGATCTCCTGTTCCCAGCGCTCCCAGTTCCACCACACATAGGAGTAGCTCTGGGTGCAGACATTTTGGTAGAAGCGGAATCTGGGAAGAAAAAACAACGGAACTCTTAAGCACCTGCAAGCTGTTTATTATCTATCCATTCGTTTGTCTTTCTTGTCTTGGGCTTGTCTGAGATCAGCGACTCCTTAGAAGTCATTTTTCTACAAGTAAGCCTCTTTATGTTTAATGGGGCTTACCCCCAGGTAAGTAGGTGCAGCAATGTATCCCAGGCTTTGGTTTAGGGGAAAAGCAGTTATTTTGCCTTTAACAGCTGTGCAGCAGGCAGAACTTAATAGGTTCAGTATTTTCTAGTATGCTACTACAATTATGGGGAAAGCATTGCCACTTTGCATTCTGTCAAACATTTTATTACACATGTGGCCACCTATTTACTTTTTGGGCCGTCCACCCTGCCTTCAAACAATGACACATATTTGCATATAATACAACGCAGATATAAACCTGTGTCCTCTTTTATGAGTCAGAGGGCCATATAATGTACTGGGGCCAGAAAATCCTGTTCTGGAGTGAGGGAGAAGGCAGGAGAATAACAAGATGCGCACAAGTAGGTCCACAAAGGAGGGATCAAGAAAGGAAGCGGTACCATGGACTCAAAGTCAAGGCAAGTTTCACTGGGCAGCACTTGCTAAAATAAAATATCAGACACTGGGAGGAATATCTTAAGGCAGATTGCCAGTAGTCAGGGAAAGCAAATTGGCAGAAGCTGAATAGTGCTACTAATAAATATTATTTTTAAAAATCGAGGAAAATAAATAAATAAATAAATAAACAGCAAAGTTGCATAATTTATACAGGTTGCAGAATGCTTTTTTATACACCTCCCCCACCTTTTAGCAGCTTTTGTTTGTGCTTTGGTTAGTCTACAGCCGCTGTTGTAGTTTTGTCTCCCAAATAGCCATGGTTGGCAATTGCAATAGTACCAGGCCAGTGAGGAGGAGTTGTAGGTAAGGTTGCACTTAGTGTTATAGTACTCCCTCCTTTACCCACATCTGATAGGTGAGGGAAATAAATTTGCTCAGTTTGCATTTTAATGCTGACGTTCCTAATTATCACTTCCTGAGAACCAGCAATCCTTTGAAACCTGCACTTCCCCACATTTTGTGTTTTCCAACCAAAAAGAGTGTCCCCCCCGAAAAAAAGTAATATATTATTGAAAAATGCATATAGAACTACATTACAAGAGGGGAAAGTGCTTGCAAAAACGTGCACATCGCACACAAATATGCAAACACGTTAGGAGAAAGGTACCTCAGAAATGTGTAAGGAATTTCCAGGCAGAGATTTAAAAGGGGAAAAAATTGCACACTGGTCCAGAAATGGGGGCTCAAGTTTGAAAAAAAAGAAAAGAAAAAGTAAGCAAGTTGAAATGGACACATTTGTCTTAGTCTTAGTGGGACAAGGCCTTGCACAGGTCAGTTGCACTTGCAAGCACGTCGCTGCTGCAACACACAAAGGTACCACCGCACAAGGACTCTGTTCCGAATTTACTTACGTCCAGCGCGGGCTGAGAAACTGGGTGGCAGGAGTGCTAGAGCGATGCTAACTACGCAGTTGTAGTCCACAGTGCGGTGTGTGTTATGTAAACAACGCAGCTATGATCGGTCCCAAGTGCTTGAGATTAGCTGCCTTGGCTCAGGGGCCAAGTCCTCAGGTTGAAGCTATTCTAGAGTCATCCCCTCCCTCCACCAATTGGGCTTCCCTAGGGCCCGGGGGGGGGGGGCTCTTCCTTTTCAAGCGGCACAAACAATCCAGTCACGCAAAGACTCTCCTCACCCTGCCAACCTCTCTGTCCTCGCCAGGACCTTTGTCCGCCTACAAGCCAAGGGACAGCTCTTCTAACGAGGCCCTGGGTCATTCCTCCCCCTTCCGCCCACAAAAGAGTGTCAAGATTAATTGAGCTGATCTTTAAAAGAGCGGGACCGACGGACCCCGACTGACGTGACATCCAACACGCAAAGGAGCACAACTGCACAGATGGAACTGCTGGACCCAGTCGAGCGGTGTAGAAAGGGAAGGGCAAAAGCAGCCCCCTCCCCAAATCCGCTTGGCAGCCCTCCGTGGCCTACTCAATACTTTTTCCTTCAATGGTCGTCAGAATTTGCTTACCACTGCTATTCAAAGCAGGCAAGGTAATGGACACAGGATGCCCTACAAATGGGGGGGGGGGGGTTTCCTCCCCTCTCTAATTTTAGATTTGCTGATTTAGAAACATCCACAGCTAAGACTAAGCTAACACGCTACAAACAGAACTGATGCTGCTGCCTTCTTTACAAAACATGTTCCAGACTTAGGGTGTACATACCCCAAGGTTGTCTCTGGATTTGGTATGGTCAAGGCCAGGCATAGGCAAAGTCAGCCCTCCAGATGTTTTGAGACTACAATTCCCATCATCCCTGACCAATGGTCCTGTTAGCTAGGGATGATGGGAGTTGTAGTTCCAAAACATCTGGAGGGCTGACTTTGCTTATGCCTGGTCAAGGCATTGAAAAATTTCTGAGCAGTTCATGAGAATGTAGAAGAGCTATAGCTGCTCTGCATGTAGAACGTCCCCAGGCTCAGTCCCCAGCATCTTCAGAGAGGGCTGAGAATGTTCCTTGTCTGAAACTCTGCCAGCCAGGGCAGACAACACTGACCTACATGGACCAATGGTCTGACTCAGTAAAAGGCAGTTTTCCATGTTCCCTGTAGGTATGTTTTAATAGCCACTCCATTAGAAACCAGAAAGATGATTGTTATCTTCTCTTTGGAAACTCGTGGCTTGAGCGTGACTTATGACTGTTCTTTCCTTGCTAATGTTCAGCGACATCAGTGTGCACTGCGCTGGAGACAGCAACATTAAGCAAGAGAGCAAGAGAGAGAGAGAGCGAGAGAGAGAGAGAGAGAGATCCTGGTGAATTTACAACCTAATAAATCCAGATGTTGCACACCCAACTCCCAACAGCCTCAGCCAGCATGGTCATTAGTCAGGGATGATGGGATCTGTAGTCTAGCAACACGCAAAAAACTGAAGATTTTAAGGACATGATACTGAAAGGACACACGAGGGGTCCATGCAGTTGTGATGGCTACCCACCCCCCAAACACAACACATGCACTGGCGACAACCCCTTCACACAGTTAACCAGTGTGTACATCATGGTGGTATCATGCTATGACTCCCTGACATGTGCTTTCAACACGTGGGGGGGCTTGTGTGAACTCTTCTATCAAGACCTAGTGTAGGGTGGTGGCTGAGAGAAGTGAACAGAAAGTCATCAGGTTTTTTTTTATTATTATTACTTAAAAACTTCCTCCAGAAACCCAATAAGAAGCTTAGTCAAGCCACTTTTTCATAGCTCCAGCATATTTCTCAAAGGTAGGTGTGGAGAACCTGCAGCCCTCCAGATGAACTACAGCAGCCCTTAGCAAGCATGACCATGGCATGATGAGAGTCGTAGTTCAACATTTGGGAGACCAGAGCTCTCTATACCTGCTCTAAGGGGATGCTAATCCCGACCTACCTTACTGGTTTGTCGTAATTACTAAGATCATGTCTGTGAAGCACTTTTGTCATTAGTGCTTTATACTGTAATTGCTAAGTATTATTAAAATTTAGGCGAGTGCATGCAATGGGAAGACAAGACAGGAAGGAAAACAAGAGAACAAAGAAGAACAAGCAAACATAACTACTGTGTACACATATTTAGGATTTCTTCCTGCCCCGCCCCCCCCCGTCCCATTGTGGATGGCGACTAAGGAGGAAAATTATGGAAATTGAGCTAGGATAAGAAGGAAGAGAGCACTTTCCTGGGGAAGGACTTCTTTTCTTTCTTATGTCAGAGCAAAACAATTCAAACACACACAGCCTGGGTATGGCCCCAAGGAGAACTGGGCCACATGCTTTTCTTTCTAAAATGTTTAATCAGCACCGCCCAATTATTTTCGGCAAGTGGCAAGCAAGGTTCTCTTTCATAATGGGAACAGCTGGGAATAGAAAAAAGGGTTGTGTGTTCCTCCCCCCTTTAAAAAATGTAGGTTTTCTAACAGATCAATTTTATATCTAGGTTCCAGTATTTGACACCTGTAAACACTGCCTTGAAAAAGAGGTTTAGCAGATGGGGTAAGGTGTACAAAATGAAGTTGCAGCTCAGTGGTAGCTTGGTAGAGCATCTGCTTTGCATGCAAATGCTCCCAGGTACCAACCTCTCTGCATCCCCAGGTAGGCCTAGGAATGTCTCATCTGAAAGCCTGGAAAGCTGCAGCCAATCTGTGTAGACAATGCTGAGCTAGAAGGACCAATGGTCTGGTGAAATACAAGGCAGCTATGCCATATTTCTATTTCTTTAAAGATATACCCCCCCCCAGCACATACAGTTTGTTTGAAAAAGCAGAACCTGAAACTCCAATGCCCCTGTGAAGTAGACCTTGAAAAGCAGTGACAAACCTAGACAGCATCTTAAAAAGTAGAGACACCACCTTCCCAACAAAGGTCCGTATAGTAAAAGCTATGGTTTTCCGAGTAGGGATGTATGGAAGTGAAAGCTGGACCATAAAGAAGACTGATCGCCGAAGAATTGATGCTTTTGAATTATGGTGCTGGAGGAGACTCTTGAGAGTCCCATGGACTGCAAGAAGATCAAACCTATCTATTTTTAAGGAAATCAGCCCTGAGTGCTCACTGGAAGGACAGATCCTGAAGCTGAGGCTCCAATACTTTGGCCACCTCATGAGAAGAGAAGACTCCCTGGAAAAGACCTTGATGTTGGGAAAGATGAGTTGTGTTGGGCACAATGAGAAGGGGACGACAGAGGGCGAGATGGTTGGATAGTGTTCTCGAAGTTACCAGCATGAGTTTGACCAAACTGCGGGAGGCAGTGGAA
This sequence comes from Podarcis pityusensis, assembly GCF_964106645.2. Lineage (NCBI taxonomy): Eukaryota > Metazoa > Chordata > Lepidosauria > Squamata > Lacertidae > Podarcis > Podarcis pityusensis. The sequence goes on from NC_138038.1 coordinate 23,267,040, forward strand.
AACAGAAGTGCCTGGCGTGCTCTGGTCCATGGGGTCACGAAGAGTCGGACACTACTAAACGACTAAACAACAACAACAACAAATTTATGTAGCAAAGATATACAAGTGGAGGGAGAAGTCACTCTCTGCATGCTCAGAGGTACTCTCTCCCCTCCCTCACTTCAATCAAAGCTGGAACTAGGATTGCCATGTTGTGGATGACAAGACACTCTGTGCCTTAAACAACTACTTAACAGTCAGAAATTCAACAAGTACATCTTTCCCGGTCACTGCATCAAGGAAAGCTGCACCTGTTGGATTTCATTTTTACCTGAAGCTGTTCAAAGGCTCAAAGTTTCGAGTCCAATAAGACCAGAGGCAAATTTAATTGGAACAGAGCTCTGTTTTCTGGACATGCTCAGAGAATTTTTTTTTAAAAAAACTTCCCACGTGCAAACAGGGAACACAAAATCCTTTGCTCTCCTCCTTCGCCATCGAATCACCTGTTGGGGCTGGTGACGATGATCTCAGTGGGTACCGGCGGCAGGCTATCCGGCAGTCGGAGCTGCTTCCCAGACCAGGAGACATGGCAGCCGCAGTAGTCCTTTAGGTACTGGTAGATTCCCGAGGCGGCGGCAACGCCGCTGGATCCAGCTACGTTTACAACGCCCGGAGCCCTCGAGCTCAGCCGGTAGGTGTCAAGCCCGCCGGGCCCGGCCAAAGACCGGTTGACCGACACCGAGAAGGCGGAGGCAGCCCTCGGGCCCAGCAGCCGCTCCAGCAACTCCCGCACCGCCACAGCCTGCCGTGCATCGTCCGTCCCCGGCTGCAAACGGGCAATCGAGTCCCACGGGGGCCGGGATGCAGCAGCAACTGCCGCCACCGTCGCCCAAAGAAACAACAACCGGGGTAGCGCCATCGCAAGGCCCCCGCTGGGAAGCGAAAACGGAGCCAACGTTCCAAAGAACCGTCCTCTCCCGCGCGCTTTAGCCAATCGCCGGCCGAGCAGCTGCTGGGCGTCCCTCTTATGAGCCAATCGGGAGCCACGCCACGCCCCTAGACATCAAGCCGTAGGCAGACCTGTGTAACCGAAAGTGCCGACGTTCGAATTACACAGAGTTCTTCAGCTCTCTGTGGAAAGGGCAGCTCGGGCTCCTTTTATGTGAGAGGGCAGGACGTGAGCTCCAGTTCTGAACGCGAGGGATAAAGGAGGAGGTGCCTCTGAACATTTGCAGACTACGTTTCTCTCACCACTGGAGTAATTGCTATCACACACAAACAGTTCCAGGGTTAGAAAAAAATGATTAGCAACTTTAGTAAAAACTGATACTGGGCCTGTGGGATATTCTCAGTCAGTAGAGCATGAGACTCTTAATCTCAAGGCTGTGTGTTCAAGCCCCATGTTGGGCAAAAGATTCCTACATTGCAGGGGGTTGGACTAGATAATGACCCTTGTGGTTCCTTCCAGCTGTACAATTCTGTGATGAATGACGAGAGATTTAGATAGCAAATGTACTTTGCAAGTGGTCAGAGTTGCTCCTCCCCCCCCCATTTTTTTTTTTTTACTGCTCCCCACACTGTGTTCCTCATTTTGGGCTTCCCCAGTATTTGCTCCTGGCAATTTTCCATCAGAAAACATATGAGTAAATGCTCTTGGAATGCAGTCACTGGATGCTGATCACAGAGGAAGTGGAAAGAACCAGAGAGAGAAGTTCTCAATCCCTCTGAAAAACGAAATCAGCATGAAGAATGTGGAATTCTGCAGTGTAACTCTCCCCACACTCTCTGTATAGGGATGTGGGCATGAACTCAGACTTTGCACCAGTCAGATCTGGTATGGCTTTTTTATTTCCCTTCCTTCATGCCTACCCTACTGTAGAAATTTAGATTTCAGGATGTTTAGGGGTAGGGACCTATCTTAGGAAGATGGGAAACTGCCCAATACTGAGTCAGACTATTGCTCTATCTAGCTCTTGGGTAGGCAAACTAAGGCCCAGGGCCGGATCCGGCCCAATCGCCTTCTAAATCCGGCCCGTGTACAGTGCGGGAATCAGCGTGTTTTTACATGAGTAGAATGTGCGCTTTTATTTAAAATGCATCTCTGGGTTATTTGTGGGGCATAGGAATTCATTCATTCCTCCCCCCAAATATAGTCAGGCCCCCCACAAGGTCTGAGGTACAGTGGACCAGCCCCCTGCTGGAAAAGTTTGCTGACCCCTGATCTAGCTCAATATTGCCTATGCCAGCTTTCACCAATTGGGTGCCCGACAGGTATTGTTGGAGCCGTAGTCTTAACATCTGCACAGCACCAGATTGGTGAAGTCTGGTTTACACTGACTAGCAGCAGCCTTCAAGGACTGCTGGCAGGAGTCTCACTCTGCTGGGGATTGAACCAGGGTCTGTCTGCATGCAAAGCATGACACTGAGGTACATACCTTCCCCATCTGTCTAATGATAGGGCTGGCTAAGATACCGGATTTGAAAAGGAATTTAGGCCAGGGAACTTGCTATCATCACTGTATGCAAAATGCTGTGATCACAAAGAGGAAACAGAAATCAGGGAGGCACCCCAAGAAGTGTTGTAGTAATAAGTGTTTTCAGTCACCATCATATATAGACTATGTAAATGCATGCTCAGGTCACAGCAAAGGTCAAATTTCTATATATTCTAAGTGACAGAACAATACAAAATAAGCAGGTGTCAGAATCAAGCTTTACTTTGCATATAATAAATACTTTCTGTGTTCATGTATGCAATGTATGTATGTATGTATGCATAGTTTTAAAGCTCCCCCCCCAGGTACTATATACTGCTAGACTTGGCTTTACTTGAAGTCTAGTACTGTCCTCTGCATGTTTACTGCCATTTAATCCAAGTTCTGTGACACTGGCTATTTCAGGATATGAACCAATCCCAAATGCATGGTGTGGAAGATGGATTTATTTGCCCTAAATGCTCACAAGCCATGTCCTCTGTAGGTTTCCTCATCTTGAGTAGCTGTGTGAAAACACTATCATTATTGTATTAGGTATAGAATAGAGAACGTGGGTCCCCCCCCCCCCAGCATTATGTTAATATGAAACATATCAGTGCCAGAATTGTTTGTTTCTTTAAGCAATATTTTAAAAAGCTATCTGTTCTCCTTTAGCAAACTACATGTGCAAATTGGCCCTAGCTATGACAGGCAAGTTTCCATAAGCTATTTTATAGGCAGCACCGGGAAAAGACCAGGCAGACTCTTTCTAGCACTATAATTTATGTTGTGAACCGCCCTGAGATCTAGGGATACAAATTATGAACAGATGACCTAGAAAAGAAAGAACAAACCCTGGCTTATTAAATAATGTGAGTATTTAACCAAGCCTGCTGTACAAAAAGCCAGAGCTACTGAAACATATGCAATCACTTCGCTATTAAGTGTAAAGTTCCCAACAAAACCTACAATAGTTGGTCAAAAAAGAAAGCAACACACCTTTTATATTTCAGACATATTATTATTATTTTTCCTTTTATGTATTTAAAAAATGGAATGGCAACATTATTGAAAGGCCCAGAGTGGTAGAGTCAGGCCCTGCAATTGTACAGGTTACGCACACAAATGTGGTGGACATAAGGCAACAGTCACTTAAGAGAAGGCAAGTGGATCGTCACTCAAATGCTTCCCCCCCTCCATGCCCCTTTTATAAGGTTCCTCAGAGGCTTAAAGGACCAACAACTCCTCTGTAATTGAGAGGAGGAAGGGTGATGAGCATGCACAAGGTTGGAGGAAAAGACTGGGATGAAGTGGAAGATCTTTGACTTACTTTACAAAGCAACCTTTTTTCTTATTCAAATTTGCAGCTGAGAGGGTTACGTTTTACATCAAATACCCCAGGCAAAGTGTTAACCAGACACACGCAGCCCCAACAAAATGATGACACTGACAGCAAGCACTTAAAACAGAGTATATTCCACCTGGGCAAATCACCATGAAGCAGGTTGGATAACTGAACACAATCTAGTTGTCCACCCACCCCAACTTTCCAACCCTCCTTTCCCATTACCCCATACCTACTGAAATGTGGGGAACCTTCAGATGTTGCTGAACTACAACTCCCATCAGCCCTAGCAAGTATAGTCAATGGAGGGGGGTGATGGGAGGGGGCTAAATGTTCCCCACACATGTGCTGGAAGGGAAAAAGTGAGTGTGGGTGGGCAGCTTACACTTCCTGTATTGAATATACAGGTCACCAATAAAATGCCACTATTATCTAGGGCAGCCTCTCTCAACTTTGGGTCCCCAGATGCTCTCATTATCCCTGACCACTGGTCATGCTGGCTAGGAATGATGGGAGTTGCAGTCCATCAATATCTAGGGACCCAAGGTTGAGAAAGGGTGTTACACATTTGTTTTTCTCACCACCAGACCCCAGAAATTACTTCAACAAAGGCCTGCAATTCTTCATATGGGGTGGGTGAGTGGGGTTTCCAGATGCTGTTTAACTACAACTCCCATCACCCCCTGACCTTTGCTGACTAGGGCTGATGGGAACTGGAGTCCAATAAAGTCTTGAGGGCCCTGGTTCCCCATGCCTGGCTTAGGGTGTTTGATGTCCTCACAATTGTACTCTCATGGCCAAGAGAAAAACAACTGGGCTATAATTTTGTTGCACCACATGTTGGCACAGATATTAAGCATCACAAAATTTATAGGGCGCCTGAGGAGAGCGGCTGTGCCAACTTGGCAACTTACCGCAAGTCATCAGAACACCATGATCATTTTAAAGTATCTGGTTAACAGCAAAACTGGCTGCCTCAATTTCAGAAGAAGAAGAAAACAAAGACCCTCTCTGTACCTCCTTTAAACCAAGGCATGAGAAACAGCAAATATGGCAGACACTCACAAATAAATGCATAGGAAAGTGTGTGTTGAAGACAGGCAGGCAGGTGGGTGGAGCTCCAATGAGAGGGACGGAATCATTGACACCACTGATACCGAGTCAGAGTTGTGTTCCTGATTATTTTGCCCCACCAAAGCTTGGCTACTCTTGACAGAGTGGGAGGGAGAGTGTCTGTGTGCAAAAGTTGTAAGTGCAGAGATGAAGACTAAACTCAGATGCAGCGGATCAAATAGGTGTGGGGATGTAAGTGCAGGACAGAAAATAATCAAGAATGGGTCACACGTTGTGGATAGAGTGATCAGACAGCCAAGCAGGGGTGTCCAGCAGTGGGGAGGGGTCACAGCTAATTCTGGTCTGGTATGTGGTATGTGGAGAATTTACTACTACTACCACCACCAAGCAGTGGGGTGTAAAGTTCCAATCCAGTATCAGGCTTTTGGTAAGCGTTGAGAGGGTAAAATCTGGCAACTGAGCATGGGGGTTATTCCCCCCCCCCCGGTACCCTTTACTTGTTTGCCCACCTCCTGCAGCTATATACTGGCTGCATTCACCTGGCAGGTCATTCAATTTTCACGACGTTTTCCTAAAAGTTTACTTTCCACATTGCATTTGCACTTTCACACAATGTAATATCGACTTCCGGAACCACAGCGGAAAGTATAGGGCAAGTTTAGCACTCATTTCCACATTATTTGCAAATAGACCCCCCCCCCCCCCGCAAAGCAAATTACACATAAATGAGCACTAAACTTGCACTAGAGTTCTGGAAGTGGCTTTTAAGTCAGGTGAAAATTCAGATATAAAGTGGAACTTAACTTTTAGGGGAAAGTCGTGAAAACGGAATGAGCTGCCTGGTGGAATGCAGTCACAATTTAGCCTAAGGTTCAAAAGGGGTCCTTTCCTCTACAGCAGGGCTTTTCCCAAATGTGGGTCTCCAGCTGTTTTTGGACCACAACTCCCATCATCCCTAGCTGGCAGGACCAGTGGTCAGGGATGATGGGAATTGTAGTTTCAAAACATCTGGAGACCCACGTTTGGGAAACACAGCTCTACAGGACAGGGCAACAGCATTCAAACAGGATAGTGGGAAGTTGTGAGTTAGCCAAAAACAAAAAGAAGGGCTTCTGTTTTTCATGGTCCCATCAACGGCTTTTTAAGAGAGGGGTGGGGAAAGAAACCTCTTTATTGCTGAAGTCTGTAATAAAGTCTCCCCAACTCTCCTGGTCCTCTTCTACCCCTAAGTGCTCCTTTTCTACATTCATATGTCAAGAAGAAATGGCTGAATCTTAAAGCAAGGATGAAGTGCAAGCAGGTGAAAAACTCTCCCAACACATGGAAGCACAAGAAAACCCACAGACATATACGGAAATATGGGGGCGGGGAAGAGGGCTTCTCACACCCCTCGTTACATGTTTCGGATGCATAATGCAAGGATTCAGAATCTTTTTCTGGGGTGATCTCCCAGACTACTCCCACACGGCTCTCTGCTAAGAAGGAAGACCCAACGGATGGAGTGATAAGGCTCGGAAATTCGAGAGGGCCGATGGCAAATCCCAGTCTGTTCAGGGGCAAGGAGAAGCATGCAACAGAGATGGCACCCGTGCGCATCCCACGCCCCCTCACATAAAAGGAAAAGCTCTTTTATCCAGCCAACCCCAGATGCGGTTTGTGCGTGAGACGCGGCAAAAGGCAGCAGAGAAGCGGCCAGCTGTTCGCCACAAGCCGGAAGAGAGTCCCCACAAGATGGAAGGACGGAGGTGTGTGGGGGGGGGGAATAAGCCCAGATGCTACTACTTGTCGATGAGGCCCCCTTCCTTGAGCTTGAAGTAGAAGAACTTCTCCAGGGTGTTGGCGCACTTGCAGTAATCGCTCTCGGGGGGGTTGTACTCGCGGCAGTTGGTGATTATGCGCTGCAAGTCGGCGATGAACAGCTTCCTGGTGACGTAGTAGCGGTTCTTGAGCCGCTCCGTCATCGTCTTGAGGTCTGATGAGGCAAGGGGGTTGGAGGGGAGAAGGTCACTTGTGCAGGAAGCATCACCAGTTCAAAGAAGAATTAATAATAATAATAATAATAATAATAATAATAATAATAATAAATCTTCTAGACGGAAACTGCTTATCACAATTCATCCATTCTGTTGCACGTGGCTAGATATCAAGATAGTGGGTTTTTATCGTAATTAGCTTACCAGTACACCAAGATGCTTGTGTTATCATCAACACTGCTTTGTAATTTATCACTGGAACCATTTTGCTTTTACATTGGTACCTCTGGTTCAGAACTTAATTCGTTCTGGAGGTCCATTCTTAACCTGAAACTGTTCTTAACCTGAGGCACCACTTTCGCTAATGGGGCCTCCCACTGCCGCCGCTGCGCGATTTCTGTTCTCATCCTGAAGCAAAGTTCTTAACCCAAGGTACTATTTCTGGGTTAGCGGAGTCTGTAACCTGAAGCGTCTATAACCCGAGGTACCACTGTATATATAATTGCCACTGAGGGGTGTGTCGTTTTTTTTGGTACAGTGGCACCTTGGTTCTCGAACTTAATCTAATGTCTTAATCCCAAAACCATTCAAAAACCAAGGTGCGGCTTCCGATTGGCTGCAGAAGCTACCTGAACTCAAGTGGAAGCTGCGTCTGATGTTCGGCTTCCGAAAAATGTCCGCAAACCGGAACATTTACTTCTGGGTTTGCGACATTCGGGAGCCAAGCCTTTCAAGTACCAAGGTACTACTGTACTTTGATCTCATTCCTCTCCAAACTCAGCAGCCACATGAATATATATATATATATGTCTACCAGTTTAGGACTACAGTTGAGATATCTGATTAAATGGTTCACAAAGCCTTTTCATTAATACATGTGATTCGAGCTTTATTCAACAGAGCAGTAATGAAATAGTTCTGTCAGCGCAAGGATTTCTGCTTGTGCAATGAAACTCTCCCCCCCCCCAGGAGCCCCCTAAATCTGTTCTAGGGTTTCTCCCAACCCCTGGAACAGATTTGGGGACAGTGAAGAGGGAGGAGAAAGTTCTGTATTGCCAGTTAAAATCCTTGCACGCTATTTCGCTGTACGCCACCATAAAGGTGCCACGAGACCCTCTGTTGGGTTTGTGGCAACAGATTAACAAAGCTAGCCTTCTGGAACTTCTGTAGGGTATAGTAAAAAAAATAAATGTGGATAATGCATGGCTTCATTGCTCATGAAACTCTGTTCATCATCAACAGAAATGGGCAATACCTTATGTGAGAAGTAGACCGGGTGGAGGAGGGGGCACAAGAGGAAAAAGACACAAAAGCAAATTATAGCAAGAACAGCAGGGCTGTTTAAGGGATGTCTGTGGCTGTTTGCTCTGAGTTCAGGTGCTAGTCAGATTTATTTGCTAAAACCACTAGAAATCACAAAAATACAGAAATACAAAGCAGTACACTTCAGCACAGGTGTCCCCAGCACAATGGACCCCATGCTGTATCATACAACTATAAACAGCTTCCCGCAAGGCATCCTGGGAACTGTAGTTAGTTAAGGGAGTTGCTATGAGACTCCATTCCCCTCAGAGAACTACAGTTCCCAGAGTTCCCTGGGAAGAGGGGTTGATTGTTAAACCACTCTGAGAGCAGCAAGCTCTATGAGGGGAATAGAGGTATCCTACTAACTCTTAAAGCCCTTACTAACTACAGTTCCCAGGATGCATTGGGGGTGAAGCCGTAACTGTTTCAAGTGGTATAATGCTTAAAATGTATAGTGCAAATATTTACAGCAATAAAAAAATGTTATGTAGTGTGTTTATCCCTTTCCATCAGCAAATGACAATTTGTATTCCTGTAAGAAGGAAACTCTCTGAAGATTTTTTTGTGGGGAGAAATCTATCTCTAGGAGGATTATACAGGGGGCAATGCATTATGTAATGAACAACAGTCTCCACCTCTTTCTAACTACAGATACACGAGCGAATGCAGCAAAAAAATGTCAAGATTATACTGAATTTATATTTTTAAGCTCATTTCTGCCCTTAGCAGAATTAGGAACTCTTTTAATGTACTGAACAGAAAAGCGCCAAGTCTCAGGAATTTGAAATCCACACCCCTCACCCCTGTGGCACGATTATGATCCAGGAACTAATCTCCATCAATTCTGCCATCTGAAATATTTTCACAACAGCCATACTGACTCCTCCAAGCAAGGGCCAAGTCAAACTACCTACCAATGGGGAAACGGATGATCTCATAGTAGTCAGGAGCCTCAGATTTCTTGACCGGTTCCATGAACGGCCAGGCGCTGGGATGGGTCTGGCCAGAAGGGAGAAAAAGAGCCAGTTAGCTAGAACAGTAATGCCACCTTTCCAAAACAGGGAGATTAAATACATTTATTAGAACTGAGATTCACAACATGGTGTGAAAGCTTTTCAAGTAACACAGTTCTTTAGCTAGAAGTTAAAAGAAAATTAAAAAGAGAAACCATGATGTTGGCAGAGGGCAGGCCTCAGTCAGAAACATTTAAAAAACCCTCTTATCCCTTTTTACCTTTTTTAAACATCCAGCCAGAGGAAGAGTTCTGTGTAACTCAAAAGCATGCACACATTATGAACCTCGGTTTTAATAAATGGAATAGCTTTATTCTCCCTGTTTAGATCTTTTTTTTTAAAACGGTCTTTAATCTATTTTGGAAACGGTCTCCAGTTCATAAAGTGTTGTTGTTGTTGTTGTGAAAATTTGTGTGTGAGCTAAACAAGAAGGTTGATCTTTTGAGGCCAGAGAAACAGCTAGGAAAAACAATAAGTGGGCTGGAGCTTGAAAAAAGTTTTCAGTTTGCATTTACAACGAAACAGCTTTAAAAAAAAAATTAGTGCATCTTGCATAACTTGTATGAGTGTAAAACAAAAGACCCTTACACCACCCACAATCTGCCTCCATTCACTCCATGAGTTGCAGAAAACCTCCAGCACAGGAGCCTAATTATCGAATCCAATTTGGTCCTGCCCCAGCCCACGGAGGAAGTGGTTTTGATCCAAACTGCTTCCTTTGAATGCAGGATTCTTTCCTCTGCAGGCTGCTGCAGTGAGCTCCTCTGAAGGTGTGCTCCAAGTGTATCTTCAAAGGCAGTTGCTGTAACTACCGACCAGCTGATGCACACTTACAGCGATGCTCTTTGAACTTTGGGGAGGTTTTTCAATCACCTGATGTCAGGAGATTGACAAGTGAGCACTCCACCCACCTCATCAAAGCTAGCCTGCTGGGGGGCAGGGGAATTAGGGATTCAGTTCTCTGAACCAGATTCAGTTTGTCACCCCTGTTACACACAAACCAAAAATGCCCCAAACATATTCTGAAGATGGGCTGGGTAAGGATATCTTTCCCCAGTTATGTGTGGGTTGGGCAATACCGAGAAACTAGGACTGTAACATGCAGCTATTTCTCCACTACATCAGCTGGAGAAATCTTGTTTGCACCACCAGCTCCCTGCACCGCCCCACCCCACCAAATTGTCATTCAGACAAGTCACCTTGATTTGCGCTAGGAGGTTTTTCAAGGTTGTATACAGCTGGTCAGGATCCCTGAGCTCCTTCCTGCAAGAGAAATTCACAGTCTACAACATCAGCTAATAAGAGAGATTTGAATGACTCTCTTAAGGTAGGACCAAGATCTTGTTGCTGCTGCAAGAGAGAGGAAGTATTGCAAGGAGGAGAACAAGAAAATTGCCACACTACTTACCCTTTCTCCTTCCCCAAGGGCTTCCATCCCGTCTCTCCTGGAAAAGAAGGAGAGTCCCCATATCACTGCAAAAGTAACAAATGACCCAGGACCAGCTCAGAAACAAGCAAGCAAGCAAGCAGCAGTCCCCACAGTGCTGGAGTCAATTTGTAAAAACACCACATTTGTACACGTAGAAGATAATGTATTTTGCTTTTTAAAAAAATTGGGCAAAAATTGGGGGCCCTCTTGTATATGGATAGTGAATGCAGAGAGGGGGTTGTGGGCATGCGGGCGATCAGCTGCAGCTGCAGAGAATGGGTGTGCGATCTGTGGCTGCAGGGGCTGTGGCATGCAATTGGCGGGTGCAGCAAGGTGTATGGGCGATTAGTCGCAGTGACCTCCCCAACAACAGAAGGGCGACCTCCCTCCAAAAACGACCTCCCTCCAAAAACCTCAACAACTCAGGGCGATCTCCCCCCCCCCCCCGCAACATTGATTTCTTAATCAATAGGGGTCCTCGAAAAATAGGGGTCCTCTTATACATGAGGGCATGTTATACACGGAAAAATATGTTAAGTGTAGGGCTTCATATTTCCCTGTGTCTTTTATCTTACAACACAGGCATTCCTCCCATCCCCCCAGATGAGTGAGTGCTGGCTGAGGTCACGTCCCCAATAGATGTCCTTTGCTGAAAATTCACCAGAGTCCGCAGTGTCACCTGGGGAGAACATTCTCTCCAGTTTCATACCTGGCTGTTGACCAGACTCTGAAGAGAACAAAACACAGCTAAAAAAAGCAAAACACGGCCAATGTGACCCCAAATTAGGGACCTGCTGGGGATCACAAAAGGCCCTCTACCCTGCCCCCATGACACATCACACACTCCTTGGTTGGTCTTCTCTGGAGGAGAGAGGCGAGGAAGCCGCTGAAATAGGGACCTCTTTAGAACAGAGGAGTATTGTACCATTATGGTGGTGGCAATGGGGAGGAGAATTATTGGCCTCTTCTGCTAGAGATCTGCCAGCATGCCTTCACAAGAATGTACAAAGGGCCCTGCTGGATGAGGCCAATGACCTATCTAGTCCAGCGTCCTGTTCTCACAGTGGCCAGCCAGATGTCTGTGGGAACCCCACAAGCAGGGCATGAGTGCAACAGCACCCTGCCCACCTGCAATTCCCAACATTCAGAGGAATGCTGCTTCAGACAGTGGCACAGAACATAGTCGTTGTGGCTACTAGCCATTGGCAGCCTTGTCCTCCATGGATTTGTCTAATCCATTGTGTTTCCCAAACTTGGGTCTCCAGCTGTTTTTGGACTACAGTTTCTATCATCCCTGACCACTGGTCCTGCTAGCTAGGGATGATGGGAGTTGTAGTCCAAAAACGGCTGGAGAGCCAAGTTCAGGAAACACTGATCTAATCCTCTTACAAAAACATAACAAGGGCATCTTGTTTGCCCCAAGTCCGAACCCTTTCAACAAGCTTGTCGTGGCGGCAATCCTTGATGCCTGAAAGCAGTGAAGGGGTGCAAGGTGAGAAAAAGGCACGCCCAGGTTCAACCTTCCCCAACCTGGTGGTTGTTGCTGGACTACAACTCCCATCATCCTTGACAACTGGAGACATTGGCTGGGCCTTGATGGGAGCTGGGGTCCAAAATACCTGGAAGGCCACAGGTTGGGGGGAAGCTGCCAGAGATCATGGAAGAAGTTGCTCCCATCACAGCACTATTCACGCCACAAGCCATGCTCACTATGCCAGAGATTACCCAGCTACCACCCAGCTGCACTCACGGATGCCTGGTATGCTTTCAATAGGGATATGCCGAACACCTTCCTTGAAGCAAGTGAGGCCAGGGTAGACTTTGCGGATCTGGGCCTGCTTCCTCTCTATCAACTTCTTGATGATCTGTAGGGAGAAGAGAGCAGGTGATGCACCTTGGATTGCCATCCCCACAGCACACCCCCTGCAGGACCAGCTCCAGGGGAAAGGCCATAATGGATCACCCAACGAAGGGCTGGTTAAACTTGTGTATTTGCAGAGCAGAGGGCGGGCGACAGGCCAGAATCAAAAAGGCATGTTTCTTTGGGTTGCCGACATTCCGAATTCAACACAAATACAGCATGTGATGTTTTTTGTTTCAGAATAATTTCTACTTCAGGATGGGGTACGCAGGAAACTGCCATCTACAGCGTGAGAGCATTGGGTCCATCTAGCTCAGAACTGTCTACACTGGCAGGTAGTGGCTCCAGAAGAGGTCCTTCCCAGTCCACACCTGGGGATGCTGGCGACTGAGCCCGAGATCATCGGCAGATGCTCTACCAGTGAGCTACAGCCCCTCCTCGAAGTGGCCACTGGTAACCTTCTGAATACTGAATTCTGGGCACGATTGCACATTTCACCTCCCTCCTTTTCTACCTCCTCACCTCCTTCTGCTTCTTGATGATATGAGAGAGCTCTGTGTAAGGGATCCGGGGATTCAGTTCACACTCCATCAAGGTGGCTCCCTCATAGTCCTTGATATAGCCAAGGTATCGGCTCTTGGGGACTTTGATGTCTTTGGAGAAGCCCTGGAGGCCAGACATGAAAGGTCCATTCATTTTTCAATAATAATAATAATAATAATACAGTCATATCTCATGTTACATTTGCTTCATGATACATTTTTTTCAGGTTGCGTCCTACGGCAACCCAGAAGTACCGGAAAGGGTTACTTCCGGGTTTCGCTGCTTGCGCATGCACAGAAGCGCTAAATCGCGCATGCACAGAAGCGCCAAATCGTGCCGCACACCTGCGCAGATACGGCACTTCAGGTTGCGGGCTTTTCATGTTGCGAATGGGCCTCCGGAACGGATTCCATTAACAACATGAGGTACCACTGTAATAATAATAATAACAACAACAATACCACCTTAGCAAAGAAAAGCACGTATCTATTCATGCACTGAGATGGTGACCTCTCGCCTGAAAGCTTTGACCCTAGCTCCCTCTTTCCCTCCCCGATACAATGGAAGTATGTAGTCCTTACGAGGATGGAAGAGGAGGGAATGCTGACTCAAAAGCCAAGGCTCCAGCATGCTCAATTAGCTCTGTGCAAAACAGCCACCTTCTGCATTGCGCCACTGAAAAAGTCTCTCACACATGCACTTTTTAAATGTACACTGTCTTTGGCACTGAGAACCGATAAGGCATACCTAGTCTGGTACATGTTGAGCACATCAAAGCTCAAATCTATATGTATGAGATTCGCAGACTCAGAGTCAAAGACTTGCTTTTGAAAGCTCTGTGGACTTCTCCTGCCCAAAAGCGAATGCGTCTCCCCACATACACGGGCTCTTTTATGTGGAAAAACTCACTGGTATGGAGTATCAGCATCTCTTTTTTTGTTGCCCTTGGCAGCCATTTTGTGTTGGTACCCACAGCACTTTAACACCACGAGTACTGGCACCTCATAAATATTTTTTTAAGCAAAAAAATAACTGGGTCTTCCCAATCGCCAGCCCTGACTTGCACCTTTCTGTTATAGGTTGAAAGTCCTCTGGGGAGCAGCTGTGATCCTTCTTTCTGCACAGAACTGTGAAGAGCTTCCCAATCCCACAGGCAAGCCATGAAAAGGTGCAGGTGGCAGTTTTCTCATTTCACTTAATATTAACCACCCACATCTCTCTCTCAAAAGGAAACCAAAAAGCAGCTAACAGAAACGACTGTCAATGCAGCCAACATAACAACAGCTTGGAACCAGGCTAAGGTCCCATCTGCACTATGCATTTAAAGCAGTATTACACCACTTTTAAACTGTCATGGCTGCCCCCTAAGAATCCTGGGAACTGTAGTTTGTTAAGGATGTTTAGATTTGTTAGGCTACCCCCTATTCCTCTCACAAAGCTACCATTCCCAGACTGTTGTAACGTTCAATCCCTCTTCTCAAGAAACTCCAGAAATTGTAGCTCTGTGAGGGGGAACAGGGGTCTTCTAACAACTCTCACCTTTTACAAACTACAGTTCCCAGGAAGTCGTGACTGCTCTAAATGTATAGTACAGATAGGGCCTGAGTTAGCTGCACAACGCTTTTGCCCTACCGAAACCAATGGGGCAAATTAGCCACTACTTAAGTCCCACTGATTTTAACATGAACCAAATACAACTGATTAAGTCTGGGTCCAATCTAATATATCAAACTACAGGCGGTAATAAATTCAATTGGCAAACAAAATTGAGTTTCAAAGCAGTACCATGTGACAATATACCTCATAGGAATTGCTTGACAGTGCCTCAGTTCAACAACAGAATGAACAAGATTTCAATAACCATTATAAATTCACTGCAAGTCCTGTCACAGAGACCACTGGAGAGGCACTTCTGAGTTCTTTATGGAACCATGAAGGCAAAAGCTGGCCCTAAATAAACCTTCATCAGCGATGCTGTAGTACCTGCTTCTTGAAATAGCCAATGGCATATTCATCAGCGTAGGTGAGGAAGTACAAGATGCTGTGCTTGATGTGGTATTCTTTCAGGTGATTCATCAGGTGGGTCCCATAACCCTACAAAGAGACATAAGAGGGAATGAGGAAATAATGAGAGTGGCAAACCGCTAGGGGGGGAAAGAATCTGATGACTTGAGGATTCATGCAGGAAGACCCAGAATATCATTAAGCATGGCAAAATTAAATGAGTTCCATTTAAAATTGATTCTGGGGTAAGTAATGGCCAATTGTGAGGTAATAAATATGGAACAGTGAATGCCATAAGCATGGGCACATTAAATTACCATTGATTTTTAATTAATTCTGAGGGGGAAATTTTAAAATTCTGAGGAAATTAAATTACCATTCTTCTGGCATTAAGAATCTAAAGTGAGGTATCAGTATAATAGGTAGACAGATACATACCTATCATACTTGAACGGGAGAGGAAACAGTTCAGTGTGGACTGAGCATGCTAAAAGCAATACTTTTGAGCAATAATCTGAGTAATGCTTTCTATTGGGGAAAGAAAACCAGGAAGGGATAAGGAGTGGAATCCTGAACAGCAGAATGCCACACAGTAAGTTGCAGGTCCCAGTTGTACGGGTATGTAGACGCAACATGACTATAAGTGCAGTGTGGTTTACTTGAGCGGGACATTTAAACACACACACCCCAACCGTTTTTTGGGATAATTCAGGAGTCCCCTGGAATGAAATCATCATCATAATAACTTCATTATTTGTACCCTGCCCATCTGACTAGGTTTGCCCCAGCCACTCTGAGTGGCTTCCAGCACATATAAAAACATAATAAAAGATTAAAAAGCTTCCCTAGACGGGGCCGCCTTCACATGTCTTCTAAAAGTTATATAGTTAAATAAATAATAATTAATTAATTAATTAATAATAATAATACTAATAATTTGAAGGAACCCATTTCTGGCCTATCCCTTTCCCCATATTCCTGCCCAATATGCCCTCCATTCACAGAGAAACTTCTTTATTAACGACAGCAATATAGTTAGAGGGCGGGAATGGTGAACGCTTTCTAAATTTGCTCTCACTTTTCTGGATGCTTTGCACTTGTTTACGATCGATTGCAGGATCTCGAATGTTACTGTAGAGCTCAAGTCCACCCCTTGCCTTGGGCTATTGCCCTTCCTGGCCAGGTAGACTCACACATACATATAACACAAACGCACCCACCCCACATCGTAACACAATCCACCTCTAGCAACCCTACCTTGACTTGCTCATTGGACGTCACAGCACAGAAGACAATCTCTGTGAACCCCTGGGTAGGGAACATTCGGAAGCAGATGCCGCCAATCACCCGGCCATCTTTGATCAGTGCCAGAGTCTTGTGTTTGCTGTGAAGAAAAGCAGAGCAACGAATGGAAGTGTCTGGACTGCAGAGGAGCCGTAAGCTCAGAAGCACGGCATCTGTTCTGTGTGCAGAAGGCCCCAGGCTCAAACCCAAGCATCACCAGCTAGGGCTAGGAAAGATTTCTTGTCTGAAATATTGGGAGAGCTGCTGCCAGCCAGCATAGCTAATTCTGGGCAAAATGGGCCTACAGACTGATTCAGTCCCGTATAAGGCAGCTTCCTATATTCCTATGAGGTGAATGCTGAGCATCATTATTCTCTCATCCCACTCTATAACTTTCCTGGACTGAATTGAATAAAGGGATATACAGCAGTGTTGCATAGTGGCCAGAGCGTTAGACTAGGACGTGGGAGACCAGGGTTCAAAACCCCCACTTGGCCATGAAGCTCACTGGGTGACCTTGGGCCAGCCACTGCCTCTCCGCCCAACCTACCTCACAAGGTTGTTGTGGGGACTAGATGAGGAGGGGGAGAAGAAGGGACAGCACCTTAAGCTCCTTGGAGGAAAAAGGTGGCATATAAATCAATCAATCAAACAAACAAACAAACAAACAAACAGTGACTGCCTGTAATCTGCAAACAATCCGCCCCCCCCCCACTTTTAACAGTCCGAGCTTCTCTTGTAGAATCCTAGAAATTTGAGGGATCTTATTTTGTTTTCCCTGTTTCACCTGAACAAACTGAAATTATCCAGGGAGGCAGGAATGATTGTTACACAAGGTTAAGCCTGAACGCGGATAAACCCTCTGTCCTTTTATCAGAATAGACAGGAGAGGCACCGCTGGCAGTATGGCACAACAAACCTGCAGGCCACCTCTGCCTACAACCCAGGAAAAGTGAGTTGCTGCAGAATGTTCGCAAGCATTCTAACATAGGGCCATCGAGATGCTTTTGGGGTACCACTCTCAGCAACTCCCTACTGCTCCTGACCACTTGGGGCCATGGTGAGTCCTCATCCCTGCTCTAACACCTAGAAATAGCCTTTTTGTCAAGATGGAAGCAGTGTTGGGCGTTGGGCTATATATTGCGCCGAACACTAAAAGAAAGGAATTGTGAATTATTTTTTCTGTTTAAGCATGGTTTTCTTCTGTCAATCAGGTGGCGTTTCAGCGGGAAGTGTCAACCACAGAATGCTGCGACGGAACTGTGTCCGGCCAACTTACAGTGGTACCTCTGGTTACATACTTAATTCGTTCTGGAGGTCCGTTCTTAACCTGAAACTGTTCTTAACCTGAAACACCACTTTAGCTAATGGGGCCTCCCACTGCTGCTGCGCCGCCACCGCACGATTTCTGTTCTCATCCTGAAGCAAAGTTCTTAACCCGAGATACTATTTCTGGGGTAGCGGAGTCTGTAACCTGAAGCGTATGTAACCTGAAGCGTATGTAACCCAAGGTACCACTGTACTTACAAACGATATTGCACAGTACAGCGAGGGGGAAAGAAGAGACTAAGCAAGAGGTTTTCAGCCTTTTTGAGTCCACGGCTCCCTTGACCAACTACAGTCATACCTCATGTTACGTTTGCTTCAGGTTGCGTCCTGCGGCGACCCGGAAGTAATGGAATGCGTTACTTCCGGGTTTCGCCGCTCGCGCATGAGCAGACACGCAAAATGACGTCACGCACATGCACAGAAGCGGCGAATCGTGACCCGCAGGTTGCGTTCTGTTCAGGTTGCGAACGGGCCTCCAGAACGGATCCCGTTTGCAACCAGAGGTACCACTGTACATTCTTTCTGCGGCACCGAACAGTGGGGCTCATCAGCCCTGTTCTGGCACCCCTTGCCTGCAGAGCTGGTGGTCCTTCACCCCTCCCTTGTGGAGGGTTCCCTCAGCATCCTTTCCCCTCCCTCCCGGGAGTCCTCTGGGTAGCCGCAGCTGCCGCCCCTGGTCTCTGAGCTGCCCACCCTGCCCCAAGGAGAGAGGCCTCCTCACACTGCCCCACAGGGGCCTGGGAAGCACCCCCTGGCCAGCCCCAGAGGCACTGTTCATCTGGGGAGCTTGTAGCCAGGGCTGCTGCAACGAACTGCAAGCCTTTGGGAGATGCAAGAGGGCATCAGAGGAGGGAGAGAAGGAAAGAGGCACAGAGGCCAGTGTTGCCCGCGGCACCCCTGACCATCATTCAAGGCACCTCAGGGGGCCATGGCACACTGGTTGAAAACCACTGGACTAAGCTGTTGAACAGAGGCTCAGCTCACATCCTAATTTGGCGGCAAACCTTTTGCTGAAAGTTCTGGAAACAAGTCCCTACGTTCATATTCTTTGAGTCTTTACTCGATAAATCTGCACTGGTTTTTAAGTTTTCCCAATTCTAAAGACTCAAGGTTGGGGGGGGGTGGTGGTGTTGTGGTGTTAATACAGCACCTGTCTTATGACACACCTGTTCCTACCCGCAACCATTGACGAACCAGGGCCATTGCTCAACTTACGGATCAAAAACCAGACGGGTAATGTACTCCTTGGGCATTCGAGGCAGCTGGTGAGAAAATACATTCTGCAGCCCAACCAGCCACATGAGAATCTTCTTGTTGGATTTCTGCGAGAGCGAGTTGCCGATGACATGGAATTCGATGATGCCGCGGCGCTCCTCTAGGCGGGCCGTCTCATCCCGGGCTGCATTGGCGGAGAGCAGGCTGGTCTGGGAGCGAAGGAAAAACAGAACACTGGTAGAACTTGTTAATGCTAACATGCAAGGTCTGAAGAAAATGGACCATTATATTAAAAAAAAAAATTAAAACCTTTATGTGGTCTGTGGATGAAGGGATTAACTTGTGACCTGACTCATGGCTTTGCCTACCTGGAAAAAAACAACAACTTGGAAGGCGTTAAAAACTAATTAAGGGAAGATAAGGTCAGAGAAAATTGTTTTCCTTGAATCTTTGGGAAGTGTATGGGGACTGGAATGCAAATCGAAGGGAAGACCAAGCTTTAATTAGCCAAGGAATGCTTGATATGCTTTTTCTATTTCATTATGCTACACTCTTTGCTTTGTGTGTGTATTATCATTCTTAGGTTTAGGTACTTTCCTCCACGTATGATGATGATGAAGAGGAGTTTGGACTTGATATTCTGCCTTTCTCTCCCCTTAAGGAGTCTCAAAGCGGCTAACAATCTCCTTTCCCTTCCTCCCCCACAACAAACACTCTGTGAGGTGAGTGAGGCTGAGAGACTTCAGTGAAGTGTGACTAGCCCAAGGTCACCCAGCAGCTGCATGTGGAGGAGCGGGGAATCGAACCCAGTTCACCAGATTACGAGTCCACCGCTCTTAACCACTACACCATGCTGGTGTACGAGGAGCAGAACCTCTTGTTGTTTTTAACCAAAAAAACCACTAGTTCAAGATAATGTTATTTCATGTGTCTCAACCTAGGAAGTCTCTCCCTAAAGTTCCATGAGTACTTGGGGCTGAAGATCTGCTTGGGTTCACGCAATGGGCCGGAACTGAACCATACAATTAGTGTGACAACTGCTGAGATTGGTTTGCTGTATTCTGTGCCAAATGTGCCTTACTAAGCCTTTCTATTTGCCACACAGACTCTCCCCAGGCCACACCCCTTGCTGAGGGGCCTGTAGCCTTCTCAGACGTCTTTTGTCTGGCTGGAATGTGTCATGGCATGGAGGAGAAAGAGGAGTTGAGTGCGGGCAAAAAACTAGCCTGCTGCACAAAGGTAAAATTTACGTTCACTGATCTGCTCACTTTTGCCTTTGGCCCTGGCCAGCAGCAGCCTATGAAACCTGAAATGTTGCCCCTAAAAAGAACATGTCCCTCAGGCTAAAAATTGATTCCCAAAAAGTTGGTGAATATCCACTCCTTTATGCCCCTCCTGCTTGCCATACCTCAGGTCCCAGCATGGCTGCTGGATCTGTGATAGTCAACATCACTTCGTTTACGAGCTCCATCGGGATGTCACCCAGCACGCGAATCCGCTTCGCATCCTCCAGGGTCAGGCTCTCTGGAAGCTTCCTCTTCTCACCTGTGCGACAGGGAAAAGGAATGAGGCCTCAGGCTCTATCTACGCCTATGCCAAAAAAATTATAGTAGGCTGAAGTGATTGATGTAACTCCCAGAAACGTTAACTTCTCACTCTTTTTTAGCAAACAGCATATGCATAAATCTGATTCTGGGTTTTACTCCTACATGACAGGTGGCTTTGAGCTGCAGTGTCAAATTTAAGACACGGTTAAATATAGCTTATGAATGGATTGCGAGTAAAACAATACTTGTGGAGCTGGGTTCCAAAACCTAGCCCTCATGGGCACCACAGCTCCCTTAGATGCTGCCTACCAGGGCCCCCTTCCCAACGTTTCTTTATCTATATTTATAAAAAGGAGGGTTTTTTGGTTGGGTGTCTTATCTGTTGCCTGTTTTCTTTTGTCTGTGTTTTATTTATTTGGAGCGTGTTGGTGGTTTGCCTCTCACTGAAGAGTGGGTAGGTGGCTTCTGAGGATCCCCAGTTTTTCTTCTGCAAAATGGGTATTTCACAACTAGCTGGAGGCAGTATGCTTCTGAATGCTGGTTACTGGGAATCTTCAAGTGTGGAGTGCTGTTGCACTCAATTTGTCCATGCAGGCTTCGCAAAGGCATCTTGGTCCTGTATACCTGAAGGAGTGTCTCCACCCCCATCGTTCAGCCCGGACACTGAGCTCCAGCGCCGAGGGCCTTCTGGCAGTTCCCTCATTGTGAGAAGTGAGGTTACAGGGAACCAGACAGAGGGCCTTCTCGGTAGTGGCGCCCACCCTGTGGAACACCCTCCCTTCAGATGTGAAGGAAATAAGCAGCTATCCTATCTTTAAAAGACATCTGAAGGCAGCCCTGTTCAGGGAAGTTTTTAATATTTAACGCTGTATTGTTTTTAACACTTGATTGGGAGCCGCCCAGAGTGGCTGGGGAAACTCAGCCAGATGGGCGGGGTATAAATAATAAATTATTATTATTATTATTATTATTGGTTGGCCACTGTGAGAACAGAATGCTGTACTAGTTGGGGCATTTTCCTGATCTAGCAGGATTTATTTTCATATTTCTTGAATTTCCAGCTGTGCCCCCAGGCTCAAGGAGGCTAGGGATGAACCAACGGCTTTTAATTCAGTACAAAACCTTCAGAGTTTGCAAAACTCTTGGCTGGTTGTTCAAGAAACACTTTTGCAAAGGGAAAAACAGATGTCTCCTAGCAAGGGCTTATTATTAAGCCCTTCGCTGAAGATGTTTGGCTTGGACATTCTCCAGATACGTCTACACTACAGGCTTTACCTGGCACAGAATCCAATGAGCTGCCATCCAGGTTAATGGAAGCCAAGGAGGAACTGCAGCTCAGAGATTTGCTGAAGAGAGGAGTGCTGGCTGCAGGAACGGTGCTGATTGCTGCATGGGGGAAAAACAAGAACACACAGCCCTATTAAGAGACGAAGCAGCTGCAACAGAAAATGAAGGAGGAATTGTCTGACCCACCCACACCTGCCTCAGGTACATAACATATAGCCACAACAAGCAGCAAACTTACACTGTAATACCTTTATTTTTATCCCATTTTAAGGGGCTCAGGGCGGCATGCATGGGTTACCCCTTTTTATTGAGGTTTAGATAGCACCCACCCACGAGTGCTGAATTGCAACCATCTCCAGTCATGCTACCTTTGGGTGTCTGTCTAAGGACCATCAGCTTTGAGTGCTTCAGGATCTCCTACAGTGCTAGAGGATATGACTGGATCTTTAAAAAAAGCTAAACCCACAATGGTCGTTTATAAATGCTTATTGGACTGCTGTAATGTGGATGTTCAGGATCTTGAGACAAAATGAATAGGGAACAGAGAGCACAATCCACACAGCCCAATCAGTAGAAAGTTGATTGGGAATTTATGGGTTGTAGCCAATGCCAGTCCTACTCAGAGCAGACCTACAGGTTTCTTTTTTCTTTTTGATTGCAGCAGGCCCCATGTACAAACCACCAGTTAAAACAACCTTGGGTAGCAAGACTGGGAAAGACCCCTGCCTGACACTTTGGAGAGCTCCTGCAAGTCAGAGATGACCAGCATAAGGCTGTGTCACAGATTTGCATGAGGACAGAAGGCTGCCAAAAAAGGATTCCAAGAGATACATACCTGGCCGGGGAACGAGTGGGGTTCCTTCTGACGCCGGCATAGTAAAGTCGGCCTCCCAGATTGGTGAGCTCTCCCCATAGATTTCTTCCTCGAGCATTGATAGAAACCTGGGCAGGGAGAAATGGAGGGGAATCAGCAGGGCAAAACATATACAGGAGTCTCGTGAACCCCAGTGTCAATGCAGTGGGGGCCGAGTCTTCAAGCTTTAGGTAAAGGTAAAGGGACCCCTGACCATTAGGTCCAGTTGTGACCGACTCTGGGGTTGCGGAGCTCATCTCGCTTTACTGGCTGAGGGAGCCAGCGTACAGCTTTCAGGTCATGTGGCCAGCATGACTAAGCCACTTCTGGCGAACCAAGGCCGTTTACCTTCCCGCTGGAGCAGTACCTATTTATCTACTTGCACTTTGACGTGCTTTCGAACTGCTAGGTTGG
Organism: Podarcis pityusensis; assembly: GCF_964106645.2. NCBI lineage: Eukaryota > Metazoa > Chordata > Lepidosauria > Squamata > Lacertidae > Podarcis > Podarcis pityusensis. Next base: position 23,289,969 of record NC_138038.1, read on the forward strand.
CAGGAGCAAGGACCGCGCAACGGGAGATCACCCCTTTGCGGGGATTCGAACCGCGACCTTCTGATCGGCAAGCCCTAGGCTCAGTGGTTTAACCCACAGCGCTACCCGCGTCCCACAAATCCCACCTGGGTTAAAACCCCCACCTTTTAAAAATGGAGACGATGCTCAACCTTATGTAGCTGTGAGTGAGTCTCCCTCAAGCCTCCATTCTCACATCTTTTGACTTGGTGTCAAAAGAGGACACCAAGTCACTAAAGAATAATCCCATGGATGAGTTGGAGCCAAAGTATCATGAAAGTGAGTGAGAAATTGGGACTGGCCAATCCTACACCAGATTTAGGCCTCATCTGTGGTGTACATTTATATTAGTGCCCAGGGGAGCTGACTTGGACCCCAGGTTATGGGTGCCCATGATGTCATGCTGCGACATGACATCATGTGCGCCCCCTGGCCTTGGAACCTGACTTCCGGTGGCACCAGAAGTCAGGTTCTGAGACCTTGGACATGACTTCCGGTGCTTTCCAAGGCACCAAACATTGTGTTGGGGGTCCTGCAGTGTGGGTGCTGAGCACTCACAACTATTTTCTGGGTGCTTGGGCACCCAGAGCCCCTTATAGTTGGCACCCTGTCAGTGTCACACCACTTTAAACAGAGCTACGATTCTCAGAGCAGTTTAACCATCAACCAGTCTTCCCAAGGAACTCTGGGAATTGTAACTCTGTGAGGGAAATATGCCTTCAGACTCCTCAGAGCTGCCATTTTGCACCCAAAGTGTTGTATCCAACTAAATCTATTGGTTTCAATGGGCCTATTTTAAATTGGGTACCAACAATGGTACCACAACCCGCTGCAGCTGCGTAGCCCCCTTTCCTGTAGCTTCATGGAACTGGCCTTACTTGGGGAAGTGGGTGAGGATGAGGGTCCGTTTCTCTGGTACCAGCTTGTCCTTCTCCACGCGGAACTTCTCCAGCAGCTGCCGGCGAGTCACCGTGAAAGTGGACTTGAGGAGGTTGCGCCCAAACACCTGGGTGGTTTCGTAGCGTGGGAGGCTGTCGCAGCTTTGGGGGACGTGGCAATAGCACAGCCACCTAGGGTGAGGGAAGGTCAGAGAGGTATCACAGGCAGCGAGGACATATTAGCGCAACAGGGGGAAATGGGATTATTAGGTCACAGCAGCGTTTCCCAACATTTTCTTTCCGAACTTGGGTTTCCTCAAAAACCTCCTCTACCTCCCCAAGCGCACATGCCTCCAGGTGAATGGGCAGAATCCTGACATACAATTGAATCAATGCAGTCCTCCATTCCTCTTTGGACTAGGGGACCAATCCAGCACCGTCTCGGGTGGAGAACGAGTACAGGCCATCTCAGACGCCCTCTTAAAAATCAGCCAATGGGGGTAGGCGGCCAGAGGGAGAAGAAAATTTGCTGAGGTCAGAACGTCCCATATACAGTCGTACCTCGGAAGTTGAACAGAATCCGTTCCAGAAGTCTGTTTGACTTCCAAAACGTTCGAAAACCAAAGCACGGCTTCTGATTGGCTGCCTTCGAAAACCGGAACACTCACTTCCAGGTTTCAATCGTTCAGGAGCTGAAATGTTTGACTCCAAAGGTGTTTGGGAGCCGAGGTACAACTGTACTCCCCTGCAGCGTTCATGATTAGGGCAGCAGAGTTTCGGCAGTCGCTATGACTTCTTCCACTGGTGAATGAATAGTGACTCTGCTTGCTGCAGGATCAGCTCCCTCCCTTCACCTCTGGCTCCCATCTGAGAAGCACTGAGGAGTTGTTGTTGTTTTGCTGTAGTTATTCAGGAAATATGGAAATGCAATTGCCCAGAGGTGTTCATCTTTATCAATAAGTCACCAAACCACACTTGACAATGCAAATGAGTCATTGGAGATTAGCCCTGCTGCTGCTAATAATAATAATAATAATATTAATAATAATAGTTGTTGTTCTTTTATTTTATTTATACCCCGTCCATCTAGCTGGGTTTCCCCAGCCATTCTGGGTGGCTTCCAGCACATATAAAAACATAATAAAACGTCAAACATTAAAAACTTCCCAACACAAGTTAAGACTTGGGCTCTGCTTTCTTCGCTTCCCCCAGCTCACCTGGTGTAGTTAACCTTGTACGTTGCGACATCATCATTTTGTGAGCGCTGGCGGAACTGAGACGGCGTTTCCAGCTTCCAGTAGTTTAGGCACAGAAGGAACATCTTCGACAACTCAAACATGGTCTGCCGCTCCTTAGGGGGCAGGTGGCTGAACTTGTACTGCACAAAGTTTAAGACGCCCTGAGGGGGAGAACAGAAGGCCAGGTGAGCTTTAGCAGCCTTACACTTCTGTGGGGTCTCCGGCATACTGGGTTGCCATCTGAGCCTTACCCCCCCCAAATTATTATGATTTATAAAGTTGTTAGGAGGTCCCCTAGTTCCCTCACAGAGCAACCATTCCCACAGTTCCCAGTGAAGAGGGATTACTTAAACTACTCTGAGAATTGTAGTCTGCGAGGGGAATACAGCCTTTTTTTCTAGGCACAGGGAGCCAAATATGTGTTTTAGATGCACCCGGGCATTTTACATCTCTGAAGGCATCTTTTTACCTGTTCAATGTTTGGTTTTTCAAAAGGGGGGCTTCCGAGTGAGCCCTCAACAACTGGGCGGCTCATCTGTAGGATGCATTTCCTTAGGAGCTGTGGAGAGGGGGGAAAGAAATTGTTTCAATCTCAAGGGAAAAAAAGGGGGGGAATCACCCATTATTTCCTTGTAGGTTTTTTTGTTAATAATTTTTTTTTGAATTTTCAAAAGTTTGACATATTTACTTCAATACCTAATAAATTTATATTTTTCTGACTTCCCACTCCATTTTCCGTGGTGTTTTAATTCCTCCCCCCTGCTGTACAATACCTTCTCCCTCTTATACCAACACGTTGATACTATATTCTTCTATTCCTTCTGTCACTCCTATTTCAAATCCTGCTCGTGAGCTCCTTGAGATGGTTTTACTAGTTCTGTCTAAGATGTTCCAAGGTATATGAGATGCCCACAATCTGTTCCGAATGGCTTCCATCTAAGGTGCACAACAAGTCCATACCAGCGCATCGCAAGTTCAAACCCTGGCATCTCCTGGTAGGCCTGGGAAAGACTGGAGAGCTGCTGCCAGCCAGTGCTGGGAAACCTGTGCTCTCCAGGTGCTGCTGGGCTCCAACTCCTAGAAGCCCCAACTAGCATGTCCAATGGTCAGAGATGACCGGATGGTAGCCCAACACCAACTGGCAAGCCATAGGCTCCCCAGCCTTGGAACAGACAATGCTAAACTCAAGGGACCGGTGGTCTGGCTCAACGCAAGACATCTTCCTATGCTCCCACACTTTTCCACACTGGTCTCCAGTTATTTCTGCATTAGTATTTCAGAACCAACTATTGTCACGATTAAGCGGACAAGAAAATATGGGAATTAATATGACAAGGAAAACAAAACAACAACGAAGTTGTGGGCAGGGGAGTGGAAGGCATAGGATCTTGAGCAAATGTAAAATGGTATCAAGACACAAAGCTCATGCATGCAACCATCTTCGCAAGTCCACACCCTCTGAAACAAAAGCAGCACTTGCCTGAGCTGATCTGCAGAACTGCATGGACACATTACAAGGGTGGTGGCTGCAGTCTCCTTTCTATACTTTATGTATTCTAGGAGCACTCTTGCTATTATTTCATTTACAAATTTATAATCTACATTTTCATAAAAATACAGCAAGGCGTAGTACAACATATAAGGATAAAATCAACAACAGATCCATAAAACATCAACTTACTCCAAGCTTATATGTACAATGTTTGTTTCTGTGTGTACTTCTTGAAAACAAATTTAAAAAGCAGTTAAAAAACCAACAACCAAAGCATTGATGTGAAATAGCCACTTAAAAGAGCTTGAGAACTTCCTTGTATACAGCTGAGTTTCTGCTCTCCCCACCACCTGCCCCACCAGAAAACCCCCAACCACCACTGTGGACATTTTGCAATGCACTCTTCCTCTTTGAGCTCACCTTAAACAGGTAGAAATAAACTTGCTTGGTGTCTGTGTCCTCTTCCTTGTGCACTGACATGAAAAGGTTCTCCACATCTACTACCATCCCCAGAAGCCGATTAATCTCTTCCTCAGAGACATTCTCCAGGTGAGACACATGGTCAGCTGAGGGCAGGTGAGAGAAATCAGGTCATGGTCTAACCCAAATGGGATGGAGCACAACAAAGGCTCATCATCCATCCACCTCCCACCACGCCACTATTCAAAGACTCTCTTTATCACTTCCGGGGTGGCGCCATCGGCAATGGCGGACTCCCTCCGAACTGGAGGGACCAGCTCCGCATGAAACGGGTCTTTTCCGCTGCGGCGAAGCGGGGACCCTTCTGGAAATCACAGGCGGATGAAGCCTGTGACCGTGGGACTCGGCGGGCACCCTTAGCGCCCCCCCCAACCCGCAAAGGAACCCACAAACGGGCTCCGAAGCGAAGAGGGGGAAGTGGCGCGGTGCTGTGAGTCAATCGCTTTTCCTGCGGAGCGAAGCCGCAGAGCCGTTGCCGGAGAGCGCTGCCTTTTTCCTGGGACAATTTGGCATCTAAAATAACCAACCGTGAGTACTGGAACATTGAATATCTGGACTTTAAATAAGAACTGGTGAAATAGAAAGGAATTTGGACTTAAAAATTTACCCTAATTTGGTACTGAAACGGAAAGGTTTAAACAGGAAGTCAGCCTTCCGTTTCCCTGTAGCCAGAACAAAGCAAAGACAACGCAAACTAGAGCTTTAAAAATCACTCTTAAAGGATTGACTTTCATCATTTAAAATCGCTGAACCCCCCCTTCGGTAGCAGGAGAAGAAGGGGGAGCTTTTTTCGAGCTGTTTAAACCTGCAGATGTGAATCTAAAGCAAAGTAATTTTCCACCGTCCTGATCCTGGAGCGGGGTGTCAGAATTGACGTTTGAAGCTCACTGACCAGAAACAAATGTCTTTGACAGATAGTTAAAAGAAGAGAAACATAGTGACTCCATTGCTCCCTTTCGCATCTTAAAAGAACAAATATGGACAAAATATCTTAAAAAAGAAACTTTGTTGCTATTGTTTTTAAGAGAAAGAACAATCAGAAGTTTTTCCCCCTAGAGGGAAACTGTGAAATTGTAACTAATCCCTGGGAGCTTGCAGCTGTCACTGATTACAACCGTGGGAAAGGGTTTGTGACCTTGTAGGACAATGTCTGCAGAAGCACTGTTGGGTGCTTTCTGCAAAATAAATGCCCTATTGGATCAGCTAAGCCAGAAGACGGATTTGATGACGAATGCGGCCAGAACCTTTGAACAGGTAGTGGGAAACTATATGGAGCCCACCCAGGAACTAAAACAGGAGCGTGCCATGACAGAACAGCTGAGAGATGAGGATTCTGCTGAATCTTGGGTGCCAGAGACGGAAGGAGCTGCGGCCCAGCAGGAATATAAATTTTTGGATTTGACAAATGAACTTGGAAAAGACCAGACTTGGAAAGAAAAAATTTGGTTTGGTTTGGAAATGGGGGGGTGGATAGACCCCCCTATACAGGGAGATTTGGACTTTTCGAGTCTGGAAAGGGGCCGTCAGATGTCTGGAGCAGTGGGGGCTCTCAACTTTGAAGGGAATCTGGAACATGTTTTTAAATACTACATCGAGTCTAGTCTGGACTATGGAAAAGGGACTGTTTTGTTGAAAAGGGTCAAAAACATTACCAAGCTGGAGTTCCCACGAATAAAAGGAAAATATGAAGAAGAGCTGTGGAAGGGACATGGAAGAGACTTGAGGGCCTCGGATATAAGATTGCCAGGTTAATGTGCTAGATTAATAGGACAAAAAGGACTGACAAAACCCGGGACCAGGAGGAAGGGACGCTGGATGAAGATTGGATTGCTTAAGTTTCTATTTCTATCATTAGGACTGTTTTACAAAATTGATGAATGTTAGGAAAATGTTGAAATGAAATTATTTGGCTCTTATAAAAATGTCTAAAGAATTAGGTAAGAATGTTATGGTTAGGAGAAGTTGGTAAAAATTAAGATTTAAGTTCTAAACTTTTTTATATATAAGATAAGATGAAAATAGATTAAGGTAATGTGAGGACAGAATATTATGAATTATGGAAAGGATTTGCTGTGATTATTATAAATCAGGATACAGGAGGTGGTCAAGGAAAGAAGGTATTGAAAGTGGAGAATTGGAGAATGATGGTTTTACTTTTTCTTTTTCTTTCTTTTTGTCTTGTTTCTTTTTTTGTGTGTAATTTTTTAAAAAAAATTCTCAATAAATATCATTAAAAAAAAACCTCTCTTTATCTAGCAACTGGTGGGGCTTATCTACATTATATAGGTCTGTGTGCAAGATTCTGTCCAGGAGGGAAGGGGGACCTGTGGCCCTCCAGCTGTTGCTGGACTACTACTCCTTTTGGCCTCCTCCTACCCTCATTCCCTTTTCTTCACGTGTCATGTCTTTTTAGAACAGGGTTTCCCAAGCTTGGGTCTCCAGCTGGGTTTTTTTTTTTGGACTACAACTCCCATCATCCCTAGCTAGCAGGTCAGGGATGATGGGAACTGTAGTCCAAAAATAGCTGGAGACCCAACTTCAGGAAACTCAGTTTTAGAAACTTTTCAAGCCTGAGGGCCACATTCCATTGAGGGCAACATTCTGGGAGCCACATGCCAGCGGTGGGTGTGACTAAAGGCAAATGAAATCTAAGCAATAGATGCAACTCTTACCTTTGTACAGTACAGTACATGCCAGCAACCAGAGATTTCAACACACACACATACACTTCCACTCAGGGAATTCAAGAATTCAGGATCACATTTCAGAGAAGCAAAGCAGGAAAGGAGGGTGTAGAGCAGGACTGGTGAGGGCTGTGACCTAAGGGAGAGTCTCAAGGCCTGGAAGACCGCACCTGGCCACCCTAGAAGTTTTTGGTCCCGTTTTGGTCCTGTGAGCAGTGCCAGGACCATAATAGTAATGACCTCTGTGAGAGACTTCTTTTGCCTAAAGTACAGGGTATAGCTGTCATAAAAGATTATACACACAAACATTTGAACACCACTCATTGTCCACCCCTGTTGTACAGTATAGTGGTCAGAGTATTTAAGTAGGACAGTGAGTTCAGTCACAAAACACACTGGACGACTTTTGAGTCAGTCACCGCCTCTCATCCTAACCTACAGTGGCACCTCAGGTTACATACGCTTCAGGTTACATACTCCACTAACCCAGAAATAGTGCTTCAGGTTAAGAACTTTGCTTCAGGATGAGAACAGAAATCGGGCTCCGGCGGCGCGGCAGCAGCGCGAGGCCCCATTAGCTAAAGTGGTACCTCAGGTTAAGAACAGTTTCAGGTTAAGAACGGATCTCCGCAATGAATTAAGTACGTAACCCGAGGTACCATTGTACTTGTTGTGAGTATAAAATGAAAGGGGGAACCACGTCCACTGGCCTGAGTTTGATGGAGACAGACTGAGATAAAAATGAAACAAACTGTTTTTAAGTTTTTTTTAAATAACCACCAAATAAAAAGTCTGATATCCAATATGGAATTTGGCACCCAAAGTACAGGAGCTCTTTCTTTTTTTTTTACCTTAACATATAATACAAATGTAAGGATGCTGTCACATAGCCGTTCATCATAAGGATAGTGGGGTGATGGTGGGGGAGTGGGGATTTTGCACACCATGGGGAAAGTAAGTGGGATTGGTGGGCAAAGCGAGCAGGGACACGGTCCCTACCCTTTTTTTAAAGAGAAGGTTTTTTTGTACACTGCTTAGAGACAATCATAACTAAGCAGTACTGTATATAAACTGTCAAAATAAATACTAATAAACAAATAAAAGTAGGAACAGCCAAAATAAGGCATTCAGAAGTAACAGGGTCCAATCTTACGGGTCAGGGAAAGCCTGGGCAAAAACATGTTTTCACCAGATGTCTGAAGCAACTAATAAAGGATGCTTCATATATGGCAGAGGAGAAGGGCATTTTTCACAGTACAGCATCACTTCTGCTGGTGGTAGACTTGATGGGGAAGTCCTCTTCCCGACTCCCAAGTGCCTTCACCTGGGCTGGGAATAAAACAGCCTGAGAGAGAGAGAGAGGCTTGCTGAGTTACCTAGCGTGTGCCCACAGCTACGGCAGGGCTCGCTGAGGTTGGTGACCGTCTGCTGCAGGTCCATACGGGGGGCTGTGGGAGGGTTTGGGTTCTTCCACCCATTGCATTTGCAAGAGTCATTAGCCTGGAGGAGTGGGGAGAAAGAGAGAGAGAGAGAGCAAGGCTGCTATGTGTAGAAAAAAATTGGGGCAACGTTCACATCCATGAACACCATAACTAACATGTTACAGGTAAAAAGCTGCTTTAATAAAAGCAGAGCCATGCTGAATTTTCACTCAGGCATGTTTAAGGCAAAAAGAAAAGGTGCTTTCAAGGGATGTGAAATGTACCCTGGATTGGGTTTCGAGGGAAACACACCAAACTTCACCCCCTTTGGGCTTCATTTTTCCTGGTTGTTTACAGCCATTGTTGTACTGATCTGCTTCTGCACCATTTTTTAAAAAAATATTTAACGTACAGAGCTACCTCTTTTCCCTTCACTGCGAGAGCCCATACAATCAGAAATTTATTGCAGCAGACATGATGACGTATCATAGAGCTAGTCAGATTTGACTATTTATTGAGACCAGTATAAGTAAACAGAGATGCAATGGCATCTCTCTGAAGCCCCTATCATACTCCAGTTGTGCCAGAATGTGCTTTGGCAGGTGCAGCATGCACCCCACAGACAGCAACACAGTGCAGACAGGCAGGACCTATATACTTGGATGAGCGTCTGAGCAGACACTTGCTGCTTCAGTGTGCTGAACTGCCGCAGCACAGAGGAGAGTTGGCTCAGGTGGCCAAGGCAATGGGAATGTGTTTCCTCCCTCTTTCTGCGTCCATTTTTGCTTCCCATAAAATCACAGCCACTAAAAATGGGGAGGGGGCTGCAAAAATGTTTCTGCAACTTAATCGGTTCCCTCATTGTTTTAAGGCAGAACAGAGCCATTCTATGTGGTGCCTGTTACAGAATGCACAGTCGCTTCCCACACATATCACTATGCTGCTGCAAATGACTGCAAAAGGAGGTTTGCAAAGATACAGTGGGAATGACTTCATCTGCCTGACTGCAGAAAAGGGACACAGGAATCCTTGAGCAGAGATGCACAACTACCAGAAGTGGGAAGCTGAAAAAGCCAAGTTCCATTTCCTCACTCACAATTACCAAGCTCCAGATACTGATTCCTTTGATTCATCCACATATTTAGTACTAGATCAGGCATAATGAATTGTATCCAATGCTATTCCTACTCAAGAGTAGACCTACTAAATTAATGAATCTTAGTCAGTCATGCCCCTTAACTTCAGTGGGGCCACTCATGATTTGGAATAGCACTGACCACAATTGGAAGTGCTGCAATAGCTTCACTTTTTGTGGAAATGAATTTCATGATTAGAATTAACAGCTATGACCAACGGCATGCTTCCTGCCATAAAGCTCAGTACTGCTCTTTCAGCTGGGGCAGATACAAGGCTTTAGAAGAGTTGGAAGGGAAAACAAGAATCATTTAATCCAACCCCTTGCAATGCAGGAATCTTTTGCTCAACGTGGGGCTCGAACTCATAACCCTGAGATTAAGAGTATCATGCTCTACCAACTGAGCTAGAGATACTACATATTTCAAGATTCATTTCACGATTGTTTTCTAAACATGCATATTATAATAATTACTGTATTATTATTTTTTAAATGGGGCTATAGCTGAACAAAATATAATAAACAGAAGATTCCAGGTTCACACCCTGGCATCAACAGGCAATAGATTTCAGGCAGGCATAATCCAAAAGACCTTGCCTTAAACCATGGAGGCCCATTACCAAAAAATCAGAACAGACAGTGTGGACCACATGGTTTGTTAGACAGCTCCTTACATCCAAAAACATTTTATTTCCAACTGTTGCCGTTTGCCCATAGAATTCCGGGATATAGGCGACTGAAAACGTAAACGAACATCCCGGACAAACAAATACAGCTTCTATGTCTGCAACATCTTTTCTGGTCTAGAGAAAGGATGCAGCTATGGCTGGACCACGTACACGGGAGGAACTCCCAGTCTTTTGATCCCTCCGGGCCCCCGTACCTTGCAGGCTGAGAACACCCCTAGCTTTTCCAGCTTCTTTGCCCGCGGGAAGCTCCGCGCATGCGCCTTACGCTGGCTCGCGCGCTGCTGCTGGCTCAACCCCGGGCGAACCGGATCGCTGCTGCTTCCTCCGGCGCCGCCTCCTCCCACTACCGGCGGAGCCGTGGCCGCAGACACTGTGGAGACGGAGGGAGCGCTAGCCTGCGGGGCCCGGCTAGCTTGCGATGAGACCTCCGGCTCCGCCATGATGCCCGGGACCCCTCCGAGGCGGCGTGGGCGCGTGGGCGCCACTGCGCATGTGCAGGATAGGGGTTCTGGTATGGCTATTGGCTGGAGGCTGCTACGCAGCAGCTCCCCCCTGCCACCAATTGCATGCTGGGTGATGTAGTTCCGCATGTATCGGGCTACTTGAAAAGGAGAATCAAGGTGCGGTGGGAAAAGGGGAAACGTGACCTCTGTTCCTACTGAAAACAAAGACTGAAAAAAGGAAAGACGAATACTGTTTACTCGTGTAGAAATATGGGAATGAAAACACGCAATAATTTTGTTTAAATTAAAATATGTAAGTAATATGTAAAATGCAATGTAATATGTAAAATACGTCTCGCGATGCTTTGCATATTGCAGGTTGAAGGAAAGGGGTTTTCCTCTCAGAAGGATAAGTTTAAGGACTGCTAATAGCTTTGAAATGATCAGGTGAAAAAATTATTGAAATGGGGTACTTTTATGTGGCAGGGCTCAGAGCCTCCACAGGTTGACTGCAGCTCCCGTCTCACACAAACAGGCAGTAATAGCTTGGGGCTGATGGGAGTTGGGCGTTCCAAGAACCAGGTTTGTTTTATTAATGGGATCATCATTATTACTGTCTTGAATTAAATGAATGCATGTTTTGTTTACAATAAAGCTTACAAAATCTAAGAAAGTCACAGGAAAAGATGCTTATAGAAAGTGACAACCCTCTTGCATATTGGGATGGCTCTGAACTTGTGTTGAGTGACCCAGAATTCCTTTTTTTTAAAAAGTTACCTGCAAAGGACAAAATGCCTCAGAATACATGCCAAATGCTGCTTATCATGAAAAGAACCAAACGCTGATTCTTTTGTACAATGCTACCTGAAAGTGAAGCCTTCGAAGAATGCCTCTCACCTTTACAAATACACATAAACTGAACCACTCCTACCTGGCTCTTCAAAGTACAAATATACAGTGAATGAAAGAATGCCTTCAGTCAGACTAGATACAGGACTGCAAAACTACAAACACAGAAGGACTTCTTTGTGGAAACTGACTTCCTGGATCTACTGGCTTTCCTAGAGAAACAAAGGGAGTAAAAATGAGACCTAACAGTTTAGCTGAGATTTTGGCTCTCAGTTCTGGAAACTGATCAAGATCTGGGGGCAGGTGGCAACACTATTCAAGGAAGGCAAATGAAGTTGCCTTTTACTAAATCACCACTAGCCCAATGCTGCCCAGTAGTAAGTTTCAGGTCTTTTGCAGCCATACTACCAGAGATCATTTTAATAAGAGATCAATGCTGCTGAGCCTTCAGAGCATATGCTCTTTTACTGACCTCAATGGAGCATAAGATTTAATAGAGTGTGAACACCATCCCATGTTTTTGACCTATTACATATTGGAGGTAGGCATGCCTTCCCAATGCAAGGCCATATTAACCAACCTGGGTGTTTAGTTCTGGAAATAGTCTATACTGTACATCTATATTTGAATTCTGTTGTACCATCAAAAACTACCGTATTTTTCGCTCTATAAGACGCACCTAGTTTTTGGAGGAGGAAAACAAGGAAAAATATATTCTGAATCCCAGAAGCCAGAACAGCAAGAGGGCAGCGATCCCTCTTGCTGTCCTGGCTTCTGGGATAGCTGCACAACCTGCATTCGCTCCATAAGACGCACACACATTTCCCCTTACTTTTTAGGAGGGAAAAAGTGAGTCTTATAGAGCAAAAAATACGGTAGTTTTGGAGACCTGACTGATAAGTCGCAGATCTATTTTAATTTGTAAACAATATTTTTCTTTCTCTGAAACGCCCTCTCCCCCCGCAAACACTTGTTGCAACCAATTCCAAGGGGAGGAGGATTCCATTCCTAACATCAAAAACTTCACTCAGCATTATGTGAAGATTCTTTACCAGGCAAATGGACCTTTTACTTCCCTTACAGAAATGGCACTACTAATGTTTTCTTTACAGATGCTTTCTCCTGGACAATTTAGATGCTTACAAACATTCCATGATGTCACAGCAGCTCAGTCCACAACTCAAGGGCACCTGCAGGCAACAAGCCATGTTTCACCCACCCACACAGTAGTCCCTTGTTTCCTTTTCAAGATAGATTCATTCTTGGAAGAATATTTGTGATCCAAGGATAAAGAACTACAATACTTGAAAATCTAAGAATATTAGCAGTGTAAGCCCAACAATTGAGAGTGTAACGATGTGAATTCATCCAAGCAAATTGTAAAATGTCCTCCAAATTTCAGAGTAAAGAGTTATCTTACTCCCAGATAAGTTTAGTGGAGATGCCAGACATTAACATGGCTGATTTATACAAAGACAGAAGCTGCTTTTCTGGTCAGTATCTGATTTATAAAAAATTTATTTTTCAAATCATACACAACTGGAGCTTTGCATTGAAGAGACTGACAGACTCCTCCCCTTAAATACCAATATGAGTTAAGACAAAATTGCCTCAGGCACTAGATCAGAAACAAAATCTGTGGTCTCCCTTCTGCAGTTTTATTTAGTGGAATTACCAATATTTCATCTGCATGTGAATACATATTATTGCCCCCCTCCCCACATCACGTCCATCCTCCCCACCCCCCTGCATCTATACACCCACCAACATCATACTATAGGGTTATTAACAATGGCATCACATTGCTCAAAAGAAGTGATAATTTTAATACAATTTTTCTTCAACAGGCTGAATTAGTGCATTATATCCAAAATGTAAATAGGAAAAAAAAATGTTAATGCAGAGTTGGTATACCCAAAGCCCAATGCAAACTTAGGTGGGTGCAAGGCTAGTTGGTATATGTGATTAAAGAGATACTGATTGGTTATATGTTGAAAACAAGAATACAAAATACAGAAGAAAATCAGATCCCTGCCCCCCCCCCCGCAACCCCTGGCAATACTCATAATTGTGATTTGGTCAAAACAAGGCTTAAAGGCCAGAAGTTCTTCCTCAATCTAGCATTACTGCTACCGTTTCATTTAGTGGTTACCTGTGTGTTTCGTTACAGCACTTGCTTTTTATAAGAGCAAGTCTATACCATATCTAGACCAGGCTCCTGGCCAAGGAACCCTGGGAGTTGTCGTTCTGCCAGCATACAACTCTCAGTGCCTTCCCCGGCCTACGGCAACCACACTTTCTTTAGGGTTAAGCCCTACCGGTGGAAGTGGCTTAGAATCACCAAGCAGGTGTTCCAAAAGTCACTTCTGGTTGAAGTAAGGCAGGTCTTCCTTCCAAGCGGCTGCGAGCAAATACGAGGCTGTAAGAACCCTTCAGAAAAAGAAAAGGAAAAGGAAAAGGAAAGGCAGAGATAGGAGAGGCCAAAGCTCTGGAAATGCACATCACCTACCCATGAAGAGTGGTCGAAGAGGTGTGCTATAGTTCCTTTGTGTGTTTTTGCTCTTTTTTTTTAAAAAAAAAAGGTGACTAAGACTTTTTTAAAAAGATGAATTCATCATTTGTACAGAAGAGGGGGCAGGTGGTTCTTGCTCCCTCCATTCTGCAACCAGAGGGAAAGAGAGGGGAGGAGACACAGCAGCAAAAAAAAGGGGGGGGGGGATTGGGAAGAGGTGGGAAGAAGAGGGATCCTGGCAGCTGTTCTTCCGTAAGTGCGATTGGTTCAGGCGCATTCCAGTTGGGGCCGCCCAGAGGGGCAGGCAGTGTGGCCCCTTCAGTTGCAACAGGGCCCCTTGCTGGGTTGGCTACTCTCCTGGAGGTCGACACCTCGGTTCCTGCCTGCTGTTCCCGTTGGGCACTGCGGTTCGTTTTTGGGGAGCTTCTTGGCTGAGGGGGGGGGGAAAGGAAGAGGCACATCCAAGTGAACTGGTTTGTAAGATTCACCCTGTGGCAGGGGATTAAGATCATGTCCATCCCAGCTCCTGGAAGCTAGCAACCTCTCAATTTCCTGCTGCTTTCAAAGGGGTAACTGGCACCGCAATATTCAGCTGGTCAGTCAAGATGGATATATTCAACTTCTCTGTCTCTAGACTCCCGTGCCTTTCTACTCCACACACCCCTTGCCCCCAGCTGCCTTGCTTAACCACTGCCTCCTGCTCACCCCTCTGGCCTTTCTACCCTACTTCTTTCTCACGTCTCCCCCCCCCCATTTCTCAGCACACTACCCACTCTGTAGGCCCTTATTTCAGCTCCCCTCTCTTGGGACCTCATTCCACCCGATTTTCCAGAGCCTGTATTCCTCCTACCCAGCACTTTTGGCAACAGAGAGTCAACAGAGAGTGCCAGACTAGGACCTGAGAGGCCAAATACCACCTTGGACATAAAGCTCACTGGGTGACCTTGGGCCAGTCACTGCCTCTCAGCCTAACCTACCTCACAGGCTTGTTGTGAGGATGAAATGACCGGGGGTGGGGGAAGAATCATGCACACCACCTTGAACTCCTTGGAAAAAAAGGTGGGATAGAAACCGAATGAATGAATGAATCCCCACACGGCCTTTCCTGGACCTAGGCCTGCAAGTTTCCTCAAGTCTGAACTGGCCTATTCTGCAGCGAACTGCACCCCAAGCTGTTCAGGAACCCAAGATTGTGATGTGTGTGTGTTTGTGTCTGTTTATTTATTTATTTAACATCACTTTGTTCCCAATATATGGCAGTGTGGAGGGTGACTCGCCACCCTGCATCTCCCCACCACTTTACTAACCTATCGCCATGAAGGTCTCATTCACATTCATTGCCGTCTTTGCGGATGTCTCCATAAACAGCAAGCTGTTGTCATCTGCATAGGACTGGGCTTCCTGCAAGGGAATGTGTCGAGCCAAATCAGAATCTGTGCAGAGACATGTACTCAGACAACCTTTTGGCAACCTGATCTGGTGCTTCCTAGAACCACAACTCAGTAACAGAAAGGAAGGGACATGTCAGAAGTGCTACCCTTTATAACCAGTATAAACACTGCCTTCAACCTCTGTTCACCAAACGCCTATAAACAGAGAGATGGTAAAGAGAAGACAGCTAAACTCATCGGTGAATGGGTAGCCATCACAGCTGCATAGCAGTCTCCAGGTTTTCCAGTTCAGTTCAATACTGCTGTCAGCGCCTTGAACCCTCACTTAGTTCTGGCCACCACATGGCGTTTTGCTCCCAGGATGGGAAAGATGACGTGGATTCCAAACTAGTGCAGACAAGAGGCTCGTGGAAGACTGCTAAGTGTGAGAAAAGAGCTATGATTGGAGCGGGTCTGGCAAGGTGTTCGTTGGGTGTCCCAGCTGTGCTTGAAAAACAGAATTCGCTAATGGAGGAATGATGACAGCCTTGGCCACTGCCAGCATTATCCCGGGGGGGTGGCACAGTGGAGACACTCCAGTCTCCCAGGACGGCATGACTCAATGGTAACTGAACCTGGCATGACAGCTGTGGGGCAGCCACTGATGCCTCCAAGAAGCGAGTGCCTCCCCACCGCCACACACACACACTTAAGATCTACTCATGAGGACCTTTCTCCAGAACTCCATAATACAGTGGTACCTCGGGTTAAGAACTTAATTGGTTCTGGAGGTCCGTTCTTAACCTGAAACTGTTCTTAACCTGAAGCACCACTTTAGCTAATGGAGCCTCCCGCTGCCACTGTGGTGCGATTTCTGTTCTCATCCTGAAGCAAAGTTCTTAACCCAAGGTACTATTTCTGGGTTAGTGGAGTCTGTAACCTGAAGCGTCTGTAATGTGAAGCATCTGTAACCCGAGGTACCACTGTATTGGAGAACTATTACTCTCTACCAGGATCTTTTCTGTCGGCGCCCCAATACTTCTGGATTCCCCTTCCAAAGGAGATTATAACAGCCCCCTCTCTGCTTTAGGCAGTCAAGTAAAACCTGGCTGTTTCAGTTGGTCTTTGAGAATTAACTACTACTCTGCCCTGTTTTATACTGATGATAGCACTGTCTTCAGTTCACATTGTGGTTTTTCCAATTGTTGCCTCTACTGTAATACACTATGGAACTCGACTGAATGACTGTCTAATATGATACCATCTGCTCTGTGGGAAGAACATATGATGCTGGTTCTTGTTTGAGTAGGGCTGGTTGTTTTGGGGGGTATCTGTTGTGTTTTACAAGCGTCATTAGCCACTTTAGCGAAAAAACAGGATGTTAACCTACTAAATAAACAAGTATTTTTAAAAAATAATAATACATAGTAGCATGTTACCATACAAGATATTTGACAATTCCCAGAATTTTGCTCACACTGTCATGATCACTTAGCATTTATAGCACATTCCTAAGACTTTCAAAGCTATGCAGAGTAGTTGTACAGATTACCAAGCAACTGTAAGATACGGTAGTTCAGCATCTGCTATATATATTGTAAAGTTGTATGCCTGCCTATCTGTCTGTTCTCTATAGGTTTTGGCCACCTCTCAAGGTATCAGAACGGGGGTTCATGAGGTGTGAGCTCCGCCATTTTGAATCAAGACGGTGGACAGAAACATGACTTTGGCATGACTTCGCCCCCCTCAAGTTGATTCAGGGCAAGGTCACGTCGAATCCCTGGGTTGGTGTGTGTGTGTGTGTGTGTGTGTGTGTATATGTGCAGCCCTGAAATTCACTAATTAAACTATCAATTTAAAAATCACAATATTTATTAGTTTCTTTAAATTCCCATGCCCTGCCAAGCACTTCCCACTAGTTACATATAGATTGGATGAGCAGGAGAGGAAAGCTGTTTGCCTAGCCATGTTAGCTAGTTCATGACAGCAGCTTCCTGCAGTCACAGGACGACTACAAGGAGGTTTACTTCCCAAGGCAATGAATGCCACTCACCTGGAAGTCAACAGCTCGCTTGCTGGCCAAGTCAGCCTTGTTTCCTGCTAGGGCAATGACTATGTTAGAGCTGGCTTGCCGCTGCAGTTCCTTCACCCAGTTCTTGGCTCGTACAAAGGTGTCCTACAAGAAGGAAACAGGCAAGGAAAGAGGGAAGTCAGCTCAGCAGTCAGTTCAGTGCAAGAAGAATACCAGTTCTTTCTAACTGGAATGCCAACACACTCTTCCTAACAAGCAGAACAACATGTTCACTGGCCTGTCACTTCCATCTTAGTTTTGCATATCCAAGGCTGGGCAAAGATTGACAGCGACGGAGGAAAAATTGCTAGCAAAAATGACATTTTTATAACATTCAGTTATGGGTGCTGCTGGATTTTACATGTAAATGAGTGCGTTGGACAGGTTTATGCTTAACAAACATTGCATGGAGACCTTAAACTGCTGTATTCAGACTTCAAAATTCTTCAACGTCCAATTTAAATACCAAGATTTTAAAATGTTAGGATTTGGCTAAGGTTCAGAAGCTCACAGAATTGTGTATTTTGGGGCTATCGTCACACGCCTTAGTATATGGAAATGAAATGAAATTGACACAAGAACAGTAAGCACGGAAGTGTTCCAAGAGAAGGCAGTACTTGAGTCTGCTGCACTGCTACAGGCTGCAGGCGAGCACTTCTAGCTTCCCCCTTTCCCCAACATGCTACTTTTCCAGATGCAGAGATTATTATTTTTTATGGAAGAATGTTGCATCATGGAGACGATGCCATCCAAAGTGGTGAAGCCCAGACAACAGATTTACAACCTCACTTACTAGACCCAACAGTAAATTCCAATTGCAACTAAGGTCTAAGGAGCCCAACCTGTTTTCATACCACCAAGGAAAACCAAGCATTTTTAATCTTAAAGCAAGCCCAAGGGGCTTGGCTTTCCTTGAAAGTTTTACCCTGGGCCATAAAGCATTTGTCAGATGGATTCATACACGTCCAGGACTTCAGGCATTCAAGATTACTGGAACAAGAGAAGACCCTCTTGGGTCTAAGCTGACAAGACAGAGTCAAAAATCCTCACCATGTTGGTGATGTCATAGACAACAATGGCCGCTTGGGCACCCCGGTAATACATGGGTGCCAGACTGTGGTAGCGCTCCTGCCCAGCTGTATCCCAAATCTCAAACTTGACCGTTGTGTCATCTAGGCAAATGGTCTGTGTGAGGAAAGCCGCTGGAAAAGAAACATTAGCTCAGAGTTACAGGAAGGTGCAACAAAATCTTGGATTGAACTCTGCACATGTTCCAATACATTTCCTAGATACCGTTGTTTTACTTGCACATTCAAGTACAAGTTTTACTTGTAATTTTGGAGATGATTAATTTTTGCTATTATTGGTATTTTGTCTCTTTATTGTTAAACATCACTATCAATTATCAGTGAATTGTTTAACTTTATTGTATATTTTGAGACTGTGGTTTATGGCTATTTAATTTAAATTCTGTTGTATTTTTTGTAATTATATAAAACTTTCATTACCCCAACTTTCACCCAAAGAGCTCAAAATAGTGTAAATAGTCCCCACCCCATTTTATCATTGTGATAACCCCGTGAGATGGGTTAGGCTTAAGAGTGAGCGACTAGCCAAAGGCCACTCGGTGGGCATCATGGTTGAGTGGAGATTTGAACTCAGGTCCTAGTCTGACATGCTAATCCATGGGTAGGCAAACGAAGGCCCAGGGGCTGGATCCGACCCAATCGCCTTCTAAATCCGGCCCACGGACAGTCCGGGAATCAGCGTGTTTTTACATGAGTAGAATGTTTCCTCTTATTTAAAATGCATCTCTGGGTTATTTGTGGGGCATTGCTGTAGTCCAAACCAACCATCTGAAGGGTCACAGATTAGCCCTGCTGCAGTGTTAAGATACTATGGGACTTGGCTGAAAATAGAGCAATGTTAGCCATTTGAGGGCGGGGGGATTTGTTAAGTAGAAGCCCTCCTTTTGTGCAGAGCTTGGACAGAAGATCAGTTCACACATCCCTTTGGCTTGTGTGCAGCTTTGGGCTGATATGATCTGCACCAAGGGATGCATGCCAAGATCAAACAGGAAGGGCACAGGACAACTGCCCTCACATTTGTGCAACTGCCCTCTTCTTCTAGATGCCAGGTTCAGAACCCAAAATGCTTTCTGGAAGAACTGCAAAGCTTTCTGTTTCTGGACTGGCATTTGACAGGTGGGGTAAAGCCAAGTGTGGGTTACCTAGCAGAGAATTTTGTTGTGGCACCTGCATACTCCCGTTTGCTCTTACCCATCCCAAGCCTGCAAAACAGGCAAAACAGAATATGAACTAAAGAACGTTAAGGTGAACCAGGCCTTCTGTCTGTATGCAAGTAGGCTCCACCTGTCCATACCTTTTGCAGAATGAAGTGGAGCGGGTCTACAAAGAACCGCCCCCCCCCCACAAGGCAGAGGTCAGGTCAGTCCACACTGAGTCCTATGCCCCACAGCGCGTATACAACATGTACCTGGCAGGCTGTGGGCAAACCAGCTCCTAAGCAGCCACTGCTCTATTCAGATGAAACCAAATAGGACTTGACATCACTGACTCCAACCAAGCCAGAAGTCCCCACTTTGCAAAAATTGCGCCAGAACTGCCAAGGTTGATCTTGACAGAGGGGCATTGTAAGAGGTAAAGCAAGAACTTCAGGTGTCAGGCTGGCTAATCTGCTCAGGGCAGAGAAGACGCTTCTTCCAAACTGACATTTTTGCAAGGATAGACAAATGCGCAGCCTTCTCTTCCTTTTGCCGTTTCGTCTGCAAGTTTCAGCCAGAAGTGGCATCGTGGCTCTAAAAAAAAGTCTAGAAGGAACTGTTGAAACAGATTAACCCCCGTTGCCCCCTACAGACAACTACATCCTTCTGCCAAGTTGCCTCTGTTTGAAAATATTGCTGGGTAGGAGAACACTGTCAGAAGAGCAGTGAGAATTAGCAATGGCAGACGAGCTTCTTTAGTGACAGCTTGCTCTCTGCTGCCAACTTCCCCCGGTAGTTTAAACCAGGCTTTTAGTGTTGCAGCCCCAGCTCTCTGGAACAAATTACCAGCTGAAACCAGACAAGCAGCTAATGAAAACATTTTTGTTTAGGAAAGCTTTCCCTGTCATTTAAGGAAGATTAATTATACATCTGATTAAATCGTATTGTTGTTTCAAAGTATAAATGGTTTTATTGTTTTAGAGCTCGCCGAAGTGATTTTATTAGTCTTGGAGCTTGTGCTTTATTCCGTTTTGTACAATGTAGGTCTAGAAATCTGTTTAGTCATTATAATAGTTTACAGCTGTAAGTGACTGTTGAGATATGTAGGGAATACATAATGTCCTAGGTGGGAAAAACAGGGCCGACAAACAGGCCTGGCTAGTGCTTCACTTTGAAATGGAATGGGCGACTTGTTCGGCTCACTGAGAATTCTTTGCACCATATCAGTGTGGAAAGAGCTCCCTAATCACAAAAAGTTTGCAAGCTGGGGGAGGGGGGTCCTGCAAAGGCCCAAGAGTCTTCTGTAACTTAACCCACAGCTGGAGTCCACCAATACTCACCTCCAATTGTGCTCTCCTGGTACTCATGGAACTGTCCTTTCACAAAGCGCAAGACCAGGCTGGACTTCCCAACAGCTGACTCGCCCAAAAGAACCAATTTGAACTGACAGATCTTGTTCCCGGCAGCTGGCCCGTTTGGCCGTGCAGCTCCACCGCGGCCTGCCATGGCCTGTTCCAAGGGCACAGGCTCTGATGAGAAGGAGATGGGACTGTTGGCGAGGAACACAAATCTCCAACTGAAAGAAAGAGACATTTCAGTGGTGTGAAACCGGCTTTTGAGCTAGCACAGAGGTGGGGAAACCCGTGGCCCTCCGGGTATTCTTGAACTCCACATCCTGTCAGTCCCAGCTGGCACAGGTGTTCTGCCCCTGATCCAGCAGCTCAAATGTGGAACTGGAAGCTTCATTCTTGCCACAAGCTCTCCTGGGTGGTTTCAGGTGAACTGCTCCTCTGCCGTTCCAATGTACAGAGCATCTTACCTGAAGTGGCTTCTTAGTCCTTCTAATAAGCGCATGCACTGTATTGTTCGCCACTGTTTTGCCATTACAACAGCATTAGTCTGCAGCATTAAAACTTCTAACGTGATTGGCTGGGTTGAGGGATGTTCCAGCCCAGTGGATAAAATATCAAGCTATAAATTAGGACGTCTCAATCTCACATCTAAGGAAGCCAGGCTATCTTCCACCAGAGCCAGGGCTTTTTCAGTGATGGCTCTGACCTGGTGGAATGCTCTGCCCCACGAGGCTAGGGCCCTGCAGGACTTGATCTCCTTCCACAGGGCCTGTAAGACAGAGCTATTCTGCCTGGCCTTCAATTTGAATTAGCCTGATCCCCTATTTCCTTTTCTCCTTTCCTCTTCCGTGAAGAAACCCTTTCTGGGACCCCACATTTAAATTCTTCCCTGGTCTCCTTGCTGGCCCTAGTAGGACCAACTTGGCCAGTTAGCCCTGGTGATCATTTGATGTCTACTGACTGGGGTCCCCCCCCCCAATAACCCCTGAATTTTAGAATTCTATTGATATTGATGCTGCATTTTATGTTGTATTTTATGCTGTTTTTAAGTTGCATTTTAATCAATGTTTTATATTTGCTGTTAGCCACCCTGAGCCCGATTTTTAAACCAGGACATGTGGGATATAAAGAAAATTATTATTAATTATTATTATTATTATTACTACTACTACTACTATTATTATCTTCCATAACTCACTGGGTGGCCTTAGGAAAAGTTTCTTCTTCATGTCCACCGACAGGGGACGATACTGATCCAATTTGCGGGGCTGTAGTAAGGATTATAAGAAGATAGCTCTATGTTGAATAGATGTGTAATATGTATGTGACTAACTGTATGAGCATATAGCTCAGCTATTTGTGTACCCATATACAGTGGTACCTTGCGTTAAAAACTTAATTCGTTCTGGAGGTCCGTTCTTAACCTGAAGCACCACTTTAGCTAATGGGGCCTCCCGCTGCCACCACCACGCCACCACCGCCGCGCAATTTCTGTTCTCATCCTGAAGCTAAGTTCTTAACCCGAAGTACTATTTCTGGGTTAGCAGAGTCTGTAACCTGAAGCTTCTGTAACCCAAGGTACCACTGTACTACATTTAGGCATCAAGGCTCAGTATGCCCAGAGCAAAAGAGACTGTGGACCTCATCTTTCTTTTTTTACATAGGTAAAAAGTTACATTAGCTTTCCACACTACACTTCTCTGTGCCTCAAACTTT
The DNA here is from genome assembly GCF_964106645.2 of Podarcis pityusensis. Taxonomy (NCBI): domain Eukaryota; kingdom Metazoa; phylum Chordata; class Lepidosauria; order Squamata; family Lacertidae; genus Podarcis; species Podarcis pityusensis. Next base: position 23,312,541 of record NC_138038.1, read on the forward strand.
CTTTCTTTTTCAATATAATTTTTATTAAGCACTTTCTTTGGTTACAAAAGTAGGTGTGCTATCTCTTTTTTCAGGTCATAGTGTCTTTTTTACAGAGCAGTGACACTGGATGTGAGACATTAAGTATTGAATGCAGTATAAGGTTGTTGGAGGAGAAAGTGGGAGAGGAGGTGAGGTGGTTAAACTTATATTCTTTTCGTTAGTGTATGCGTGGAGCTTTTGTGTCAGCGTCACTTGGGTATGTTCTTTTTCTATTCATTTTTTGTTTTTCTTAGGCAGTGAGAGAGGTTTGGGTGGGGGGTGCAGGGCATGGTTGGTTGTCTTTAGCTGACCGCAGTGAGAATTCTTTGCTTGGATTGTGGGGGGCAGGGATTGGTGACACCTCAAACTTTCTCTGCCTAAGGATGCTAAATATTCAAACCAGCTGACCTTTAGACAAGGCACTCAGCATTTTACAATTTACAGTGGTGCCCCGCAAGACGAATGCCTCACAAGATGAAAAACTCGCTAGACGAAAGAGTTTTCCGTTTTTTGAGTCGTTCCGCAAGACGAATTTCCCTATGGGCTTGCTTCGCAAGACGAAACGTCTTGCGAGTTCTTGCGAGTTTGTTTCCTTTTTCTTAAAGCCGCTAAGCCGTTAATAGCCGCTAAGCCATTAATAGCCGCTAAGCCGCTAATAGCCGTGCTTCGCAAGACGAAAAAACCGCAAGACGAAGAGACTCGCGGAACGGATTAATTTCGTCTTGCGAGGCACCACTGTATACTGAGTATACTGAGAAGTAACTCAAAAGTGAAAGAAATGAGTTACTGTTAATCAGTAGTCCCTGATATATCTGGGAACAACCAACCTGACATTTATCGAGTTAAGCTATTGAAGCTAAATACTTCTTTTAGCTGCTACATGTTTAAAGCAATAAGATGGGTCTGTCAGGTTACTTCATGTACTGACTGCACACACTCTTATTTAGTGTTTGACTGTGGCGTGTGTGTGTTTTTACTAAATACTGTGCAGGCTAACCCTGAATAAATATAAACAGAAATTGTTATTGGCAACTTCTCAGGTCACAACCAACAGCACAACAACCAGACCAGACCTTCCTCAGCGTGGATATGGATTGTGAGAAACCATGTAGCATTTTACAGACATGCAAGAGTCTTCTTAAGGCACTGAGGTCTCTGGTGGATATGATCTAACTTCAATATGAATCACATATGTACTCCACTTCATTTTGCCCTAAACCTTTGCCAGAGAAAAGCCTCTGGTGCCTTGCTATAATACTAGCACAGGGCCCACCAATATGATGTTCATGGAAGGAGGGCTTGTGAATTAAAAGAATCTCATGGGGATGCATGACCCCAATGTTGCATCCGAAATAGGAAACATCTGTGATCCTTGACCATCAACCATGCTAGCTGGGGCTGATGGGAATTGGAGTCCAATGGTTTCCCCATCCCTCCCCTACAAAATCCCTATCGGTGACGGACTGGCAACCTGCAACAGGGGTGGAGCACAGGTTTTACTTTGAGAAAGCCAAATGTAGCATCTGCTCTGCATTCAGAAGGCCGCAGATTCAATCCCTGGCATCTCCAGCTAGGGCTGGGAAGGCTTCCCTATTGAAACCCCAGAGACCTACTACCAGTTAGCATAGACAATACTGACCAAAGATATAAAGCAGTTTTCTGTGTTTCATCGCTATGTCAGTGTCCCTAAACACAGCACTTTATTTCCATGAAAGTGAATGCCCACCATTCACTTACACGAGAGAAGAATTGCACTCACGCTCCAGTATTAAGAATTAAGCATGCTCCCATCTGCATAGTTTGCTTCTTGGCATGCTGGAGTGTAACAGAATGCTGGGAGCTAGCTACCCCACCCATCTGGCCATGAAGAAGGATAGACCTTTAAAGAGACATATCCATATATTCAGGAAAATGGTCAAAGCAATTACACTATACATCACCTTCCTGAACTGTGGCACAACTAAAATTTAACAAGGATTTAGAGCATGGGCGAGAAAGATATTGCTGAACTACACTTCCATCCTCTGGCCATACTTGCTGGGGTGATGGGAGTTGTAGTTCTGTAACACCTGGAGGGCCAAATGTTCTCAACGCCCAATAAAGAAGGCCAGGCACAGGAAAGAGGAAGGGTGCCTTAAGTTTGGGGACAGCAAACATAACTTTTACAAGTACAGTGGTACCTCGGGTTACATAGGCTTCAGGTTACATACGCTTCAGGTTACAGACTCCGTTAACCCAGAAATATTGCTTCAGGTTAAGAACTTTGCTTCAGGATGAGAACAGAAATTGTGCTCCAGCGGCGCGGCAGCAGCAGGAGGCCCCATTAGCTAAAGTGGTGCTTCAGGTTAAGAACAGTTTCAGGTTAACTACGGACCTCCCGAACGAATTAAGTACTTAACCCGAGGTACCACTGTAAGTCTTTTTACATTCAAGCAATGCAGAATGTACAGGCAACATTGTTCCTGCATACAGGCTTAAGAAAATCTGCAAAAGAGAGGCAAGGGGTGGGGGTGGGGCAGGGTTGCAGTGATGACCAGGGATTGAGATAAAATGGTGGGAGTGGGGAGAAGCCAAATGGTAAAAGGTGGCGCAAAAAGATAATAGGGAAATTGTTACACAAAGGAGGGGCCTGTCCCCTTTAATAACAATAATACGAACTTTCATTCACATATAATGCTCCAGCATTTTTACAGGCTTCAAGAGGCAGACCAGTGTTATGATCCTTATATGTATTGCCAAACACCAAAGGGACTCATCTAAGAGTCAAAATTTGAGTCACAGTCCACTTTCTTAATCACTACACAAACTTTGGAGAAGTCTTTCAAAGAATGTCAATCCATGCAATATAAAGGTAGTAAGAAAAGGGATTTGCTGTAATAAAACTGTTGGCTATTATCATGTTGGTTTTGTCTGATGAGCAAAGTATTGTATCCGTTAAGTTCATAGGACATACAAAGTTCACAAATTATTGACTCCCAAGATGGCTCCCTGAAAAAAGGCCCATAACCAATTCATTTTTATTACAATCCTTCAGGCTGATTGTTTTAAATGCAGCAACTATGATCACAGATAGAATATGTAAACTCATAGTCCAAAGCATATCCGGATACAGTAGAACAGAAAGGGTCTGAGAACCCCCTCTGCTAGAATCCACACCCTAGGTTAGAATATCATAGCCTTAGGGATAGGATATCTTATACAGGAAATGTCACACCTGTTGAACTTCTGCCCGACAAAGCTGATAAACGTGCACTCATCCCCTTAAGAGGAAATTAACTGGCATCTCCAGTTAGCAGCGCACCAGTAAAGAGCTCTTCTGTCCAAACGCACAAATTCAGTGTTTTTCGTGAACACCCAATCCTCTGGGAGCCTTGCATACGAATTGTGACTACTCCCGCTCTTAGACTGCAAGCCTCACAGGCTCACAAGGAGAACTGTTTCTGCTTATGGCGTTTCTACAAAGCGCCGTGCAGGGCGGAGCGAACAACAACCCTGCTGGGTCGGCCAGAGCGGTCCTCCTAGTCCAGCATCCTGTTTCCAAGAGCGGCGCACGGCATGCCTCCAGGAAGCCCGCAGGCGGGGCTCGAAGACAACAGGTGCTCGAGAGAGGTGCACTGCCCCTGGCCATGGAGGCTCCATCCTTGCTCGCCACGGCCGAGGCAGCCCCGCTATGGCCAGCAACGCCCATCTGCGAGGGAGGCGAAGCCGCGGGGCTCCTTCTCCGCAGGCAGGACAGCTTGCGCTCCCCCAAGCCCAGCCCAGGCCGGCCTCCTCCGGACCCGACCCCCATCACTCACCCGCTCCCGCCTGCGGGACCGCCGCCGCCGCCACCAGTCCTCCCGCTGCTCGGTATCCCCCTTTACCCACCACTCCAAAAATCTCAAACGGCGCCACTTCCGCCCTCGGCTCCTTTCCAGCTTCTTCCGCTTCCGCTAAAGGCTCCTCCTGACAGCGGGGGTGGTTTTTTTTTTCTTTCTACTTCCGCTCTCCTTGTGACAGGCTGCTCCTTCCACCAATCGAGAGGGAAAAGAACCAAAAAAACAGTAGCGGCAGCAGCAGCCCCGCCTTCTATCCCGCCGTAACTGCGTTTCAGGGCACAGGGAGGGAGGATAAACGGGTGGGGTGATATCTTCCAAAGGGGCTTTTCTCTTTCCGTGTTTCTCTCCGTTAGTTACCTCGGGGTTTATTTGTTGCTTTATATATGTATTTTATAACATTTATACGCCGCTCGATAAAGAACAAGAAAAAAAGCTACGTCAAAGCGGTTTGCGAAAGATGAAAACAGTAAAGTCCATTTAAAAACACAAGCCTATTTTTAAACATACAAAAGTTAACAGGCTGAAACGAATTTTTAAAAATCACCTCGACTTCCCAAGGGGTTAGTGATAGAGCCAGAAATTCAGCAGTAGTAACAATAGCTAAAGTCTCTGAGGGTCATGCATTGAAGGAGTAAACTTGCACAGGAGCGGGCTGCAAACGCCATTCTTAAGACATTCTCACACGTTTTCAGATTCTTTGAAGACGTCACTTTTAATTTCACGCAAACATACCCTGGTGTTGGTTTTTGTTATTTTACTTGGGTAAATTGTTTCTATCATTAATCAAAATGTTATTTTCTTTAAAAATTCCGTCTCCCTTAGTGCAAACTTGCTCCCCTAGGAGGCAGTGATGGATGCCTATTCGGGTGGCTTTTAAAAAAGGATTGGACAAATTCGTGGAGGAGAGGGCTATTGGTGGCTTTCTAGCCATGATGGCTATGCTTCTGCCCTCCGCAGCGGAAGACAGGGATGCTTCTGAATACCAGTTGCTGGAAACAATGGGAGAGGAGAGGGCTCTTGAGAAGTTCTGTTTCCTGGTTTCCCACAGGCATCTGGTTGACCACTGTGAGAACAGGATGCTGGACTAGATGGGCCATGGGCCTCATCCAGCTGGGATACTCTTTTGTTCTTATCTGTGTGCTGAGTTCCCACAGCACAGGGCACAACTAATCTTTTCCCCTTCCGTTTGTATGTTGCAAGTGCCTGGAAAGCCTATCGTGGGTTCTTTCCTATTCAAATGGAAGCAGAAAGTGACAGTGCTATGCATGTCTCCCTTTCTTCCCAGGCTGGTGAGTACTTTCAGTGCATTCCTTTCTTACATACACAAATGAACCATCATTTTCAGGACAACCCTCGCCCTTTAAACTAGACTGCTGTTCTCAGGTGTGGAGGGTGCTGTCTGCTGGCCATACCCACACCATACATAGAAAGCACATGGCTTCCCTCAAAGAATCCTGGGAACTCCAGTTTGTTCAGGGATCTGGGAATTGTAGCTTTGTGAGAGGTAACCTACAGTTTCCAGGGTTCTGCGGTGGGGAACGCATGTGCTTTTAAATATATGGTGTGGAAGTGACCGAGTTAAGCGTCAGCTATCACACTGCTCAACTTCTGTACAACTCAACAGAGCGTCATCTAGTCCTTTTGCCTCAGCAGTGAAATGACTTGTGCTTGCCCTGTTCCTAATATACTGCCAATGAAGCAGGTTATCAAAAAATAGATTAATGGGGGAGGGCAGTGCTCACTTGGGTTTACATCACCCATGAAAAAGGATTATTAGTAAGCGTTTACAGAGCCCTCATGGGTGCTAGGTTGTAACCACCCAGTAGAGGACGCCTCAGGCCAAGGAAAAGCAGACAGGCAAACACATTTCCCTCTCTATTATATCCCAACTAGGAGGTGCTGAGGCTTTAGCCAGCTTGCCCTACCTTCTAATCTAGAAGCTCTCTCTCTCTCCCCCCTCCCGCCCCGCCCCTTTCCAAGGATATAGTGACTACCTGCTGGGAGGTGAAAGGTCCATTGCACATAATCAGAGGCATGATTTCCTCTTGATTTAAAAAAACAAACAAAAGCATACAGACACACAAGGAGAGTAAATATTATAAATTAATGCAAGAAAATTAACTTATGTGTATGGTACAACCTATTTCATATAGTTTTTGTTCTTTTCCAGTTGTTGTTGTTTTTAAAAAAGATGTAAATATAACTTTGGACCTTTCTCTCTTTTCTAAGGAAAGAAGGAGCTGGTTTTTGCAAACAAACAAACAAACAAACAAACAAACAAACGTGTGTTTACATCCAGCTTATCATCCCTTTGGAAAACTGCTGGTGGGTTGGGTCATAGCAAGCTGTTGTCGTCACCTAACTGCGCAGAGTCCATTCTCCGGGGTAGGTGATGAAATGCCCCTTCAGGTCTTATTAGGAAATAAAGCAGGGCAGCGTTGTCAAGGTGGAGGCAGCTGTGCTGCTGGTTGCTAGGAGACATGGGCCCTATCATGACAACAGGACCGAATCCCAGGGAAGAGGTAATCAAGGGGCCTGGCATGAGGGACATGGGGAAGGAAGGCTGCAGTGGGACATTTGCCCTGCCACCCCACCCTCACTTCCGACCCAGTCTCTATGCAACGCAGTAGTGACCACCAAAGCAGTGGCAACAGTTGCCGTAGCAACAAACCTGCAATCCAAGATGCTCAGCTAGGCAGGGTTACAATGGTACCTACTCAAACAAGGAAGAAAGAGGGATGATTGCAGAGATGTTGGGAATTTCTGTTTAGCAGATGCTGCTAGTTCCTCCTTCAAAATAGTTGAAGCCAGGATTTATATCTTGTGATATCCCTGTGTGATGTCATATATAAACCCTCAGAACTGAGACAAAACCAGCTAAGAGTCTGCCATGCCCAAGAGTCTGCAAAAGAACAGCCTGCCACCCTTCAGATCATCAGTCTGCAGGTCAGAGAGGTGGAATCTCTTTTCAGTGTCCTGGAAAAGAAGTGACTCTGTGCATATGCAGAATACACCATCTTCAGTGAGAGCACACACACTTACTGAAAAGCGGACAGAGGGTTATTTCCTTTGCTAGGAAATGATCACAGAAAACTTACTCCCTGACATCTAGGATTTAGCAGGCAGGACATCACATGCGTACCGTCACCGTCATCTCCCATGTTAGAACATTTGCAATGACCAGTTATGTATTCCAAAGCACATTTCAGTTCCTCTTTCTGAAAATCAGCACCCAGTTTCATACTGCCAGCTAGCTGGAGGTCTTAGCACAGCACATAAGGCTTCATGTGAAGGCATTTTGGATTGGTTCACAGAAATGGAGGCCAGACTAATTTATTGGTCCAGAGCAGGCCAGGCCTTACATTCTATGTAACATAGCAGTTGACATTTGCTCCATAGAACAACAGTGATGTGAAGACTTTTCTCAGGATGGCAATTGGTTTAAACATGCTGAACTCAAAGGGTACATTACGCCGTTAAGCAAACCCACTTGGAAATGAGTCCCATTGGAATCCAGGGGCTTATCTTCCAGATAAATGCAAGTTTAACTGAGATACTGCAGCGGAACAGATTGTTTTGAGGAACTGAGAAGAGATTGGGTGGAACAATGTGGAGGTTTTGTGTAGCTATGTCCTTGAAGTTTTGTTCTGAAGAATACCACATCAGACCCTCCAAGTGTCCTTATTTTCCAGGGATAGTCCCAAATTTACAGAAGCTGCCCTGATTTGATCCCAGAATGTCCTGCTTTTCCTTAGGATGTCCCTATTTTCATTGGAGAAATGTTGGAGGGTATGGAGTTATGCAACCCCCAAGCCAAAGAGGTAAGTAACTACACAACCTTTAGAAGACCTCTGAAGGCAGCCTTGTATAGGGAAGTTTTTAAATGTTTAATGTTTTTATATATATTGGAAGCTGCCCAGAGTGGCTGGGGCAACCCAGTCAGATGGGTGGGGTATAAATAATAAAATTTATTATTATTGAATAGGATGCCCCTATTTTCATCAGAGAAATGTTGGAGGGTGTGCCACGTGCACTTACCTGGGAGTAAGTCCCACTGGGCCTAATGGGGCTTACTTCCGAGAAGACTCTCCAAGAGTGGGATTCAGCAAGAGGAGGGAGAAGATGGCACCGTTATCTTTTATTGTTTGTAAGCCACTTTGAGACCTACAGTGTGAAAAGCGGTTATGATTTTTAAATAAATACATCCAGACTTTCAGCTTTGTGATGCTAGAGAGAGTGGGACTTTCAGTTTGTTGACACCACTCTGTTGGGCTTCTATTGATTTGTGTGCCAAAGGTGTTTTTTAAAATTGATTCCCTGTTTTGCTAATGTAGAGAAAGACTTCCTCAGCTTCCACCCGCTGCTTCCCTGTGTCACAATCCCAAGCAGTTAAAGAGTGTGTATTTGTGTGAGTGAATGAAGAATCCAGTTGGCCAGTGCCAGTTGTGGGTGGGGAGCTTTTTCATGCCAAACCTTGGCTCATACATCAATGTACATCACTTCTTCTCTATATCAGACTGGCAGCTGACTGGGTGAGCCAATACTGCTGCAAAGCATTATGGGGTGAGGCTGAAGCACTATTCACTTCTCCACCCCCTACACAAAATTATCATTTACAAGAGAATGAATTTTGCAGCAGGAGCCTGTCCTACTCAAGCAAGCTCTGTGCGCAGTTAAGAATCCTGGAGGATCAGGGTTTTTACCTTGTACTGAAGGCCTTCAAGGCATAAAAAATAGCCTGTCACATTGTTAAGCTTTTGCTATTTGGCTGTACCTTGAAGCACTTAGTAGTAATACTTAACATATACGGTATTTCCTGAGTGTTCAGAACATGCATTCTATTGTTGCAATCCTCGCAATAGCCTTAAGAGGTCACCAACATGCTGCCCATGGACACCCACAGAGGCTTTCCCAAATGCCATAGGCCTCCATTCTTCCAACCGTCCACAAGCTGAAATAAGGTTTGAAAGAAGTATTCTTGTGGCTGATAGAATAGGCTGTGCTTGATCGTGGTGTATATGTGGTGTCCACCAGTTTCTCCAGTTTGCAAATGTGCCCAAGGGCCCCCAAATATTGGGGACTTATGCTTAAGGAAGATCAGTTTTATCAATCCCATGTTGCAGATTAGGGAGAGGGTGCTAAGCATGAGCTGGAGCATGGCAGTCTTCACCCAGGGGTGTGGGGCATCTGGGTGCAGAATTATGGGGGGTGCCAGGCGTCCGTTGCTGAAGCCGCCTAACCTCTTAACTATCTACCTTAGGGATGTCCAACCAGTTCACCAGGATGCATCTCCCCCCCCCCCCGTGGTGTCTCTCATTTTCACATGATCACAAAAAAGGAAGACATAGGTTATTGCTACTCCCTCCTTAAAAGCTTAACAACTTGCCCCCTAAAAAAAGCTCAACAATTTCGACCTGCCCCCCAGCAGCACATATCCTAAAGACGGCCCTGCTGAAGACCATCTAGAGAGTTCAGAGTAGGCAGAAGGTAAGGATTAAACCACAACCTTCCTGACTCATAGCTCTCTTGGAGACTAGATTGCATCACTTCTGATAGTTTAAGTCAGCCTATCAATTTTTTAAAAAGGTGGTTTTAAAATTTTATTGTGTTTTTATTGTTTTTTTAAAAATGATTGGTTGCATTGAGTTAATTCATGGTAATTTGCGTCAAGCGCTTCTGAAAAGTAAGCAGTGATGAATTATAATCAACCATTGGGACACAATTGAACAAAAATTAGTCTCAACAGAGCCCTGTTGCAAGCAGTTGAATGGAATGGGATATCAGTCTGATCCAATGTGTGTGCTGTCATAGCACATGCATGCAGACTGAGGCTATAGGTCATCTCTCACCCAGGTTGCGTTTCATGTTGCATTTGCATGCTGTGCTACACATCAGAGGGTGTCTTCACCCGATGCACATTACCTGTTTGGTTTCCCACCCCCACCAAACCCCTCTTCTAACTCCTGTTCATGCGCTGTCATCCGCACAAGTGCAATGGCTGTTTCAAGTGTACACACCTCAGCTTAACAGTCAGATGAATCTGGCTTAAGTTGCCCTTTTGGATCAAAGGCCGTCTGTGGAAAAGCACAGCAGGACTGATCCACGCTTATAACTCTTCCCAGCCACAGTCCCTGCATGCTTTAAAGTTCTGTATTGGAGTATCCTTTTTTGTAGGCACTGATTGAGCTTTGACACCTTTGGGCTTAGAAATAAAGAACCAGGTTTTGCAGCCGGAAATGGTTCAAGCTGTCAGGATATATTAGCCTCCAGGGAGGACAAGAAAGAGATTGGTTAATTAGAGAAAGTCAGTCAATCTACGTTCTTTAGATTGGAAAAAAGAGGACAAATGCTGCAGCTTTTACCCAGAGGTCTCTCTCCTCTTTTTTTTTTTTTTAGATTACCCCCACCCCCAGCCATCAGGAACTGCTAGAACAGAGTAGAAAAACAAATTATTTAATTTGTCAGACATTTCACGGAAGGATAACATATCCCCCTCCTGCACCCCTTTTCACCATAAATAGTAAAATAAATAAAACAATAATTTAGTAGAGGGGGGTTGGCCCTGCGGCAGGATTGAAAAGCAATCAGTGATCAGAGAAAAGGCTGTGTACACACTGTAGTTTGTTAAGGATTGCTAGGAATTGTAACTCTGAGAGGGATAGGTTTGGCGGGGGGAATTCTCAGAGGGGGGAAATGTGCTTCCAGTGTGCATTAAAAGTACAGTGTGTACACTGATTCTGAAGGTTTTAGGGGGAGGAAAGAAAAAAGTAAAGATGAAATAAATTTGAAGAAAAATTCCCTAGTCATTTGCTCCTAACATGCTCCAGCTTGAAGAAATATGCACATATATTCTCCTCCAGAAAGAACTCTGTCATGGGGTGTCTGCTACAAATAATGGAATCTGAGCCTCATTAAATGTGGCAGAATGGGAGATGGGCAGAGCCAACCTGTAGGATAACTACTAATGGAAATTCTCCTGTGCAAGCTTAACTGAAACAGGATTATAGGAAGCTGCCTTATCCCAAATCAGACCATTAGTCCAGTATTGTCTACACTGGCCGGCAGCAGGTCTCCAGGAGCCTTTCCTGGACCTACCTGGAGATGCCAGAAATTGAAGCGGGGACCTTTTGCATTCAAGCAAGTGCTCTGCCACCAAGCTAGGATGTTATTCAGAACTATTGCTCTTGCACAGCTCCCATTCATTTCAATGAGGCTTGCACATATGAACTTCCTGATAGATTGTGCTCATATTAACTCACAGGAGGAAAGGTACCCGCCTACTTTCCCTCTGTAGCACCAAAATTTGAATCAGCCTTGTGCATCTGCATATTTAATGTTATGAGTTTGCAGGTGCCAGACTCCTCTGCGTTCCTAGATCCAGTAAGTGTTAGAATTTAATCAAAGCTTGGAAAGCTAAACTGGGTGCCAGAGCCATTCTAACCCTTGGACCAGCAAGTGTTAAAATATAAGCCAGGCTAGTTTCCTGTGATCAGGTAATCATTGCCTGGGTGATGGGTCATTAAGAGTTATGACACCACAGTCTCTGCTGTGCCTCATTCCCAAAAGGAAACACGAACTCTGGGTGAGCACCTAGAATCACTGGAATCTCGCACTGCTTGGAGATTAAGGTGGTGTGCAACAATATATTGCAACATGCCATTTGATGCTGTTAGATTTAGACAGACTTCCCCAGCCTGCTGCCTTCCAGATGTTTTGGACTACAATTCCCATCATCCCATGCTGACAGGGGCCAAACCTGCGACCGTGTTGGAGTCCAACAACACTAACTCCCATCAGCCCCAGATAACACAGCCAGTGCTTGTGGATGATGGGAGTTATAGTCCAGCCACATCTTCCCCATCCCTGGTTCATAGCTTCAAAGCAAGCTGGACTTGAAGCCACAATTTGAAGCTGGTTTGATATACTGGCTTGCTTCAAAGCCATTGGCCAGAATTTCCAAGTTTGCACGTAGCTGGAAGCTATGAATTAAGTGCTGAATCATAATGTGTTCAGCTTCTTGGGACAATCCAAAGCACGGTATGCAAACACAGTCGCTGCCTTCAAAATGCACCAGCAAGATTCACGATTCAACTGCCTGTGTTTTTTTCTTTTAAAAATGCCTTTTAAAAACAACGTCGAAAACCCAAATGTTCGCTTAAATCTGGAATCCAAAATTTCGCTTCATTTCGGCTCTCATGGGAACAGTTGCCTCCCGCATGGAAAAAATTTAAAAAATATATCTACTGGTTACAAAAGAAAAAAATAAACAACCAACAAGCCAAATCTTGGGGCCCAGCTTGCTCGGCTTCTCTGCAGAGTCCTGAGCCCTCAGCAACCATCAGGAAGAAGGTTAGGTGACAGGAGGCTACTTGGCATCAGTGAAAGGTCTCTGAGCTTGACCGGAAGTGGAAGCGTGCTGGTGGCGGACAGCCCTGCCCCGAACAAGTGGAGAAAGAGTTCCTTGGGGAGAGAGAGCTAAGGGGGCACGGCGTGGGCGAGCTCGACCGGGAAGAAGTCCCCTTGGCTGCCTGGCCACAGTGGTGGCTTCCGTGTCCCGTGTCCGCCCATAGGGAGTGGTATTGGTATGTGGGGCTCGTGGGGCCACAGGAAGTGGAACCCCTCTGCTCCCCGGGTCCCAAGTGCTCTATGCACGAGGCAGAAGAAGGCAGGGAGTTGGTGAAGGCTGAAAAGTCTGCGCTCGAGGAGGCCGGGAGGCCGAGGGGTGGCATGCTCTGGGACGAAGGCAGCCTGCTGGTGGGAGGTGGGGAAGGCGAGGGCTGGCCACAGTTGTGAGGGCAGCTTGCGGCAGGGGCGTAGGAAGGCTGGATGGCAAGCTGACTCTGAAGGAGGCTCATCAGATGTTGCAGCTCTCGACTGAGTTGGGAGACTTCCCGGTTCAGGTTGTTGATCTGGGGAAACCAGAAAAAGAATCAATACCTAGCATTTATATAGAGCACGTTGAGAGTGTCATGCCTGCTTATTTATTTGATTTATAGCCCACCTTTCCTCCAAGTCATCATACATCGTCCTCATTTTATCCCTACACAAGCGCTGTGAGGCAACTTAAACTGAGAGAAAGTGACTGGCCCAAGGTCACCCAGTGAGCTTTATGGCTAAGTGGTTATTTGAACCCTGGTCTCGCCAGGTCCTAGTCCTGCACACTAACCACTACATCCTCATGGCGAGCATGTATGCACTGTGTGATAATGCGCATCGATGCAGACAGCTTTCTGAGGTGGTCCACACACACAGTGACATCATCCCCATGCTGCCCCTGTCCCACGCTATTTGTCAATCTGAAGTTCATTCTGCTGTGATGACTACAATTCATTTGGTGCTGAGAATGCCCTCTACAAGGGCCTGATCCCTCCATGTGTCCACACAGAAAGACACAGCTACTCTTATTTCTGATCCGATCTGTTTCAACATCTTTGAGGCTTTTATGTAGCAGCTGGGGAAAGGGGAGGAGTCAGGACATTGGGGCGGGGAGTGTGTGTGTGTGTGTGTGTGTGTGTGAGAGAGAGAGAGAAGAGAGAGAGAGAGAGAGAGAGAAAGCTCTGCCTGAGATGGGCTCCTATGAAGAATGAGGAGCAGAACACACAGGCAACTTGTTTTGTGGGGTGAGGGTGGGGGGAGAGAGAGGAGAAGAAGAAAGAGAAGGCTGGCTTTGTTGCTATGAAATTGTCACCAACCCGGTGCTAATTTTAAACCCTGACACCCTGAGTCAGAAACGCCAACACCACGGATGCACAGAAAAATCAACCCCCTCATCCCTTTCCTTCCCCCATGGGTGGGGGGTGGGGGCAGGAATAAATGCAGTCGAGCCAAACAAATAAACTAAACTAAACTAACCCGGCATTTGCAGCTAGTGGTGATGTTTTGGCAGCTATGCATCTCCCCACCCCACCCTGCTTAGTTTTCAGGGTGAAAGAGACACCTGCAAACATCACCTCCTGATCTAGAGTTTCCCCTAGTCCTTGATGTATGAGGGTGTGCTGTGCTTACTTGGTGGCAAGGCAAATGCACTTTGCCCATGCTCAGAGGCATTTTAAACTTGACTTTGTATTTTCTAGGGCACAGCCCCGGCAGGGAAAACTGATGCCAGGACTGCACCCTAGTGACTCCCAAATAAAATAAAGCCCTGCTGCTTCCTACCTCTTGATTCAGCCTTCGGATGTTCTGCTTTACCTCATCAGCTTCTGCAGTTGACACAGGGTTGGCTTGCTCCGTCCCTGCAAGGAAATTCAAGGGGTAGGAGGGGGAGATGAGAGGGTTAGAGAAAATACTTGCAGCAATTTGCCTTCTGCCCAGTCCTCTGACACTGTGTTTGTATGAGCAAGGGGTCATCACATTGGAGAAAACCCCTAAAAAGGGAGGGTGACCTTTGGTAGCCCAAGGGTTGTGGGTGGGGCCAGAGGCAAAACTGGGCAGAGTAATGAATATAAATGTTAGCTTTTTGAAACAGGCTAGTTTCTCCACAGCCTCCTCTCTATCCAGGCAGGCAAGAGGCATTATCCAAGGACACATTCCAGCTGGGCAAAAATATTCAAGGAGGATGTAAAGCAAGGCCACTGAGGAGTGAGGGCCACACAGAGAGGTACTGAGGGCCACATCAGACCCCTGGACCTGAGGTTCCCCACTGTCGCCCCAAAACCTGAACTGTGCATATTTCGTTCTAAAATAGTTATTTTTAAATAATGAAGCTTCAGTACTGCTAGAACAAAGGACTACTTCTCACCAAAGTTGTAAGCCTGCATTTGGACTATACCATGTCAGATATAGATTTTGGGGGTGCATAGGATATTACATATTACAATGTGGGCAGAAGCCATTCATAAAGAAGTGCATGTTGCGGAGAAGGCACCTGGCCTATCCCTTTCCCTTTCCCCTGCCATACAGTTTCCTGCCTCCAGAGGGACCTGTGGGAGCAAAGAAGCCCCATTCAGCCATGTGAGTCACCACCTGCAGTCAAAAGTGGTATAGTCCAAACCTAGCTTTATCACTTCGGGGAGGGGAGAACCTGGCCTAATTCTGTCCCGAGAAAAGCCGACTGCTGCAACCTATGTCAATTGCACAAGTTTATTTATAATAATAAATTTTACTTCCTCTAGTCACAAGATGAGGGTCAAGATCTAGCCATATAGAAATGAAGCCCCCACAGAAGCAGTTAGCTCAGCGGCAGCTAACATGGGGCCTTCCAGATGTCATTGAACTACAGCTCCCATCATCCTCAGGCACCATGGTCCACAATTGGGGATGACGGGAGTTGGAGTCCAATAACAACCGTAGAGTATCATGTGGGCTCTTTTTACCCTCCCCACTTTAGCCTGTTAGGAAATCCAGCCACAAAACTGGAGGGGCCTTAGACCCAGCCATTCTGCAACATGTCATGGTTCCCAACTCATTCTCTGAGTGAGCTGTCACATGCTAACTATTTTAAGAGAAATACGATTATGGCAGGTCAGCTGAAGAGATGGCCAGTCTTAACTTGATGGCTCACTAATGAGCCTTGATGCTCAACAGAGGGCTGAATCTGCTTGCTCAATAGTGTGTGAGACATTTCTTTAATGAGCATTGAATGGTTGACGGCTAAGTGGCTTCTTGCTCTCTAAGGCAGGTGGAAGGACCCATCTCCTCCGTTGCCATCGCTACCTGACACTGGAGGCTCCTGCGCCGAGCTCTGCATGGGCTGATCCACATTGAAACTAAAGGTTTGTGTCTCTGATGCGCCACCGTCATCTTCAATTCCATCCACGACTCTAGGGAGGTGGGAGACAGATTAGTTTATGCGGCGGGGTGGAGTCAAAAAGTGGTAAGATAGGGTCAAGCAGTGGCGATTGAATATCGAATTTAGAACCTCCATATTCAGAGGCAGCCTATCCCTCCAAGGAAATGGAGCACTGGATGGAAAACAGACCCCCACTGTTGGGCCAGATGGATGAGGAGAGGTGGGTGCCTGACTCCCAAGAACTCTCCAGGGAGGGCTTTGAAGATGACACCTTAGAGCCTGGAGCCTGGTGGTGGGACACTGAGGAACAGTCAGCAGAAAGGATAAGCTGGGAGCTGAGAGAAGCAGGAGACTTGAGAGATCAAGGGGGGGGGGTCAGGAGAAGGAGGGCCTTCCAGGACAGGGTTAGAAGCTGAGAGTCGCAGCATGCATGCAGACAGTCCCAGTCCTCCTGACTCTTCTCCCACTCTGACTCCCTGCTTGAGGAGTGCCAGACAGACCCACAGGAGGAGCCCACCCCCTGCTTGGGAGTGATCCAGAGTGAGAGGCTAGAGGGGAGGGGCATGGCTAGAGCTTAGTTTCAGCAAAGCCTTCGTTGAGTTGAGATGAACTAAAGGACATTGCTGTGTTGTTGTTGTTTTTCTGCTAATAAAAAGCTAATCACATTCCATGCCTTCTGTGTGTGTGCCTGCCCTGTGGATGTCCTGGCTTGTTGACAGCCACCCTACACCCCAGTGCTAGGAAGTTCTCCAACCTAAATCTAAGTTAAATGGAAAGAAGCTACAGAAAACCACTGCTTCCTTCTTGAACGTATCCTATTCATTTTATTGAGGCTTTCGCAGGAGAACTTCCCAGCGGATCATACCCCATGAGCCAAATCCGTTTGTCTGCTGTGGCCGTTCAGGAATGCAATGAGGACCCTTACCTGGGGCTGAGGTCTGGGGTTCCGTAGTTCATGAGGGAGGGAATGAGGAGCTTGCCAGGTTTCCGGCCATTGCTGCCCTCATCAGAGAGCTGCACCTCCCGGCGACACTGCGGAGAGGGGCTACGGCCTCGGTTGCAGTGGGCTGGGGAGCGACAATTTCGCCGCAGGGCGGAGAACTGGCGCAGGTCATCTCCTAGCAGGCTGCTGAAGGAGCCGCGCCTCACGGGGCTGTTGAGATTGGGCAAGAGGAGTTTGCGGCGGGTGATGGTGGCTGGCGAGGGCTGGAAGAAGTCCTCAGAGTCTTCGCCATATTCCTGGATGGAGGGCAGGGGCTTTTCGGGGGCAGCGCCACTTTCAAGGTGAGGCTAAACAAGAGGGAGGGAAGGAAGAAGATTCAGAAGATGGAAAGGCAGCTTTCTTATAGGTGAGGCTTAAATCACATTTAATAAACTTAGATGTATGACCATCTGATCATTGTTTAGGTGGAGAGTATCAATCTGTCATGCAAATAAGCATTTCAAACTAGTTCATATCTGCACCGCAAGCCAGGGTGAAATGCTCTTAGCCCTCGGGCTTTCAGGTGTAGGAGAAATAATTTAGGAGAATGCAAACTCAAGTTTTTGCAAGCAACTTACGAACAAAGTTAAGATTTTTATTTTATTTTTATTTTTTGCTTCCTGAGATCCCACCCACTCAGCCAATTTCATGTTGGCTGTAATCAATGCAGTTTCTCCCAGCCCTGTGCCCTTCTGTTCCTGCAGCAAAAAAGTTACCTGGGATAAACGTGGGGACCTGGAGAATCGGAGAAGTCCCTAGAAAGGAAAACAGCAACAACAACACAATCAAACAAGAAAGACTGGGTAGCTCTTTCAGAGTCTATCAGGGTTGTTGCCTCAAAGCTGACCATTCTTGGTTGCCAGACTGACGACCACCCAATCAAAAGCTGAAGAGACAGATGCCATTTCACCTTGGTTCTGGCCCCTCTAGGAAGCATCTCCTGCACCATCTTGGCACAAACTGACAACCATGCATTGTTTTGAGCAGGAGCTAGAGCGCACTCCTCTCCTGTGGGTGCCAGCAACTAGTATTTGCTGTGCCCATAGTCCCTGGAGACAGGGCACAACCTCCAGCCATCATGGCAAGACTTGGGGAGAATGAAGCTTGCGATGGAAGGTTCTGCCTCCCTCCTTATGTGTGTCCATTACAACATATGCAGAGAACCCCCATGCTCTACTGAATACACACAAGGCAGATTAGAGTCCACCTCTCCTCTTTTTCCCATGCACATTCATTCCACCCGTCTTCATTCTGCCTATATTTTCCTCCTCTGCTCATTAAGCGCCCTTTCTATCTATTTGCATTCCACCTCCCACACCATTCTAGGGATGGACAAACTTCCATGTGCTACAGCAAAGTATCAAGAGGGCAGGCAGGGATAGGGGGAGAAAGTTCAGGGGAATGGGGGTGGGCATTGTGATGACAGATGGGAGCAATGAGGTGTGGCGGTGGGCGAGGGAGGGCAGGATTGTATCGGGAGGCGGGGTGGGCACACGACCTTTCACCTCTAGGTCACTGGTTCGAATGTAGCCCAGGCCGGTAGTGCCCAAAGCATGTTACCATCCGACGGCTGTTGGAGAGCCTACGGGCGTTTACTGGCTGGTCACGGTCTTGGTCCTAGTGGACAAAAACCACCATCACAATCAGCAGGGTGGGTAGGTGGGTAAGTTCAGCCGAGGGGAAACTGTAGACGGAGGAGGACACAAACAGGAGGAGAAATGCAGTGGGGAGGAAGTGACCTGGTGCGTTGAACCAAGAGTGAACTGTACTGGAGGAGAGGATGGGGGCAAAACTGGAACGAGTTGGTTCTGCTTGCAACGGGTACAATGGGCACCAGCCGCTGTTGCCTCTAGGCGTATTTTCTCTTGCTTAAAAACACCTTATGGGGGATGCTACATTCTGTTCTTAGTTACAGCAATGTCCATATATGACAAGAGTTGAAGCGTTGCTTCCTGGGAGGTGTGAAGTCTAACAGCAGAGGAAACGGAAAGTAAGGGGAGGCGATGTGGCCTCAGCCTAAAATGAGTGACTGAGCGATGCAGTCAGCAGTTGTTCATGTTTAACAGCTCTTAAAAATAAACCTCCATTGGACTTGTGGCTTAGTAAACAGGTGGGCAAGTGGGATCAGAGCCATGGTACAGAGGAGAGGGTGGTCAACCTATTCTTCGGCACTGTTTACTTATTTAAATCCTCTCCACTCCCTCACTGAAGATATTATTAACCACGGGGAGTAGGGGGAGCGAGAGACAGGAACTTGTACTGCACCTGCCTTTCCCCCCACTGCTTGTAGCTATATAGGACACACTTTGGTACAATAGGACACACTTTGGTACATTTTTTCACCCATGTGCATTTGTGTACAGTCAAGTCACCAGTGTGCATTTGTGTGTGCACTTTTCACTAACAGGCCCATTTTGCTATGCGTTCTTTGGCTGGAGGACTGCAGCGCAAAATTTAGGCAAGTGCAAATTTCAGAGGAGTGTGCATATTAATTCAGGAAGGGTGAGTTAATACAAACTGAATGAATTTATATTGCACCCCTCATGCTGGCTTTATGCTACCTCCGGGATCAGAGGCGCCATGCCTCCAAATGCCAGTTGCTAGGGAACAAGGGCAGGAGACAGCTATGGCGCTCTTGCCCTGCTTGTCCCGGAGGCATCTGATTGGCCACTGTGGGAAATGGGATGCAGGACTGGCTAGGCATTTGCTTTGATCCTCGAGGGCTCTTGTTCTCTTCTGCAGTGTTCAATGAGCATGACTCGTATTGAATGACTGGACCATTCTCCTTCTGCAAAGGAGTCTTTTCAGACCTCAGCATGCCATACTTTAAAAGCGTCCTGCAAATAACTGAGTTTTGAGCTCTGTTCTAGCGGCATGAGGTGCTCCAATGAGAGGAACAGTTAGATTTAGCTTTGGGCTGTGTGCAATAAACCTTGCAGGTAAAATTCTACCACCTGATTCAGTTGTGCATATATTGGCATGTATTTGATGAGTTTGCAGCTTTTATTCTGCTTCTATTATAGCCAAGTATTTAGCTATTCAGGGCTCTGAAGTCCCACCTCTTCCCCCCCAGTTTCTGAGATTTTACCATTGTTCACACACTTTCAAGCTTCTCTTTGCAGCGACAACAGGCTGAAATTTGCCATTTGAAAAGAAGCAGGCTATTGTTCATACAATGTTGAATTCTGTGTCTGTATACCAATTCATGTGCTTAAATTGGATCACTGAATACATTTCCCACTTGGGGAAAGCCTTGTTTGGGGTTGCTATCACTGTATAGGTTGCTAATTGTATAACCTAGACTTATGAAGCCAGCCAATGCCAACATGTGGCATTTTGATGCCCAAAAGAAGGACTCACAAACACACACACTGCTGTAGGTAACACTTTAAAACAAGCCTGGGTAATCTGTGGCCTTCCAGATGTTGTTCAATTAAAAACCCCATCAACACTGACCGTTGGCCTTGCTGGCTGGGGCTGATAAGAGCTGGAGTTCAAGACTATCTGAGGAGACACAGGTTGACCATCCTTGCTTTAAAAAATCTTGCTGCACCATTCAAACCCCAATTCCTGCTTTTATCACGCCACCACAGTGCCTTATAGAATCATAGAATGGTAGAGTTGGAAGGTACCACAAGAGTCATCTAGTTTAACCCCCTGCAATGCAGGTGGAACAGTGTGTGATGCTAAATGCAGGGCTTGAACCCATGATCCTAAAATTAAAAGTCTCACAGTCTACCAACTGAATGAAGAAGACCACTTCCCCTTCCTTCCTTCCTTCCTTGCATGGTAGCGCTGGCCTACCACCAGTCACGTATGGTGGCCCCCTAGGGTCATTGTTAACCTCCTGAACTCTTTGCCTGCCTGGGCCTGCAGCCATGTTGAGGACCTGCCAAGGTATGGTGCAAGGCTGCATTCAAGTGGGGATGGGAGAGAGGGGCAGTCAAGCTGTGTAGGCCCTGCCCTAACCCCTTCTACACCTGAACATCCATAAAGAAGAGTTTCCCAGGGAGACAGCCCCACAAATGCCTCCGGCACTCTCCCCTGTGAAAACACACACACCCAGAAGAGGCTTTTTTTTCGTTTTGCAGAAATGAGGATGCCATCGTCTGTGCTGTGTATAGCACTTCAGAAACATGCAAGTTATGTTTGACGAGGGGCAACAGCGGCGCAAAAGGCATGAGTGTGCAGAGATTCTGGGAACAGATGCTTAAAACGCCACAGAAACAGTTGCCTGTCTCTATCTGAAAAGCCACAGCTCTGTGGTTGAGCCCCTGCTTTGCTCAGTTTCCAAGTTTGATCCATGGCCCCTCCAGGTAGGGCTGGTGGAGAACCCTGTCTGAAACCCTGCAGAGTTGCTGCCAGTCAGTGTAGGCAACACTGAACTCAATGGATTGTCGGTCTGGCTTAGTATAAGGCAGTTTCCTATGTTCCTATGAAGGCTATCTGGATCTGGGGAACAGGTGGGGGAAATAGGTCAGACTGGATGGGACACATTTCACATCCTTTGCCCTTGACTGCTGTTTCTTTCACAGATTGACAGCACACACACTCCTATTGTATGATGGCAGGGGCTAGGGCAGATTTAACCCTTTGCTTTCTGCTAGGCTCTTAATCCAGATGGGGCCTCCTTCCCATGCTGGCAATTAATTTTTTTTAAAATAGCTTTTCACCTAGGACAAGCCACGTGATAAACGTGGCCCTAGTCTCTCTCTCTCTGCCTGCTCAGGGAAAGCAGCAAGATGCAAATGGTGGAAGGGTGCTTATGGAGTCGGAAATGCTGGAAACATGGATTCTCATGGTCTGGGAGTGATGATGGTGGATGTGGTGTCTTTAGCAGGGGATGTGAATGATTCCTGGGGAAGGGGAAGGCTCTGGTCTTCATGGGAACTGGCCCTGTGTGGTCAAATGGCTAGAAGTACAGGTAGAAAGGGGGCAGGATAGGTGGGGATCAGGGTCACCTGCAGCACACAAACACCCCTACCTCAATCTCGCTGCCCTCCCGCAAGTTGAAGGTGAGGTCCTGGTGGATGTCGGCCATGAACTTGGCAGAATATTCGGGGTACAGCTCCAGCACCTCGAAGAGCCCGCGCAGGCTGATGTACTGGAGGTCACAGTAGGTCAGCGCCTTGACGTCTGCGTTGGTCTTGATTACTTGGTCTTTATTGGGCAGGTCAGCCCCAATGAGGTCCCCTTTACCTAAGGAAGACAAGTCAGGATTTGGGGAACGCCTGAACGGGGTTAGAAGCAGGGAGGCCACTCGTGTGTTCTCTCATCTCTCCCCCATCTTCTGATGGAGGGGCTCAAACTGGGAGTCCCATGGGCTGGGGTTGAGGCTGGGACTAGCCTAGTGAGCTGTGTGTGCTTTGAGGTCTCGGAGCCTTTTCTAGGCTCACAAGGGGTGTGCATCGCCAGTCAGCACATGGCTCTGGACTGGACAGCAGGAGCCTGGATTTTCCTGTCATCAAACCAAGAGCTGTTGCCTGCTGGGCTTCAGCCCTCAGCTGCCCAGCTCTTTATGCCAATGGCATATTCTACAGCAGGATTAATATAGAGCGGGGAACTTGTGGACCTCCAGGTGTTGTTTGTCTCCAACTCTCCATCAGCCCTGGCCAGCACTGCTAATGGTCAGGAATGGATTAATTTGTCAATTTTGGTTTATCTCAGGGCAGATCCATGCTATACACTTAAAACACATTTAATGCATGTGGCCTCTCCCAAAGAATCATGGGAGCTGTAGTTTGCTGGGAATTGTATCTCTTTGAGGGCGAAACTACACTTCCCACGATTCTTTGGGGGAAGCCATGCACTTTAAATATCTGTTGAATGTACTTCCTGGTGTGGATCTGCCCTCAGTTTCTCAGTTTTCATATCTTAAATTCAGTTTTTCACATTTCCTCAGCAATTTGCAGATTTAACAGAAATCCTCAAGAAAGTGCAAATTTCTTATAATAAATGTATTTTTGTATGCAGTTTTGTCTAATGCACATATTCTTGCAAGCAAGTCCCTCTAACATAATGAATTTTTGTAGTTAGTTTCACCAATATATGCATTTCTGTGCACATTTCCCCCTAACATACACATTGTTTTGCAAACTGCTTGACCAGAGAACTGCATCGCAAAATTTGGAGAAGTGCAGATTTCATGTATCAGTTTGAGAAGCACAGATCAGACAGTTTCTCATTAAAATGCAAACAAAACTGAATTTTTCCCTAGCCCTGACACAGAGCCTATTTGTGGCCTCAGCCTGGCCCTAATACAGAGACCACCCCCGCATCCCCAAAGAGACACCGATTGCATTGCGCGGCTCTCCCAGAGTCTTACCTAAAATGGCCAGTACAATGTTGTCCTTAAGGACTTCAAGGGAGCCTGAGCAGACAAAGTAATTTGCTTGCAGGGCGTCTCCCTGGCGGAGGAGATATTCCCCAGGGGCGCAGAAGGATGTCTTGATGTGCAGGGAAAGGGCACGCAGGCAGCCACGGCTGGCGCTCTCAAAGAGAGGCAGCTGCAAAATGTCCTTGTTCAAGTGCATGGCAATGTCCGCTCGTAGTTCATCCGGGAAGTCCCGCAGGAGCTGAAGGGAAAGGAGGAGCAGGGAGCGTCAGCATGGGGTTTGGTACAATTGGAGTCCACTGTGCTGCCACAACCCACAAATGGGCCGGGGTCTGACCCCCAGGCTCCTCTCATAGCCTGTTTCATTTTATCCTCCTTTATGTAGGAGTGCTCTTCAGCCCCAGACCCTAAGGCCATGTCCAGATGACCTGTTCCATTGAGCATCCTTCCTGATTTGTATTCACAAAGTTTGCAGAAAATTTAGACAATATTGGCTAATTATCCATTCTGTTTTGTTTGTTGGGAGGTTAGACGACCTCATCTCAAATATTCCTTATCTCACACTTTCCTAGTATATTTCCCCATCATTGTCCTTACTGCAAAAAGTCAGATTTTGGGGGGAATCTCCCAAATCATCGTGACCCTTAGAAGGGGGTTAATAGTATTCAGTCCTATGAACATCTGGTCAGAAATCAGTTTCATTCAGTTCAGTTGTGCTTATTCTATAATAAGGGGGGCATAGGAATCCAGCCTAAAACTGACAGAGAGCAAGCTGCCCTTACCTCATTGGCATCAATGCCATTGTTGACAGACCACGTGGTTTGAAAGTACTCCAGCATGCGCTGCTTGAGCTGCTGGGGCAGGCGGTGGACACGGATGAAGTCCTTGAGATCCTTCATGCGGGTATGATAGAGGGAGCGTCGCGAGTACATGCGCTGGATGATAGCTGTCACGTTGCCAAAGACCACGGCATGCATCAAAGCTGGGGCAGAGAGGAGGAAAGGGGCATGAGAGAAGAAGAGCTCTCTTAGCCTATCTAGATTGGCATCCTATTCCCAACAGATGGAACACAAGTCAGTGTGGAGTAGTGGTTAGGGTGCTGGACAAGGACTAATAATAATAATAATAATAATAATAATGATAATACTGATGATGATGATTTTATTATTCATACCCCACTCATCTGACTGGGTTGCCTCAGCCACTTTGGGCGGCTTCCAGCTTAAAATAAAAACATAATACCATATTGGCCCGAATATAAACCACACCCAAATATAAGCCGCACCTTTAAAATTCAAGGAGGGGGGAGGAATAAAAGACAATACCCAAATATAAGCTGCTCCCTTAAAATTTTGCAGGCACTCACACTCGTTCCGTTTTACCATATGTCTGTTTCAGCGGCAATATCATAAAAGCCAATTTTTGTAAGGTAACGAAATTAAGCCGCACTTTAACTTTTCACGGTCAGAATTTAGAAAAAAAAAAAGTGTGGCTTATATTCAGGCCAATATGGTAAAACATTAAACATTAAAAACTTCCCTATACGGAGCTGCCTTCAGATGTCTTCAGAAAGTCATATAATTGTTTATCTCTTTGACATCTAATGGGAGGGCTTTCCACAGGGTGGGTGCCACTATCCGGAAGTCCCTCTGCCTCATTCCCTGTAAGGGAACTGCCAGAAGTGAGGGAACTGCCAGAAGACCGTCAGAGCTGGACATCAGGCTGAACGACGGGGGACGGAGACACTACTTCAGGTATACAAGGACAAGGCCGTTTAGGGCTTTAAAGGTTAGCAACAACACGTTGAATTGTGCTCAGAAACCTGAGAGATCAGGGTTCAAATCCCAGCTCAGCCATGATGCTCACTGGTGACTTTGGGCAAGTCACTGTCTTTCAGTCTAACCTACCTAACAGGGTTGTTGTGGGAATAAAACAGAGATGGGGAGAAGCCTGTGTGCCATTTTGAGTTCTCCAGAGAAAAAGGCAGGATATAAATGTAATGTAATGTAATGTAATGTAATGTAATAAACTAAACTAAACTAAACTAAACACTATACTATTTTTTTTTTTTTAAAGCAGGGCATGAAAGCAGCAGTTTTTCCTCTGTTGCTTATCCAGAATGGCTAGTATTCCAGAAGCAGACTGCTTCTGAGCCTGGAGGTTTTATCACTGCTAATAAAGCTGAGATGGGCCAATTATTTCTGAGCCTGGAATTCCCCTGCCCTGGACTGCCCTATGAGAGCATTACGATAAATTTAGAAACAAAAATTTAAAGTTGGACAAAAGTAATAAACCACCCACCCCCTCTATTTCTCACTCTTCCTGCTTTACTCTCAAAGGAAAGTAATCTCCTCGTCTCAAGTTCTAAAGCACAGCCATTTAGGTTATCTAAAATATTTTTGTCTTTGATGTGACCTGAACATGCATTTATCCAGTCTATGGGACCATAACGAAAGTCACTTTATGACTACAGCGCTTCCTTCTGGGGATGCCTCTCTGACTTCCATCTCCTTCTCATGATCACCCAGGCAGCACTTGGTATAGGGCAGCTGTAGCATATTCCCTGGACTTAATTCCCTTTCAGGTCTGGTATCAGGGCCAGCCCTATCATTAGGCAGGAGGGGAAGGGCTGTAGCTTAGCTTCAATCCTCAGCATCTCCAAGTAGGGCTAAGAGATCCTCCCTGCCTTCTAATCCTGGAGAGCAGCTTTCTGTTAGTCTAGGTAACAATGGGCTAAATAGATTATTGGTCTGGCTCAGTGCAAGGCAGCCTTCCTGTATTCCTAGGCATGGCAAAGCGGCTGTCTCAGTCAGAAAACTATGGGGCAGCAGCCATCCCAGCTGCTCTGCCAGAGGACAACTTAGCATGCCACACAGTTTGCTTTGTGACCTCTAAACCAGGGGTGGAGAACCTCCCACCTGTGGGCCAATCTTGGGACCCTAATTTGGCCCAAAAGGCCATTTCCCCCCAAACCACGCCCACCTGCTGACCAGCTGACATCAGCTGAGTGACAGGCATGTGCCCCCTCCACCTGTCATTTTCTGGATTACACTTGTTTCTTTTATGTCCATTTTACAGATGGGAGGAACTGAGGATGAAAGAGAGAGATCAATAGACCAGAGACATATAATGAGTTGCAGGCAGAGGAGAGTCTGACGGCTTATCCATGCTTAACTTTTGCCCCGCTCTTTCCAGGCACAAGTCTGTGCTTTAAAGCTCTGTGTCCAAGCATGGTCTCCCACCTCTCCCCCAAGAGGTTTCCCCATGAAAACCTGCTTTTTAGTGCTCAGTTGGAGCAATTGGCAATTTGGGTTTTATGTGGATTGCCATTTGCTCCAAATCCAGCTTTAAAAAGCAGGTTTTTGCAGGGAAAGCTCTGGAGAGAGAGAGAGAAAAATGTACTCAGAAATGGAGCTTTAAAGCATGGACTGTGCCTGGAAAGAGTAGAGGAAAGCTAAGTGTAGATAAGCCCCAAGTCTTAACTATCAAAGCTCACTTCTCAAACCATTTCAAAAAGGCACCACATGCATACCAAAGGCCACAAGGGGAAGATCACACCCTCACATTCATCCCTGGACTCTGGTCAACTAACAGCACCACTCAAAGCCCCACCCGATTAAATTATGAGCCCAGGTAGCCCAAATGTTGCATTGCATAGTAGTGGGCATGGTAGTGGGTGGTAGTGGGCTTGTTGTTGTTGTTGTTGCCTAATTTATTCTACTTCTGCTTATCTTTAGGAGGGGCAAAGCACTCTGCACCAAACACGTGCCCTACTTTTAGCATGTGAAAATATCCTGTCTAGCAGTCCCCCATCTCAACCTTGTCTTTCAAGACTTCGCTAGGCCCTGCCCACATTTGCGAACGATAAGGACTAGAACAATAAGGACTAGAACGATAAGGACGCGGGTGGTGCCATGGGTAAAACCTCAGGGCCTAGGGCTTGCCGATCGCATGGTCGGCGGTTCGAATCCCTGCGGCGGGGTGAGCTCCCGTCGTTCGGTCCCAGCTCCTGCCCACCTAGCAGTTCGAAAGCACCCTTAAGTGCAAGTAGATAAATAGGTACCGCTTACCTAGCGGGAAGGTAAACGGCGTTTCTGTGTGCTGCGCTGGTGCTGGCTCGCCAGAGCAGCTTCGTCACGCTGGCCACGTGACCCGGAAGTGTCTCCGGACAGCGCTGGCCCCCGGCCTCTTAAGTGAGATGGGCGCACAACCCTAGAGTCGGACACGACTGGCCCGTACGGGCAGGGGTACCTTTACCTTTAAGGACTAGAAACTTGCTTTCTGGCAAAATGGAAACCAGGTTTATCTGGATGCTAGACACCAGCGCCAAACCCCTATGCTTCCCCCCCCCCCACGGTGCGCTTGTTGTTACGAGAGATATGCAGCCCTGCCTGTGATGGACTTACCGCCAATGAGCATGGTGCAGATGGAGAAGATTTTCTCGGCGTCCGTGTTGGCGCACACGTTGCCAAAGCCCACGCTGGTCAGGCTGCTGAGGGTGAAGTAGAGGGAAGCAATGTAGGCGCTGCGGATGGAGGGTCCTCCCACAGAGCTGTTGATGTACGGGGCCTCGATCCGCTTGCCCAGTTCGTGGAGCCAGCCTGCAGGGCACAGTGAAGGGTTAATCCTGTTGCAGTGGGTCAGACTGCATCCCTCTATCAGAGAAAGGAGCAGATGATGCAGATACCAGGGCCTTCCCCCTCACCCCAGAAAAAGCTCCCACAGAAGGGGAATCCCAGAAGCCAACATTGCCCTCACCAGTCTGCCAAAGCACGGATGAGGAATATGTGGCCCTCCATGTTTTGTTGGACTCCAACTCCCATCAGACCCAGTCAGCATAGCCAGTAGTCAGGGATGAAGAGAGTTGGAGTCCAACAAAACATGGAGGCCCATAGGCTCTCTTCCCCTGGCTTACACATTCATGTTTGAAAATGTAAACATTTGCTTAAAAGTTAGAAAACTGCTCCAGAGATTGGGGGAAGAGGAGGTGTTGGTGGTTTTACAGACACTAGCCCTTCTGTCCCTTCCAACATCAGCTTTCTGCTGGATCAAACTGAACCATGCTGTAAACATGCAGATCTATGTTATTTTCTTCTTGAAAGTTTGCCCAAGGAGTAGAAAAGAAAGTGTGTTTGTTTAAGCCCTCTTACTCAGCGCCCACTCCTTTCCCAGGATGCACAGCAGCCTTGTTATGGGTTCCCACAAGGAGACGCGTGTTGCTCCGCTCAGAGCCGCACACCCAGGGTTTCCAAGAGGAGGGCTGCCCAGTTGTTCCTTAAGCTCACCAATGTCCCAGGTCACTGGGTCGTTGCTCTCCTGCCGGCCGATGACATACCAGATGCAGGCCATCCAATGGGCCAGGAGGGCGAACATGGACATGAGCAAAGTCAGGACCATAGCACTGTACTGAGAATAGCGGTCCAACTTTTGGAGGAGACGGAGCAGGCGCAGGAGGCGCACTGTCTTTAGCAGGTGTACCAGATAGGTCTGGGGAAGGAGAAGGGAGAAAAATAAATCAGAGTGGGTCATGGACATTACATGCTCCCCGGTTGGCATTGACTTGTGACAGGGCCTTCTCAGTGGTGGCTCCCTGTTTTCAGAATGCTCTCCCTGGTGAGGTGCGTCTCCTTCCCTCACTATTAACTTTCAAGAGGAATTTAAAAACATCCCTGTTTACCCAGGCATTTGATGACTGAAAGATACTGTCCATGACAGCCTTGAAATTATTAATTTGAGATGGTTTTATGTGCTTTTAAATGTACCGTATTTAATTGTTTAAAATATATTTTATTTTTAATTGTATTGTTTGGCCACTGCTATGTTTGCCACACAGGGCTCCTTTGGGAGCAAGGGTGGGATATAAACTTAGCTGCTAACTAAATAAAACCTTGCTTTTTGTCTGTTAGACTATTAAGCAAGAGTGGTATAGGACTTATCCAATGGGGTAGTCCACAACTGGAAGGAACCTGGATTTGTATACAAGGAGCAAGTTTGATCTTTTCTGCTGATTAAACCAGGTGCTCCCTTTTGTGTTCGCCTTTGCCTTCTAATTTGTTTATCCTATAGGCCAACTAAGTACTGACAGGGCATGCAGTCAGCTTCACAGGAACCTTGTCTTTTCCTTTTCATTTTTAAATCCCATCCAAGAAGTGTGCAAATGCACACACTCAGGCAACCGCAAAATTTCAGCATGCAATTTTTAACATGCAGTTTTCTGGGGCAGTGTGTGTGTGTGTGTGTGTGTGTGTTGCAAATCTGAGGGATCGAAAGGCATATAAAAAGCCACACTCCGTTCAGGAGTGCACCACAAATAATTACGAGCATGGCTGGGGGGAAAAAACCCGAGAGCACTGAGGAAGCAGTGGGTGTGGAAAGGGGAGTAGCAGAAAGTGACGATTGATCCACCCACTTAAAAACACCAAAACAAATCATCTGTGACCCTGAGTGGAACTCAATTTTCCACTGTTTATCAGATTATTCCTGCATTGGGCAATTCTTATGTGGGCAAGTGTGGGTAACAGTGTTAGACTAGAACTGCAGAGACCTAGGTTCAGATCCCCTCTCAGGGCTTAATTGTACTTCATAGTAACAACACGGTTAGAGTATTCTTTTTTAAAATAGATAGATAAATAGATGATCGATAGATAGACAGGCAAGGCAAGTGGCTGGAGGTGGGGGTAGTCATCAACAGCACAGCACACAGGGGAGGGAGGTTTAAGTCTTTCCTCCCCAGCTATGATCTTGGCAAGCATCACACCACTCCAATAGAAATTAGTATTAGGAGGGCAGGACTCCCATTGGTGCCAATACTGATTTCTGCAGTACTTCCTCCTCGCCCACCCTCCACCCCCTGGATGATTTTGGCTGGGTGGGGAAGAAAGGATTCAACTTGCTCTTGTACTGCAGTGACATTGACTATCCCACTCCCCGTACCTGATATTTTATTTTAGAAAGCCTGCAATGTGATTGCTCATCACAGCATTAACATACCATGCATTTAGACCTGAAGCTGAATGCGTGATCATGGGCCAATTGCTACAACTCAGCCTGGCTTACATCATAGGGCTGAGATGAGGATAAATGGGTGGGGAAGAAAGGTTTTTTTCCTTGGGGGCTATAAATGGAATAAACAAATAAATCATAGTCCGCAGATGGACTCTTTCCCAACACCCACGACAAGCGTCTTTCCCTAGTCTTATTCTTCTTAGTCCTTTAAATTAAGAGGTGCTGGTAGTGGGCATTAAATCTGAAATCTTATTCTGTCATTGAGCTATGGCTGTGACTGGAGCTTGAGAACAAAGATTAAGGTAACTGGGGCTTACAGGAGGGGTCTGAGAAAGATGCCCTTCATCTCATCTCACCCCCAAATTGTGCAACTTTTCCAGAGCTTAAACCACATGAAGAATGGTTGTACCAAGACAAAGTTCCTCTGTGCACATGCAGAGTGGATCCCCATCACAACTGAGTAGCCACAGCCAGCCCCCATTGCACTTCCAAAATTTAGATTTTGTGACTTCAAAGCAGGCTAAGGCTGTGTACACATACTAAGACTTTAAAGCACATTCAAACCATATTTGATCCCTCAAAGAATTCTGGGCACTGTAGTTTGTTAAGGGTTTCTGGGAATTGTAACTCTGTGAGTGTAGACTAAGGTGCCCAGAATTCTTTGAGGGAAAGAATGTGATTCAAATGTGCTTTAAAGGTATCGTGTGCACACAGCCTTGGGTTCTGCAGTTAGTTCTTATTTCAGAAGCTGATTATTACAGTTCTGAGAATGGAGGAGTTGCCGTTTGCCAGGTCTCTGGAGGTCTTGGTTCAAACTCCCACTGTTGCAGGACTGAGGTAAAGTCACTGTTACTTTGAAAAGCAGGTAGAATCTGACAAGATTAAATTAGGAAGCAAGGAATTCAAACCTAGTAACCTCCATTTGCTCAGCACGCTGCCAGGAGAAAGCAATGGCTGGTTAGCAACTGCATAAGCTTCCTCATTAGTCGAAGGTCTCATGTTAGCATGAGACACTTCGTCAAGCTGCTTAATGAGCCCCCCGGGAAACCGAGGCTAAGAAATAAAGGTGCACCCAATAGCAAGAAGCAGCAGAAGCAGGGTGTGGGATTAGCTACAGGAGGAACCTTGCAGCAGGGCAGAGAGAACAGGCTTCATTTAGTTCAGGGATGGAGAGCCTGTAGCGCTCAAGGTGGTACTGGACTCCAACTCCCATCAGCCCCAGCCTGCAGGGCCAGTGGTCAGGAATGATAGGAATTGCAGTGCAACAACATGTGGAGTGCTATGGGCTCTTCTACACCCCTGATTTAGTTGATTTAAAACAAAAATTGGAGCCACTCTGAAATCAGCTACTGACACGTGTGTGTGTGTGTGTGTAGAAAGCCAGTGGGGAGGGGGAAAGGAATGGCATATCTTTCAGAAGGCATGGCTGGCTGATTGGAGCCCTGAAAAGGAGCACTCTATATTGCCACTTTTTTTTTGCAGGTAATACTTATGAAAATAATACTGACCTACCCTATAAAATCACTGTGAGATCTTTTGAGATAATAAAGTGCTATAAAAAATATGTTTTTACCATTGTTATTATAATAACTGTGCCCCTGAGGATGTGCAAAGTTATCTTCTGTCACTACTCGGTGGCCAAGTCACCTTGCACCCATTAGGGGTGATGTTGCGTGGGGCATTTCTCGAAGCTGCTTATCATTTCTGTGGCGCTTCATCATGTGCAAATCACTGCTTGTAATGAACACATTCCTCCTTGCAAGAGCAGAAGGGACCTGCTTCAGATCAGGCAGTTCATAGGGCAGCACCTCCAGGCAGGTCTCTCTTTTTAGAAAGAGGCTGCTCAGCAATTCCAGCCACAAAGGCCCGAGGCCCTTCTCAGCATTCACCTCTTGCTGATTCAGAGGGGCAGATTGAAAGGCAGACTCACCACAGGGACGTTGAAGGCATAGAGGAGGTCAAAGGGCAAGGCTGCAATCAAGTCCACAAAGAACCAAGTCGCCACATAGTGGAGGCAGATCGAACGGGTGTCATAGACCACCTGGCCCGACTGGCTGACGTACGTGGTGCGGAAGTTCAGAATAATGTCTATCAGAAAAAAGGGGCAGTAAGTTCACAAACCATATGTGTGCTCCTGGTCACGTCCCCCAACCCAGGCAGTGACAAGGCCACGTCTTCCACATGAAGAGAGACACGTGGAAGCCTTATGTCAAATCAAACGTGCAAGCACAACGTCACACCTTAACAACAACAACAACACAAAAGCATACCTAGATCTCTTCCTAGTTCAGGTGTAAGGAACCTTTTGCCTGCCAGATGTTCCTGAACTACAACTCCCATCATCCCTGGCCAGTGGCTGGTGGGAGTTGTAGTTCAGGAACATCTGGCAGGCAAAAGGTTCCCCATACCTGTCCTGCATCAAGTGAAAGGGCCAAACAACCCCAGGCTCTGCCTCCAAAGGAAGTTCACAAGCAGGGCAGCAAGCTGGAGATAGTCCTCCAGAGTTTCTTCTCCCTAGCATCTAGTACAGGTGTGGGGAACCCTCTAGAGTCTGATGAACTACAACTCCCATCAGCCTCAGCCACCATGGTCAATGGCCAAGGGATGATGGGAGTTGTAGTTCAGCAAGCTCTGGAAGGCTAGCACTTCCCCACCATCTATTAATCACAATTAATAATACCTGAGGACACATCGAAATTTCAATTCTGCTGCACGTCGAAATCCATTTTGAGTCACCCTCTATCTCTCCCCATCAGGTCACTTTGGAAACTTACAGATTTGTGAAGGTGCCTGAGATTCTCTAACACAGTATTCGCAGTAGCGCCACAAACTATGATTCCCAGAATTCACTGGGGGAAGCCAGGCATGTACCAGGTGTGATTAGTAGAAATCTAAGAGTCGCACGGTCCCAATTTTCTCCTTGCCTGCCCATCAGTATCCAGTACAGCTGAATGTATTCTACTGTGTTATGCTGCCGATATGGAGTCAATAAAAAGCTGTAAGGAGGCTGCTGTTCCTTACCTATCCCCTCATTAAACCCATGTAGTTATGTGGCATCTCATCTAACACCTTGAAGGCAAGTCTACTGCAACCCCACACCCCAGGGAAGGGAACTCCTTTTGGATGTTCTCAGAATCCCCATCCACAATAACCAATGGTCAGGGCTGTTCTTTGACAACTTGGAAGTTGCAAAAAGGATATTAGTAGGCAAGAGGATTTGTTCAGCTGTTTCAGCTGCTGCTGCTGGTATGTGTTTTTGTGTTTGTATTGTAAATTGCCTTGTGATCTTCGGATGAAGGGTGGTATAGAAATAATAGTAATACTACTACTACTACTACTACAACTAGTAATAGTTATAGGAGTAATAATAGGAATTGTAGTCTAGCAATATCTGGAAGGCCACGTGTTCCCAATCCTGGCTATAAATGGAGTGAGCCCCATTTAATTCAGTTGGGAATCACTTCTGAACAGACATGAGTGTAATTGCCCTGTAATTGTTGTAAACGGAAGAGGAAACGTGCCATAATTTAATAACAATTGAGGGTCGTTGAAAATTAAGCATTTTCTTTATTTTGCATCATATTTGTTACATGAACTTTGACACCAGTGGTAGTTTAGGGGAGCAGGGACAAAGCACCAGCACTTTATTTCACAGCAGCGTCAATGACGTCATAATCTGGGCATTCTCTGCATGCCAAATTAATAAGCTTTTCTCAGAGTGAAACCCTCCAAATCAGCTAAATGGAGGAAGAGGTACGTTGTGCTAGCATGCATGGCAAAGAGTTGAGGCCCGGGACTTATCCACACTTGTTCTGATGCTTTCCCCAAGGGAAAACCGCTTTTTGAAGCTCAATTAGAGCAATTCGGAATTTAGCACTTAAAGAATGAGTTTTCCCCGGGGGGGAAAAAGTGAGGCAAGGGGAAAACCACTCGGACACATGCCTAGAAAGTGCAGGTCAAGTGGAAAACTGCTCAGACCCATGTTTTCTAGGCACAGAACAAGTGGAAGTGTGGTGCAGTGGTTAGTGTACTGGGATAAAACCTGGGAGACCAGAGTTCAAATCCTGACTCAGCCATGAGGTTCACTAAGTGACCTTGGGCTAGACACTGTCTCTAGGCCTAACCTACCTCACAGTGTTGCCGTGTAGGTAAAATGGAGAGGGGAAGAACCACGTATGGCTCAGACAGAAATATATATAACCTATGGATAATAATCATAATCATAATAAACCAAAAACTGTCATCTAGAAAATTCCCAGAGTCCCTTTCTTAGACCAACCAAAATGTCAGAAAACAGCAAGCAAGCTTTTGCGTTCAACAGAACTCTTAATCAGGCTGGAGGTTAAAGCAGGTACAGAAGGAGTCAAAAAAACCTGGCTTGGCACTGAAGCATCAATACCGCCAATGCTGAAAAGTTTGTGTTTGTTGTATAGCCCTAGACTACGCACACATCTTACATTTGAACCCCCCCCAGAGAATCCTGGGAACTGTAGTTCACCTCTCACAGAGCTACAATGCCCAGCAACTGTAGCAAACTACAGTTCCCAGGATTCTGGGGGGGTGTTAAATGTATGGTGTTTATGCACTGCCTTAGAAAGGCAGTGTGGCTAACAGAGACTGCAATGAAGGGCACCTCCAATGCAGCGTTTTTTGACACCCACTTCACACCCCTGTGCAGGTTTCACCCGAGCTAAATCACCCCTATTGCCCACCGGCAGCGGCCCCAACCCAATGGCACCCGGGTAAAGCACAGCTTTGCAGTCCTCACCAACGATGAAGAGCATCTCGACAACGATGTCGCTGACGATGGTGCTTCGGGCGGCCGCCAAGCTATCCTCCGTGTCAGTGAAGCAGACGTTGTACGGAACGGTCACAGCCACATAGAAAGTGGCCAGGAGGATGAGCCAGTCCCACAGGGCCTTGAAGATGCTGTAGTGGAGGAGGATGAAGCGCGATTTCTGCACCGAGGCTACTTTGTACTCTGGCACGGAGGGCTTGTTCTCAAAGACGTTCTGGAGGGCGCAGGAAACAAGAAACCTCTTTTGAGCACCCCAGACCTTAGAACTTGGTGCCACGCGGCTAGTGACAAGACCTTCGTCACCCAAGGGTCGCATTCCCCTTGCAGGCATCCCTTTGGGGACTGGTTGCTGGTAGTGGGCACGGGCTCCAGAATCAGTGCAACTCATCGAGGCCGTAAGCCCTGCAGGTTGGACAATGGCTGACACACTCATTGCCTCTGCACATGGAGGCTTCGTTTTGCTATCCTGGAAATTCCGATCAGCTACATAGCTGTGGGAGGTGAGGCAGACTCTATGTACAGTGGTAACCTCAGGTTAAGTACTTAATTCATTCTGGAGGTCCGTTCTTAACCTGAAACTGTTCTTAACCTGAAGCACCACTTTAGCTAATGGGGCCTCCTGCTGCCGCCGCGCCGCCAAAGCACGATTTCTGTTCTCATCCTGAAGCAGAGTTCTTAACCTGAAGCACTATTTCTGGGTTAGCGGAGTCTGTAAGCTGAAGCGTATGTAACCTGAAGCGTATGCAACTCGAGGTACCACTGTATGTGGTTTGGAAACTCGGGGCCTACCTTTAATCCCAACTTGGAATAGGGGACCCATATTATCACCAGCATCAAATTCACAACCATATACGTCTTTCTCCTCCTCCTCTGTGTGTTCCCTCCCAACTCTTCCTCCCCTTAAACAACAACAACAACAATCCTACAACCTTGAGACAAAAGAAGAAAATGCTGATGGGTCCCCACCCGCAGTTGGGACTTGTGGGTCAGGACCCACCAGTAACCTATGCCTGTGTCAGAGACACACAGAGAAGCCTTGAGGAACTCCAAACAAATGCCAGCAGTGCAGATCGCAAGCTACAGTCGTACCTTGGATCCCGACTTGGTACTCAGACGTTTTGGCTCCCGAACGGCACAAACCCAGAAATGAGTGTTCTGGTTTGAAAATGTTCTTTGGAAGCCGAATGTCCGACAGTGCTTCCACGGCTTCCGATTGGCTGCTGGAGCTTCCTACAGCCAATCAGAAGCCGCGCTTAGGTTTCCAAACGTTTTGGAAGTCGAATGGACTTCCAGAACAGATTCCATTAGACTTCCAAGGTACGACTGTATTGTACAAAATTCTGTCTTCTCTTACTGCTTTGCTTTCCAAATAGTAGCCAGTTCTGGAAATCAGAAGGCAGGGGGTTTGTGCCTTCCTCCTATACAGTACTTTGCACTGTCTTTACCCATTGGGATAATCCTCTGCGATCCCTTTGGGATCACTTTGTTTGTAGGCATATCCCCCCCCCCCCCAAGCTCCTTAGGACACAGACACACGCATACACACACACTCTCCATCCCAAGTGTGGATGAGGAATAGGAAGCCAGACTCCTGCAAGGCTTGGCAACCATTATCAGCTTTGTGTTAAGTAACGTCTCCGGATTTGCTCCTGGCAGAGAAGGGGTTTGTTTTGACCCAGCCTGTATCTGGATTGTATGGTTTGCAAGAGCAGCTGCTGTGGCTGCTGTTCAACACTGTCTCCCCTGCAGACCGCCAGCCCCCAACCACTACCACCCTCCTTCCCTCAAACAGACCAAAGCCCTTTAATCTGCACTGGCGTTGGGTCATTGGCAGGAGGGGGCATGGGGAACAGCTGTCAAGGCATATAGAGCATCAGAGGAAAAGAACAGAGGTCTTGGCTGGTAAGGGGTGGGCTCGCAATAGGGTTGGCTTTTGCAGCTACTGCCAACCCCCCCACCCTACACCACCCCCAATATGAACAGGTAACAAACTTCACCAAGTCCTACAGCAAAATCAAGCAAACAGCTCTCACATAAACAATCTAGGAACGAGCTTAAAAACCCGACGACTGGTTTCAAAATCAGAACAAGCCACAAATCAAACAGGCCACTCTCCCCAAAGCAGAAGACCATTGCCTGAGCTGCTTATGCAACGAAAGAAAGTATATTGAAATAGACTAAGACTGAGCAGATGCCATACATTTAAAATATGCCCCCCCCCAATACTGGGAACTGTAGTTCTGTTGGGGGGATGAACTGGTGGTAAGAATGTGCTTTAAATGCAAGGTGTGTGCAAAACCTTACATAGAATGCACAGCAACTACTGCCTTACTGCACCCCAGTGTAACAATGGATTAGGCAGCACCAAGAGCAGCAGTAATAAAACAAGCCAATTCTCTCTTTGCCTTTTGCAACCTGGCAATAAAGACATCAGACCCCAACCTTAGTCCTCAGTCCACCAAGTAAGTGACCCTACAAGATGTGGGTTTAAACTCACTCTCTCCCTGCTATGAAACAAAGAATCTATGTTGAGTTTCAAGATTGCGTTCCACCTGTTACCCTTCACCTTAACAAGACTTTGTCCTAGACCTTGTGGTTTTACACTGCAGAACAGAGCGTCTCTGAGCATGCCTAGAGCTCTTTCTCTTTGTCTCGGGGGGGGGGGGACTGTGGCCTTCCAGGGGTTGTTAGGCGACTACAGCTCACATCATCCCCGGTCATTGGCCATGCTGACTGGGGGGGGGGGGAGTTGGGAGTCCAACAATATTTGGAAGGCCACAGATTACCCAACCACTATGGTACAGAAATAGCTTGGATGGCAGCAGTGGCTGGTGATACAGGCAAAAATGTGAAACATAAATGCAGAGTTTTTTAAAAACTGGGCAAAGGCGCACCGCCCACCTGTGACTCCCAAGCCTTCCCCAATCTCCTGCCCCCTTCCTCCTTTGTTTTGACTGATCGGGGAGGCTCGGAAGTCACAGACAGGCGGCCGTTGCCCAGTTTTTAAAAAACTCTGCACATTTATGTTTCACAGGGTGTGAAAGAAGGGCTTTGCACCTTTATACAATATGTATGTGTGCTTGGGCCCAGGGTCTTTTGCCTCACCATCCCCACTACTGACTCCCTGTTGCTACTCAGCTTCAAAAAAAAAAAAAAAAAAAAAAAGTGTCCCCGGATTCATTGAAAAAAATCTGGTAAACATAATCTAGGCCAACCGCCTGCAATGCAGGGATCTCAGCTAAAGTATCAATGGCTGGTGGCCATCCAACCTCTGCTTAAAAAACTCCATGGAAGGAGAGGCCACCCCCAATCGTGGGAATCTGTTCCACTGTGGAACAGCTCTTACTGCCAGAAAGTTCTTCCTGATATTTAGTTGGAATCTCTAACAAAACTCCACAAGACCCCAAATCAGGCGGTGGGCAGTCCTTGCCTCGTTTTGCTCTGCCTGGGCTGCTCTTGACTGCTCTGAGTCTTGAGGACACGCGCCTGTTGGGTTGCACTCACTGCTGGGAGAAATCGCAGAGCTGCCTCGCAGGGTGACCCTCAGCAAAGGCATTAATGGCCTTCAAAGTGATGGGCTTAATGCTATTAACACTGCAAGCCACTGGCGGCTGCCCAAAATCATATCTGTGGGCTGCACATCTCTGGGGGTTTTCGCTCTGCTAAGAGAGAGCACGGGAATGACCCCACAACACCATCAGTTAATCCACAGATTTTTTTTTTTAAGCCTCTACGGGCCCCTCCAGAACCGTGTTTTTCATGAGAGTGCACTATTGCAATCGACACAATAGTAACAGTGGCTATTGTGTAACGCTTCCTCAACGCAACTGCACCATTGCCACCTGGAGGGGCAGCCTTGCACTATAGAGTACACCATGGTGTAGAGGTTAGAGTGTCAGGCTAGGGCCTGGGAGACCAGAGTTCAAATTCCCACTCAGCCGTGAACCTCACTGGATGACCTTGGGCCAGGCCTCTCGGCCTAATCTACCTCATAGGGTTGTTGTGAGGAGAACATGAAGAAGGTGGGAAGCTATTCCCTTCCCAGAGTTACAATTTCCACAGTAGTTTAGCAGTCCGTCTTCCCAGGGAACTCTAGGAATGGTTGCCCTGTGAGGAGAATGGAGGGGGGTCTCCTAAGAAACTCTCAGCACCCTTAGCAAACTACAGCTCCCATAATTCTCTGGGGGAAGCCGCGGCAACATAGTGCTTTAAATATATGGTGTTGTGGCCTCAGTCTTTTCCGTGCACACCCATCCTTAAGAGGTCCCTCGTTCAGAACGGAACAATGGCCTCTCAGAATAAGGTGTTTGTGGGGAGCAAGGACAGAGGTGTACGCCTGCCAGTATGCAGACAGTTACATAGTTAGGGCTGCAAGGATTAACCAGTCACCACCATCCCCTCCTTAAAAGGCAAAACAAGCAAATCATCTTTACGCTGTTGATCTTCATCTCTGTCCGTTCCTTCTTGCTGAATTGGCTGGCGAGGTGGTGCAGTGCTGTGCGGCCTTGCTTCCTGGCTGCCCGCAGATGGGAGCTCCCTGCCTTCTTACAGCGGTGCTTTTCTGGAAGAAGAAAAAGAGTGGGACAGGTCAGGCTCAAAATTCCCATCTTAGAGAGGGAACACCTTGTTTTATGTGGATTCTGACATTGCCGTGCTGTATCCATCCCCCTTGGCTTTCCTTCCTGTTTCTGTTTCTGCTTCTCAGGCTCCAAGCTGAAATGCTGACCTCAGAATCATATGTGTGGTTGGGGAAAAAACAAAAGTGGCAGTTAGTTGCAAACTCTGGATGTGATTCTGTGGAGTGTTGACTAACCTGTCAGCTATAGGGTACTCATAAGCAAGGCAGTTTCGAAAGCGAAGTGCTAGGTTGGCTGCAGGTCTCTAACCATAGGAAAAGAGCTAGATGGAACCTTGTGGGCTGATTCCATCCAATGGGTTGTTAATGACAGAAAGTCTAATTACGTCACTCTGAATACCTTGCAACATGCTAGATGCAACAAGCAGTGAGCCAGCATGTGATATCACCTCCAGCTCATTCTGTTGGGACACAGAGCCCTGTCATGATGACACAGTAAAGCTGGTGGAAGAGGAGAAGTGTGGAGAGGCCAGACAAAGGCCTGCGAATGGAGGGGTGTCCTGTTTGTCATCCTTTCCCCCCCCCCCCCGGAAACTCACCAAACTAAACCTTCTGTAGCCTGGAACCAGGTGTGTGGATGCACCTGAATAGGATGCAGCTATGGGCAACCTTAAGAATCTCCATCAGCCTTAAAAGCAAGCCCATAAAAGCAAGCCTAGAGTGATAGAGAACATTCGAGGAACACCCTCTTCACTGTAAGATATTTTAATTTTTTGGGGGGTGCATGTGATCTGTGAGTTTGTTTGGGCCCTGGCTGAGAGCCAGGATGAATGCGTGGAGGTCGAAAGCTTTTATGTAGGGAGGTGTGTTTACAAGTAGAAGGAACTAATATCAGGATGGATGGTTTTATCATGCCCTTTTTCTAAATTTGTTGTTGTTTCTGCACATTGCTTGGAAATACGTTTTCATATTAAGCAGTACGGAAATGGTCTGAATAGAATGATATTTTTTTAAAAAAATCTTTCCCGAAGCTATTTTGGTCAAAGAATTACCCGCCCTGTTCCGTAGTGATGGAACATCTCTGGATGTAAGGATAGTGATGACCTTAATCTAAGAACAGCTGCTCTTCTAACCCCATGGAGTCTTCCTCAGCTAATCCAAACAAACGCTTCTACAGCTTGCTCTCAGTCCAACAGTGATGAAAGAAAACCTCACAGGAACCTCAAGCAGCCTTCCAAAAGGGTCTTCCTACTTCCTATTCATGGGAATTCTTTCCGGCAGCAGTTTGAGCAATGGCCAGCCATCGGATGCCTAGGGGACCCTGACTGCAACAGCAACTCTTTCCCCACTTGCAATTCCCAGCGACAGTTGCCTCTCAAAGTGGAGGCAGAACCTGGAACGAGGACAGAGACTGCAGCTCCCATCACCCGTCACCAAGGACCATGCAGCTAGACTGCTGGCAGCTGGAGTTCCAACAATACTGGGAAGGCCGCAGGTTCTTGCTGAAAGGGGGTGAGCATCTCCTGTGCAGGCATAAAGGTAAAGGGACCCCTGACCATTAGGTCTAGTTGTGACCGACTCTGGGGTTGCGGCGCTCATCTCGCTTTATTGGCCGAGGGAGTTGGCGTACAGCTTCCGGGTGATGTGGCCAGCATGACTAAGCCGCTTCTGGCGAACCAGAGCAGTGCACGGAAATGCTGTTTACCTTCCCACCAGAGTGGTACCTATTTATCTACTTGCACTGTGATATGCTTTTGAACTGCTAGGTTGGCAGGAGCAGGGACCGAGCAACGGGAGCTCCCCCCGTTGCGGGGATTCAAACCTCTGACCTTCTGATTGGCAAGTCCTAGGCTCATTGGTTTAACCCACAGCGCCACCCACGTCCCTTGGTGCAGGCATAGACTATGCCTTTCCCTTTGAGAGGGATATATGCATGCACACATCCCAGACAAAGCCTTGCAGAGTGGGGAAGGAGATGCCCAAACCAGTTTGGAGCCAACGGCTGCTCACTTAAGGCGTACCCCTCACTCAGTGTGTTTTTCTGCCAAGGAGCACTGCCGCCCCACCCATCTGCTCTATCCTGGATCTCGTGACCCTGTTTCTGGAGCCCAGCCTGCCTCCCCCACCGAGGCCTCACCCTCCTTCTTTTCACTCGACTGGCTCTTTCCATGGCTCTCGGTGATGTCCTTGAAGGAGAAGAGAAAAAGGACCACCTCGCCTTTCTCGTTCTTGATAGGTACGATGTCCAGCAGGCACCAGAAGGCTGTTCCTGCACCAGGGAGAAAAGGGACAGAGCAGCATCACCATCTGCACCGAGGAGGAACGACAGCAGTCCCTGCCACGCTCATCTCTGCAATCCCCACAAATACCTCCCTTGCTTCCTCAGGAGTATCTGAAGCTTTGGCAGCTTCAACCAGAACCAACCCCAGGGAATTTCGCCTGGATAGCTCAGTTGGTTAGAGTGTGGTGCTGATAACGCCAAGGCTGCAGGTTTGATCCCTGTATGGGACAGCTGCAGATTCCCGCATTGCAGGGACCCTTCCAACTCTACAATTCTATGATTCTATTAATTTCGTCTGGGTGGTTTCCTTCAAATGTGCCTTCATGCTTAAACTGCCCGTGATCAGCTTAGAATGGCTCTACGTTTTGGATGCTTCTTCTTACAAGGAAAAAGCAGCCTGCACATACTCAAAGGCACTCTGTGCAAGTTTTTTGGGGGGAAGAGGGAATAAATTGTTTCCTTCTTGGCAGTGGGCACAGGAAGATACTTTGCACATGCTCAAAGGTGCTTTCTAAAACAAAAAAGAACACCAACCCTATAGAAATGCCCTCGTATTGGCTTGATCACAGCTGCTATGATCTGACCCAAACGAGGTTGAGGAGGAAGGTGTAGCAATCGCACATCTGGTGTCTGGGCTTGAGAGGGACTATCAGGGGTCAACAAACTTTTTCAGCAGGGGGTCGGTCCACTGTCCCTCAGACCTTGCGGGGGGCCAGACTATATTTTGAAAAAAAATAATGAACACATTCCTATGCCCCACAAATAACCCAGAGATGCATTTTAAATAAAAGCACACTTTCTACTCATGTAAAAACACGCTGATTCCTGGACTGTCTGAAGTCCAGATTTAGAAGGCGATTGGGACGGATTCAGACCCCAGGCATTAGTTTGCCTACCCATGGACTATATGGTGCAATAGCAGCTTTAAAAAGTTAACACTCAAGTCTCAAGCTGATGTTGAAAGAGAATCAGTGAATGCCACAACACATCTGAACAAATGCTTCCAAGAAGCGACAGTAAATATCAATAGCCAAAAAGCTGTACGATCAGCGTAAAAACAGCAACGCTATTCTAGCAGATTAGAATAGCATTTGTACGAGAAACCATCAGAGCGCAAGAGGGATAAAACAAGAAACTACTAATAATACCCATTTCA
Organism: Podarcis pityusensis; assembly: GCF_964106645.2. NCBI lineage: Eukaryota > Metazoa > Chordata > Lepidosauria > Squamata > Lacertidae > Podarcis > Podarcis pityusensis. The sequence continues at coordinate 23,355,240 of NC_138038.1, forward strand.
TCAGCACTATTCAGATCTTTTCTAGCCTGGTGATATGGTTCTTACACTAGTTTTACTTTTTGATATTCCTCTGATGAGGACATTTGTTAAAATGTGCTGGATGATTAATTTTTATAAATACATCCTTTGGCAGCTGCTTGAGAATGACCTCTCTTTTCTTCTGTTTGGGCTATTTTAGGAGGATCGTTGTTGTTTTTTAAAATGCAGCGGCAGCTAAGCCTTATTTGCTTAAATAAATATAGGTAAAACGTAATAATAATATTAATATTTCCTTGTGAGTGTGACTCACATCTTTTCTAGATGGAAGTATGGTTCTTGTACGCTGCCATTTGTCCATTGGTATTTGACGTCTAGCCATAATACTGCAAGCGATAGGTTACGTGATGGCCTAGCCTCTAGCCTTCAGCAGCTGAGAAAGCTGTTATTTATTATCTGGTGGCAGGCAGCTGACAACCTCACAGAACCCAGGTTTAGACAGAGAAAAAGGCTGCCATGAAAAAAAACAACTCTCCGTCTCTCCGTATCCCCACGCACTCCAAATGTAGCATCTAGAACAAGCACCACACTCTTCACACCTGAAAGATTTGGAAGAGCTAAATGTGGAGGTAGTTTCAGAAGTTTGCCAAGCTCAAGCTGTTTTAACCAGGCAATATGAAGCAGTCTGCTTCGGTGGCAAGATCCACGACAGTGGAAGATCTGACCCCCAACAGATCGCCTGCTGCCAGTGCTACCAGAGAAGAAGCTATGGCGGTGGGTCCTGGGTCCTGGAAAGATCTCGCAGAGCTCTCATAAGATCTTGTGAGGCTCTTGCCACATCTACCCAGGAGCCACTTCCCTGGAGCTGCCACACGTGCCCCTTCAACCCCCTGCTGGCACTGACATTGAAGACGTGGAAGTGGCTTCCAGCAAGATCTCATGAGAGTTCCACAAGATCTCACTGGAAACCAGAAGCCACTGCCGCAGCAGCCATACAACCCCGGTAAACAAGGCTTTGGCAGCAGGGCAGAACCTTCCCATTTCTCTTCGGTCGCTGAAACAGGATGGGCAGCAGCTGTGTTAAGGGGTTTGTTGCTGAAAAACAACAACAGCCCAGCATCTTAAACCATGTCCAGGGGAAAAGGGCCAATGGAACCCTGGAGACATGAGATGCCCACCCCTCACTGGGGAAGCAAGTGTCTCTCTGGACACATTATTTCCCTTGGGCTCTCCAGAGAACCCAGGACCCCAGCATTGTCCGCTGTGCACCAACAGCACTTCATCAATCTGTACCAAAGAAACCCAAATTCTACAATGTGTATAAATGATGCAAACCAGCTGTGATGGCCTGGGACTCAGGCTCGGACTCGGAACCAGAGGACTCTCAGTCTGCACTGGATCCTTTGGCTCAGGCATCATCTGAACCAAATCTGGGGTATGATCCTGAACAGTCTGCATAGGTTCCCCTGCAACAAACACCAGCTGGGCCGAGTCAGGGGCCCGAGCCTGCCCTGGCTCCAGATGCGGGGATTACCTCGTTGCCTTCAGCTGGGCCATCACTTACAGCTGCTCCACTACCGGCTGGGTCAGGGGAGGCTGAGGCGGCCTCTGGGTCTAGTAACCCACCGACGTCTCCCGAGCTGCAGAGACTAAGGTCTGAGAGAAGGAGAGACCTGAGTACTCGCAGGAGGAGTGCTCGCCTTCAGGCGAAGCAGGGAGGTGAGTCGCCAGGGGATCAGGACCGGCTGCTACCCCGACAAAGATAAAAGGCTGTCGGACCCTGCCCTAGGTTGCGGGAGCAACATTGCTGTGTGCTAGATCCTGCACCTGTCCTTGTCTGGTTTCCTGCCTCGTGTCCTGCCTTGGCCCTGTCGGACTGACTCTTAGCGGAACCTTCGGATTCTGGTCTGGTCCTGGACTGTGTTTCACAGCTTACCCCCAGGCCCAGCACACCAGCCTATTCTAAGAATAAATTAACAACCTCAGCAAAACCCAGCTAGTCCAGCAGTTCTCACAGGGACCAATCAGTTGCCTGTGGGAAGCTGGGGAGCAGGATCTGAATGCAGCAGCACTCTTCCCCACCAGTGATGTCCAGCAACCCTCAGCCCCTGAGCTTAAATTGTGCTTAGCCGAACTCTGGCTTTTTTAAAGATTTCACACTCTTTTAAGCCTAACCAGGGCTGGCCCAATACATTATGGCCACAGCATTAAAAAAGAACAATTGCCGTCAACCAAGCATTATCAAAAAAGGGGCCAGAACTGATGCAACCTCAGCAGAGTCACCAATGGTTCAGGATGTGAAGTGTCCTAACCACAAAGCAAAATCCCAACAGTGTCCAAGCAGCCAGTGCCTCTAGGGCAGGGGGCATTTTTCACACCAGGGGCCATGTTTCCTTTTGGGCAACGTTCCACGTGCCAGTGATGGGCAGGGCCAGAAAGCTGGTATCAGGAGCAGTTGTCAGGAACAGGTCGGCAATGCCTCACACAGCGTCAGCGCACTTAGCTCTTTACATTGGTACCTTGGTTCTCAAACTTAATCCATTCCGGAAGTCCGTTCCAAAACCAAAGTGTTCCAAAACCAAGGCACACTTTCCCATAGAAAGTAATGCAAAACGGATTAATCCATTCCAGACTTTTAAAAACAACCCCTAAAACAGCAATTTAACATGAATTCTACTATCTAACGAGACCAGTGATACATAAAATGAAAGCAATAATCAATGTACTGTACTATAAAATAATTAAGACAGTATTGTAGATGACAAAAATTAAAATTAATTGTTTTTCTTATTTGCACTGATGATAGTTATTGTTTGGATGGGGGGCTTTGATCCATTTCCGCAGTCACACTATCAGTAGCTAAACTGGGTTCCACACAGTCACAAAAACAAATTAACTGAAAAAGCCTCAAAAACAAAAATGCAAAATAAATAGCAAAAACAAAAGCGCCAAACTTCATCCGTTCCGCAAGTTTGTTTGATTTCCGAAATGTTTGAAAACCAAGGCATAGCTTCTGATTGGTGCAGGCACCCCGGAAACAATAGCTGACAGCCGCAGCTTCCAAAAAACATTCAGAAATCGGAACACTTATTTTCGGGTTTACAGTGTTTGAGAACCAAGGTGTTTGAGTACCAAGGCATTTGAGAACCAGGGTACCACTGTATTCAAAGAAACAAGCAGCTCAGGAGGCCAGGCCTAGTGAGCACAGCCTCTTCCAAGTAGACCTTGCCCCAATATAACAGTTGTGGGGACTGAAGTCTCTCCCCATACCCACAGTTCCCTAAGAGTCCTCCTCCCCTGGGTTCTTTCCAAGCAATCTGAGACTAGGCCAACAAGCCTGTCTCTGCTCCTCCCTCTTCATACCTCTTCTGGTCTTGGGAGACCAGGAGGGAGAGGAGCTGGTTGCAGCAGGAAGAAGAGACCCCCCCTGGTTTCTTCACCAGCCTGACTCATCGCTGCCTCTTGACCCTGCTCCTCTCCAGCCTCTGATTTTGCCTCTGATTCTGGACTGCTCACTGCCACAGACTCTTCCTGCTCACTAAACCACTGCTCACTAAACTTCCTGCTCACTAAGCAGGCTTCTAGTTTCTTCACACTCACACAACCCTCTCTATCCTCTAACCAGGCAAGGAAGAGGTACAGTCAGAGCCCCAGGGCATGCATTGCACCCAGGCATAAACACTCCAGGAGGGTGAAAAGCAGGGAGGTCCCTAACTGGGGTCCTGCTCCATGTCCCTGTGGAGTATTTTCCATTCACCCACAAGACTGCAAGCAAGCTTCCCACACCCCAGTTGCTGGCCAATCTCCAGTTCCAAGCTGGCTCACATGGATAGAGGTGTTCCAGCAAATGACTAGCTCCCAAGCTGCTAATATGTTAACGTTAGCACCTTGAATTAGGCCCAGCAGCATACAAACAGCCTGCAATGCCGAGAGGGGAAGGGAGTCCTCCCAGGGGGCTCCCCCAAACTCACCACTCTTCTTGTAAAAGCAGACTTCAGCCTGGTACTCCTGCTTCCCCTCCAGCACTTTCTCGATGCGCTGCAGGACGGCTTCGCAGGTCTCGCTGCCATAGAGGAAGCGGCAGCTGCAGTTCTTCTGCATGACTTCTGTCCGGGCGAAGCCAGTAAGGTCGCAGAATCCGTCAGAGCAGTAGACGATGGGGAAGCCGCGGTGCACCTGAGCGTTGGCCAGCAGGAAGTTGCTATCTGCGAGTGGGTGGAGAAGAGAGACCCTGAGTTGTCATGCCAGCATTGGCGGGTGGGCAGGGGAGAAGGAATTCGAGTGCTGATTTCACAGCCTAAATCGGCCTTCAGGACTCAAGAAGAGCCTGCTGGGTCAGGCCAGTGGCTCATCTATCCCAGCATCCTTTTCTTACAGCGGTCAACCAGATGCCCGTGGGAAGCCTGCAAGCAGGATTCGAACACAAGAGCACTGTCCTCTCCGTTGGTTCCCGGCAACTGGTTTTCAGAAGCACTGCTGCCTTTTGGCTGTGGAAGCAGAACATAGCCATCATGGCTAGTAACCCTTGACAGCCCTCTCCTCCAGACTTTGCCAAACTGGTGGCCTCCAACTGGTGGGCTACAGCTCCCCTCAACCAGGCAATCATGTTGGCTGGAGTCAATGGGAGATTTAGTCCAACTGGAAGACACCAGCTGGGTGAAGGCTGGCCTGAACAGGCAAGCCCAATTTAGGGAATGCCTCCTTCAGTGGTATAACCAGGATGAACATTTCATGCAGATGTGGTTGATTCTGCAGCCAAGCTCTCTTCCCCTTGAGCACCCCATCATTGGCCAAGCCTCTTCTTTGAAGTAGCAGAAGCTGGAGGCAGACAATAGGCTTTTTATTCCCTGGTGGTCGAAGGTAACTTTGAGATTGCTGTTTATGGAATCTATGCTTCTCCCACTTTTGCCTTTAGGTGGGCTTCCCAAACTTGGGTTTCCAGCTGTTCTTGGACTACAACTCCCATCATCCCTAGCTAGCAGGACCAGTGGTCAGGGATGATGGGGACTGTAGTCCAAAAACAGCTGGAGACCCAGGTTTGGGAAACCCTGCTCTAGGTTTGTCAGGTTTTGGTACTTTTTCAAAGCCTGAAAAACCTGTCTGACTGACCAGAAGAGACAGTTCCATCAAAGAAAAGAGAGAGAGAGAGAGAGAGGGAGGGAGAGAGAGGGAGAGAGAGAGAGAGAGAGAGAGAGAGAGAGAGAGAGAGAGAGAACATAGGGGTGGAGAACTTGTGGTCCTCCAGGTGTTGTTTTGGACTACAACTCCTATCATCTCTGGCTGTTGGCCATGTTGGTTAGGGCTGATGGGAATTACAGCCTGACAATATATGGAGGGCCATATTTTCCCCATTCCTGGTACACACATACAGAGTGAAGCCTCTCTCAAACCACTGTCAACCTTTTTAAGAATGATTGCCTGTCCTCAAGTCAATATGAAGTAATATTACATAATTGAGAAAAGCGCCTTTGAGCCACTGCAACCCGCTTCCCACAACGTTAGCATTAAAGAGCTGAACATCTCTCCAGGGCACATGTCAGGGCTCCCATACATGACTTCTCTTTCTAAAAATAAAATAAGCACTGCCTTTTGACTTTAGGTGTACATTTACAGTGATACCTCGGGTTACAAGCACTTCGGGTTACAAACTCCGCTAACCCAGAAGTAGTACCTCGGGTTGCAAACTTTGTCCCAGGATGAGAATGGAAGTCGTGCACCAGTGGCGCGGCGGCAGCAGGAGGCCCCATTAGCAAAAGCGCGCCTCTGGTTAAGAACGGTTTCAGGTTAAGAACAGACCTCCAGAACAAATTAAGTTCATAACCCTAGGTACCACTGTATAAGCTGAGCTATATGCTCATACAGTTAGTCACATACAGTGTTCGATGTTCAATGCATGTACCGCCTGGGTACCCAATAGCAGAGCTATACAAAGCAGGCGTCCCACTTTCCCACAAACACCTGCACAAGTGTGCAGGCAGTTTGTGCCTGTGTTCAGCACAACTTGCAAACAAGCCTTCTTCCTCATGAAGGTAGAAACAACTTGTACACAGGTACAAGCTAACCTGTGAACACCCGTCAAAGCCCATTGCAACACTAGACAAGGTGCCAAATCACTAGACGTGATGCCCAACCCTGCAGTTTCACTGTGGGCCTCTTTCCATAGGAAGATCAGAGGCAGAAGGCAAAAAACTCTCCTGCTTTGTGTTTTCCTGTTGCAAAGGTGAGAATCAGGGCTGTTGTTGTTATGCCACCGACCAAGTGGAAGGAACTCCTTGTCTAGGGAGGTTTGCTTGTGTGTGTGCTCACTTCTGTCTCTGAGGGCCTTCTGAACGCTGGCTAAATCTCCTTTGTTTACCTTGGGCCTTCGGTATCTCTGCTTTTTCGTGATGTTGTGCTCCAGGCTTGGCACCAGCATGCAGGACCCTTGGGCAGCCGCCAGGAACCCCAGCACCCTGCAGGGCCCACTGCTGAAACCCACTCTAGATCCTCTTTTTAAAAGGCACTCTCAGCACTGCCCACTGGCTGCTGTTGTAATTTCCCACAATGCCTTGGGAGGGTGTTGGACCAGAGGCATTGTGGGAAATTAAAACGGCATTTGCCCCGCTCTGATTGAAATACTGCAATTGCCACGCATACACCACCACCACCCACTGCCTGGGAATCCCATCTGGGCACCAACAATGTGGCAAAATGCACATGGGGGGGGTGTCTTTGCTAAAGGCCACCAAGCTGCCATTCCTTGACGTAGTGTCCTCAGTATGCAGGGTGGACGCTGCAAAGTATAAGACGACAGCACTGTGCTGCAAAGAGCTTACAAGCGAAAAAATTGAAACGGAGGCTGCAACAGAGGAAGGGCTATGGTTTTATTGCAACGGCCATTCGCCCTGTTAGAGACAGGCTTTATCGCTGTTGCAAATTTCAGCAGAGATGTTGCAAAGTCACTTTGATTTCTAGCAGATGTGGTGCTACAAACAGGCAAAGGTGGAGCAGAGAATAAGACTTCCAACACTGTTCAGGGGTAGCAAATTTGACCCACGGAACACAATCGCATGGGAAGTTCTCTTGCACCCCTGGCAGATTCCCTCCTGAGGACATAGACAATTTGTTGGTGATGGTGGAGACCTCATGGTAGAGCTACCCTTAAGTTCTTCTTCCTGACGATTCCCTGTGCCATCTCCAAAACCAGACCCTGTGCGTGCTCCCTCCCCACCCCTCCTCCTAACACAAATCACTCTCGATCTGAAGGCTGACGATGCACTTTGCTTCCCAGAGACTCAGCAACCGCTAGGACCAAAGACACACCTGTCCCCTGAGGTGCTGATGGTGGGAAGAGATCTGCCCTAAGCTGACTTGATCCCTGTCAAAAGCCTTGAAGAGAAATCGGGATAATGAGTGAACTCGTGTTATTACATGTGGGGTGGGGGGAGTTCTGGCAGAGATCCTTTCCCTCCCCCCCCCCCCGAACAGGAGGGTTAAATGTTAAGGCTGTGAGGCAAAATTTGCCAAAGGGGAAGCTGCCGCGCTTAGGCAAATGTGCATCTATTTTAAATAACGTATAGTTTGCATCTGGAACAGGAGATTATACAAATAACCTTCTGCACCTTCCCTACAGAAAATGGGAGTTTTGCTCAGCTGCAACCCTCTCCGTTTCTAAGAACTCGTCAGGCACTGCTCACTTGTTTCGATGCATAGTTTATTGGGCATCAAAAGGGGCTAGAAACTTGCTTTTTTGAAGAAGCAAAACCAAACCATATGGTATGATTGCAGATGCACAGAACACACACACACACACACACACACACACACACACACAGCCATGTCCAAGAGAGAACCGCAGGAGAGTTGGGGGATAAAGAGGGTGAGGTGGAGGGAGACAAATTGTGGGAGGGGGCCACGGCTGAATCAGCTGAGGATGGGCAAGAGAGACCATAAAAAGCATCCCTAGTTAAAGATAAAAACTGGGTGGAGGGATGTCACCCACACCCTTGGATTTTTTTGCACTGCTGCCAGAACTGTAACATTTTCCTGAGACTGCCACAGGCCTGTATTTCCTGGGGTGCTCTTGAGAAAGGAAGGCTTATCAGCCCCTGCATGGCACAATCTATTTTTGCTTCCTTCGCTGCATGGCTTTCCTGATCCTTGCGCAAGGGGTTGCCGGTGGAGGATACTGAGGCGGCGGCACATTCTGCCTTCCGACCGGCTCTCCCTGTCTGTTTGATTAGATGCTTTGCAGAGTGTTGATCAGGATGTTGCCACCTTGCTCCCTGGCACAGCCCCAAGGCGGACAGATGGCCCTCAGCAGAGAAGGTGCCAAATTGGACATTTGGGCTACAGATTTCCATCCAGCAAGGTCAAAGTGTTACCCCTCAAATGGCGCCCAAGTCTGTGTCCTCAGAGAGGGCCAAGAACCGTGGAAGAGCTATGAAGCCCAACCCTGATGCATAAGGTTCCAATATCCCCTTCCCTCTGCATCAATCCTGGCCATGCTGCGCATTTTGCCTATGAAACAAATCTCTCTAGGTGATCTGAATCGAGATGAGGTGGCATCCTCAAGGGGTGGATCTGGGACACAATTCAGGGCAACAGAGTAGGAAACAGGCATATATGGCCCATGGTTGATCAATTCATCAGAAAGTATTCTTGCACAAGCGGCACTGGAATGAACAGGAGCCAAACAAGGACATGGTAGGCAGTCCTGCACAGTTTATTTCAATGAAGCTTTTGCAGAAGATCTTGCCTGTAGATATTGTGGTGTGTGTGTGTGTTGGGGGGAGACTTTAATTTTCTGCCTCAGACATTAAAATGCCTTGAAGCAGCTCAGAGCTGGAGAATGTCTCGAACCAGTGGCACATAAATGCTTAATGCTGTAATGGCTTTCATGGAAGAAATTCACTTATGGACTATATGGAATTGGCGGAAATGACTGGTAGAATCCGTGACCAGGGAGAAGAGTCGATGGAGGAAGACTGGAAGAAATTCAAAGACTATCTTCAGAAACACTGTAAAATTAAGGAATGTTAGAGTGATGTTGGACTGAAAACAAGGGTTTCCAGCTGCACAGGTTAAAGTTAAGGATAGATTAAGATTAAAGATCAAGATTAAAGATGTTTAAAGAAATGGAATTTTGATATTAAAAGGGAAAATTTTAAAGTTATATGATATTAAGATCAAGGATTAGGTTTAAAAAAAAAGTTGAAGTTATATATTTTAACATTTTATTAAATTAAAGATTGGGATTAAAAAAGTGGAAAAGAAACTGCTGGACAAATAATGTGGACTGGAATACAAAAGAGGGAGGTTTGAGGAAGTCTAGAAAATAAGTAATGTAAAATTGGAAATGGAAAAGAGAGTTTGTTTTTAATTGTTGTGCTTTGTGTTTTTACTGTTAAGTTTTGTATTGTTTTTTGTGTGTGTTGTTTTTTTGTTTTGTTGTTTTAAACTTTAATAAAAAATTATTAAAAAAAAAAAAAAAGAAATTCAGTCCTGATACTATCACACCAGGGCTTAATTTGAGCAGGACACAGCTCTCCGTCCCGTTTTCTATACTGGTATTCAGCTTTAGGACATGATTTTTAAAAAATATATTAAAAATATATTTATATACTGCCAACTCATATAACATATGAAAAAAGCAGTATATAAAATTAGGTGCAAGTATAGTAAAACATAAGATATCCGAATAACAATACAAAATAGTTGTGAAAGTGACTGGCTTGCCTTGAAAAACTTTAACAATGAAATAGGTCTGTCAAAAGCGAGGGCGCCTGGGGGACCTCCTCTAGAACGCCATTCCACAGCATGGGACCAGTAAAACAAAATGCCCAACTTCTTGCTGAAGCCAGTCAGGCCTCTGTATGACAGGGAACAGCTAACAGTGCTCCTCCAGATGATCTAATACAGGGTTTCCTAAACTTGGGTGACCAGAAGTTTTTGGACTACAGTTCCCATCATCCTTGACCACTGGTCCTGCTAGTTAGGGACGATGGGAATTGTAGTCCAACAACAGCTGGGGACCCAAGTTTGAGAAACCCTGATCGAGTTGGGATATAAGGGCTCAGGCAGTCCTCAAGGTGACCTGGACCCAAGTTGCTCAGGGCTTTCAGTCCCCAAAAGCAGCCTAGCAGTGGCCTATCAAAATAATGATTGACGTGCCTCTGCACATACGCAGAGTGCTTTGTCCTCCTTACTGAACATCCAAGCTTTACAGCCGAGGGCTGGGGTGGGTGAGTATGACTTACAGACATCGTCGAGCCTTTTTCTCTTTTTCATTATGAACCAGAATTGCCTTTGGAGACAACAGGATAAAGGCCCAGTTGACCAGGACTTCAGTTTGTGGCCTCCCCCACCCGCCACCCCGGCTGGCTTGAGAGCTTTCTCATCCCCCTACCCCAACCCAATTGTTTAACTCTCGGTCACCTCAGGTCACTGCTTGGATTAACTTGGGAGGGGCTTGTGTGTGTGTGTGTGTGTGTGTATGTGTGTGTGAAAAATAGTTTGCATCTGTAGCTAAGTCCAGTTTTTGGCTTCTAGGATGCAGGATTAGGGGGCTGCTTAGAAGGGCTGTGTATTAAAATGTGCACTCTCCGCGGTTCTGAGCAGCTCTCCCTCAGGCTGGCCGGCTGGCTGGAACCACATCCTGTAAGCTGCCCACCCTGAGAGGACAAAAATGAACTTTTAGATGGAGCATCAGCAGAAGAGAAGCTCAGGAGAAGAGCCTCCCACCAGCCTGGAAGTATGATTTGGGAGCAGTCCAAAAGTTGTTTTATCAGCGCAGATCTATTCAAATACTTATGCAGGCTGCCTTTTCAGCTCAGATTTTACTAGGAAGCTCTGATTTTACTAAGGGACTGGGAAGGGCAAAAGCAGGAGCCGCCAAATGCAGTCTTGCCCGGTAGTGAGGGGAGGAAATGCATGAGATATTAGAACTTCATAAAATCAAGCCTCTCCACACGCTACAGCAGTGGCAGGAAACCTATGGTGCGTTGGAGTTCGTTGATCTCCAACTCCCATCAGCCCCAGCCAGTATAGGCAATGGACAGGGATGATTGATGTTTGAGTTTAGCCATATCTGAAGACAGCAGTTTCCCCAACTCTGCACTAAAGTAATCTATTCCATACTGCAAGGTTGTGGGAGACCAACAGCAAAGGTCCCACTAAATGTGCGTATCTTTTTTTGCTTTTGCTTTGCTTTTCAAAACAACAAATAAATTAAACAGAAACAACAGCAAACCTAAAAATAAAAAAAATCAGAGTGTCTGCAAGACACCACAAAAATCTAAGATATGCATGCAAAATACTATCAATAATGTAATCGGCGCTACTCCTTTGCCAGTTAATTTGAAAGCAAAGATGTAGACTAGGCACTGCTAAATTAAGGCTAGAAAGTTCCATTAATGGTGCCTCATTAGTCATTCATTTTCTTCCCTTTTTTTGCTTGTATTGTATATTTTATTGGCAGCAGGCCTATAAGCAGTCACAGCTCAGGATTTCACCAAAGTGTGGGGTTTTGACCCTGCTGAGCAGGGGTCAGCAACCTTTTTCAGCAGTGGGCCAGTCCGCCATCCCTCAGACCATGTGGACTATATTTTTTGGGGGGGGATGAACGAATTCCTGTGCCCCACAAATAACCCAGAGATGCATTTTAAATAACAGGACACATTCTACTCATGTAAAAACACGCTGATTCCCGGACCGTCCGTGGGCCAGATTGAAAAGGCGATTGGGCCGCATCTGGCCCACAGGCCTTAGGTTGCCTACCCCTGCCGTTGAGGTTGTTGAAAAGTGCTAATGAAATGAAGGAGTGTGCAAATGAGTTTGCATGTGCTTGGGGTCCAGTTAACAGCAGGCTGCAGATTAAGGATTGAGAAAAACAGGGAGAAGGAGGCTGGAGAAACAGGTTGGGTGGGCTTAGAACAGAGTAAGATAACTCTTTTTCAGCCCAAGGTCTGCGTTCATTTGTGGGTTTTCTTTTGGGGGCCGCAAGCCAGTGCAAGGCCAATACACAGTCACACACCCGCATACAAGCACTCATACATACCAGCACATCACACTTCCATTCTTACGCATAACATCCACTCATTTTCTCTCTTCATTTTAGATGCTAGGGGTCCACCCACAATGAAATGTTCTTTAACGTCAGCTGAATTTACTTTTTACACTTGTACACCACACTTCCTTCAAAGAGCTTTTGGTGCATTCCCCTGTGGATTCTGCTGCCTTTCCTGTTCAGAGTGACGAACAGTTCTGTGGAACTCAGAAGCTTGCTTACACTCACACCAACCTAGGTATCTTCCAGTATAGCATTTCCTTCGCCTCCTTTGCACTAGAACTCACATGCCTGCTTGCTACCATCGGCGGAACTCCCTCAGAAAGACAGAGCCCTGTTCAGAATGGGGCTCAGAGATGCAGGCAAGCCAGTCTGCCTCCAAAACACACAGGGATGGACGTGAGGACATGAGGTTGCTGCGATGGGGATAATCCACCTTCAGCCATTCATGTGGGAGGTAAGGAAGGATGTGAATTGAAAATCCAAAGCAATTGAGCCAAAGGATGAATGAGCTTTGCAAGCGATGGGGAATTGTGGCTCTGTAGATTTGATGTTAATCTCCCAGTTAAAAGCCTCGTGGAACATGCTGCAGCCAAGCGTGATCCGTGAGAGGGTTCCCCGATTACATCTGAAGAGTGTAACTCCAGAGTGACTTCTTGCATCTTCTGCTGTAACCACTGAGCAGCACAGCTTGCACAAGCTGGTGACGCAAACTGGGAGTCCTGCTTCCCAGCTCCTCTTGTGCTATGCCAATATTTATTTTATTTTATGTATTTATCGCATTTATAGTCTGCCTTTTTCTTCAGGAAGCTCAAAAGTGATTTACATTGTTTTCCCCTCACTTAACCCCTGCAACAACCCTGTATAGGTTAGGCTGAGAGGTAACAACTAGCCCAAGGTCACCCAGGAATCAAACCCTGGTCTCTCAGGTCCTAGTCCAACACCACTGCACCACCACTGGTTCTCAGACACCAGACCCCTCCTGGAAGAGGAAGGAACCCAAGAGTCCTGGCTCCCACAACATGCTTGCTTCCAAAATTGGATAACCCTACCACACTCCTCCCCGCCCAAGCTTAGATGTGTGGGGACTGGCTGCTGTGACTTGATTACATCCTGTACATGCTCAGGGGTGCTCTTGATAATTGCTTTTGTGCTTGGCGTGACGTTAGCCAAGAGGACGTGTGATGTAAGATAGATAGGTGCCTCTGAGCACTTGCAGAGTGATTTCTCTCACAGCTGAGCAATCACCACAAAAAGCCCACAATTCTGAGATTTGGGCATAAGGGCTTTCAAGACAGAAAGGGGGTGCAATTTCGAAAGAAGCGTGAGCCTTGTCTCTTCACAGTTTTGATGCGGATTTCCTGCCTCCAATATAACCAGCTGCTTCTAGTAAGCGCCTATCTAGTAAGGAGAGCTGGACTGCCACTGATTTGGCTCTTTTTCCTTGCGCCACAAGGGCGTCAGAAGCAGCCGCGGTCTAAGCTTCCAAGGAGGAGTTCAGGAGCTGTCCGAAGTGCTGATCTAGCGTCCTGCCTACGGAGAGCAAGGAGGAATTCCTTGACGCGTGGCGCTCTTAAAACAACAACAACAACCCGGATAACTAAGGGGCTCGCAAATGAGATTCCTAAATCCACAACAGGGCTTAAAAAGAAAAAAGAAATAGGCCAGCCAAAATGTTACAAAATGGTATGTAAGCTTTCCAGTTCTCCAGAACGCTTCATCGGACTAGATCGTAAACAAAACTGGGGGGAGGGGGGGAATTGGCTGATATTGGAAACTCGCGCGTGTCCCCAGCCTCAGGAGAACGATATTGGGTTTAATCCCGTTTTATATCACCGGGAACATGAGTAGAGATGGGCGTACAGAGAAAGGGCGTTCCCCTCCTTTCCTTCCCCCTTCTTCAAGCGTTCAGCAAAAACTTCTATTTTCAGGTATTGTGCGCCAGCTCGCTGTGGCTCCCCTAGGAATAAGGGGAGCGCTGCTGGCGCGCGCAGGGGGGTGCTCATTACGAAAGCTTCTCCCGGACATCCCCAAAGGAAAATGCTAAATTAGTTTTCATTGATCTTTCTGGAAGCATTTAAATCCTCCTCCTCCCCCACCCCCACCCCCCACGACCGGAATCCTCTTAAAGAGAAAATCCTCGAGCCACAATATGGCATTTTAGTTGTTGTTTGTGGGGGTTTTTTAAAATACACACACAAACGATTACTACACCTTCCGTCCCCACCCATGTATCCTTTTCCCTCCGGCAGGGCTAAGCAGGTAGTGAGAGTGAGAGTGAGAGTGAAAGCGAGTGTGGCGTGTGTGTCTAAGAGAGGGAGGGAGATCGAGCCCAGTTTAATTGGCACCGACACCCTAGCCGTAGTGCAGTTAGGTAATTTTAGATTCCGGGCTTAATGGTCTTATCCAACTGCCCCTCTTTAGACGGTAATCCAAGCCGTGCTGCGTTTTGGGGCCACCCCCGCCTCATTCTGCTGAGTGGGGCTCTGGACGTCTGCCTTCCCAGTCCTGCCCTGACCGCACCACTGCGTCTCCAGCCCCGGAAACCAGGCTGAATGTCTAAGCTGGACTACATAACCCCGGTGGGAGCGGGTGTCCCTTCTAACCCTACAATACTGTAATACAATAAATCAGGAACCGACAGTCACATAGGGCACTTCGAGCGAGGGTAGAATGCATTTCAGATTGCGCCCAGCGCGCGCAGCCTCCTTCGACCCGCAAGAATTTCTCTGGGATTGAGAAGGAGGACTTTCCCATCCTCTGGCTCGCTCCCTCTTCCGTTTTCGGTCTCACCTGGAAAGTGCCATAGAATCGTAGAGCTGGAGGAGAACCCAAGGATCATTTAGTTCAGCCCCCTGTAATGCAGGGAATCACAGCTAAAGAATCCTCGACAGATGCCCCCAGCCTTTTCTCCCTTTTAACTAGCTGTGTGCGTGGATTTTTTTTCTCACGGGTGAAGGTGAAAAAGAACTCTGCACGTGGGCAGAGAGTCACTGCTTGCTGCAGCAAGCACGCCTTCCTCCTGACCGAGCCTAGCTTTATTTCTAAAAGGAGA
This sequence comes from Podarcis pityusensis, assembly GCF_964106645.2. Taxonomy (NCBI): domain Eukaryota; kingdom Metazoa; phylum Chordata; class Lepidosauria; order Squamata; family Lacertidae; genus Podarcis; species Podarcis pityusensis. The sequence continues at coordinate 23,370,317 of NC_138038.1, forward strand.
AACGCTGGGGCTCCTTCCTCGCACACAGGAGGGTGGGCACACTGTGGCTGTTTGGTAAAGGGGGAAAGGCTCTTTGCACATGCTCAGGGTTGCTCCTTCTTATGGCGCCATAGGCTTAGTTCTCCTGGCATCCCAAAGAGCTTCTGACTGGGTCTGGGTGAGTCCTGGAGCAAACAGTGATGCAGCTAGGTAGTTAATTTAAAACTCTAGACTTAAAGGCGTCGCGATGCCCCTCGCTTTGAATGGTAATCCAGTCTAAAGAGTGTGGTCCTTCCGCTCATTGCGCTGAATGGGGGGGGGGGCGACTTCCACTCGGAAGTCCTTCTGCACCACCGCAGACACGATGCTCACGGGGTGACCCCGGGCCAGTTACACGGACACGTTCAGCTCAGCCTAACTCACAGGGTTGTTGTGAAGATACTATGGAAAGGCCATTTGCATCACCCTCAGCTCTTTGGAAGAATGATGGGGCTCAAATGTAATAAACGAATAAATGTGTTCAAGTCGAAATCGGGAGGTGCCCAGGGACGGGCTGAACAGGGATCGCGCAGCTCAGTGGGCTTCGCGCAAGAGAACTGCCTACCCCCCTTGTCGGATGCCCTTAAAAGCACCCCAAATCCCACAGCCCTCGCTTCACTTTGCCTCTAGGAGATCGGGAAGGGAAAGGATTTCCTAGCCACACGCATAGAGAGGCACCGTGTCGAAAAAGTTTCCGAAAAGTAGCAATGCATGCAACTCACGCTCCCTTATATACAGCCCTGACTTCCTCCTCGCTGTTGTGGTCTCACCATCAATATAAATAGTGTCGTCGTCCCCCATACCCGCAAAAGCAAGCAAGATAGGTGCCTGCCGCGAGGAGCTTCCAACCTAAACGCAGATCTCAAGGGAGACAATGAAGGAGGGAGAAAAAAGAGGGGCGAAGAAAACTTCTAATCCCAGACGCGTGAGAAGTCTCCCTAAGGGTGAGAAAGGGAGAGAAAACCCTTTCGCACATGCTCAGAGGAATTCTTTTCTAGGTATCCCTAAGGCATGTTGCGGAGCCCAGTAAGGCATGCCCGAGACTGAGCACTTGCGGGCAGGCGACTCTTCCCTCCCGGCTGCCTAGCCTACAGACACCCTTGGTGAAGCTGTTCCGCCGCACCCGGTCTCTTTTCACACGTGCACAAAGGAAAGTCTGCTAACTCTCCCAAGGAAGCCTGCGAAGGCTGAACAAGACCGGAGTTGGTGGCGCAGCTAAACATCAGAAGATGGGGAGAGGGTGGGCAGCAGCAGAAGAGACCCAAACAGTGGGTCCTTAAATAATAGAGTGGGGGGGGGAGGGTCTCAGTCCCTGGGCGATCGGGAAACAAGAGAGATCAACCCACCCATTCCGATCTTCTCGATCTCCAGTGGGTGCTGTCTGTGCAGAGACAAAGAGCGTTTGTCTTTGTTAACTCGAGAGACCCAACACAAAGCGGGCTTGGGGCAGGGGGGTGGGGAGAGAGAGGCAGGCAGGCAGGCAGGGAAGGGGTGGGGTGGGTTTCGTTACTGTCCAGGACTTGGGGCAGATAATACTGACTCTGCACGCACCCCCTCCACCCCGGATTTAGGACCGCGGGGCAGAAAGAGAAACAAGGCAGAAAGGCGACCCCTTTCTCAGACGCCCCAAGAGTCAAGCGCCCATCCCTGGGCATAGCTGTCAACGTTTCCCCTTTTTTAAGGGAAGTTCCCTTATTCCGAATAGGATTCCTCGCAAGAAAAGGGGAAAGTTGACAGCTATGTCCCTGGGGCGTCAGGTCGCTTCCATCTTCGGGGGAGAACTTTTAGGTGGAGGAGAAGGAGAGGAGAAGAGAAGAGAAGAGAGGGGGCTGCTGGTGAGGCGAGAGGGTGGAGGAGAGGCTGGATCGGACACCCCCCCCCCAAACATACCCCGTTCAGTCCCACGGACCGGGCGTGGATTCGTGTCCACGGGACTCTTCCCCCCGCGGCGTCCCCGAGGCCACTTACGTGTCCCATCGAACCTGTTGGCGATGTTGTCCAGGAAGGTGTTCTGCGGCGCCAGCAAGCCTTTCATCACCGGCATGGCGGCGGCACCATGGGCGCCCCCCGCCGCCCCCGCGGGGAGGGTGCGCGTGTGAAGGTGGCGGCGGAGCGGGCGCGGGGCGCCTAGGCGTCTCCTCCTCCTCCTCTTCTTCCTCCGGCTCCGCCGCCGCCACCGCCGCGCGGCTCAGGCAGGGCGCTGCTGCGCGGCATCCCGGCCGGGGCTGCAGGCGCAAGGCGAGGCGAGGCAGCTGCCCGAGCCTCCCTCGCTGTCTCCCTGCTTCCCTCCCTCCCTCTCTCCCGGCTGTCAGCTCCCTCCTGCTAATCCCAGCCGTACAATTAGCGCCGAGCAGCGCTGGGGAGAGGGGAGAGGAGGGATCCGGAGGGATCCCGCCCAGATAGCAGACACGCGCGCAGGCGCGCGCGCACACACAATTGGCGCCTAACAAGCCCCGGCCTTGTCCGAACGGGCGCAGTCCTAGGCCTAGTGTGAGGGACGCGGGAAAAAGCTGAGGGGAGACTCTTAAACTTCTGTACTCCACAGACACACACAAATGTGAGTTTTCCCTCCCTCCTTTCCTCTTTCTCTCCCTTCCCTTCCTCTTCCAACTTGAATAAAATATTGGAACGAGGGGGGCAGGTAAGACCCACCTCACATAACTGATCACAAGACAAAGTGCACGCAACTATTTGAATGGTAATGCCTATCAACATGGGGGGAGGGACGACTCCCTCAAATATTTTATTGGGGGGGGGGGCGAAGGCACCTAGGCTTCTAGGAGTTGGCTGCTATGCCCAGGACAGTTCAGGAAAGCAAAATGATGCCTACATAAAACTATAGCAAACAGGGGGAAAAATGCACATTTTTTAAAAATCCCTTTTTAATGCCTGAGAGAATTCAAATAATGTCTTTGCCCGGGACTGAAAGAGTACAGGTGTTGGTTCCAGGTGGGTCTCTCTAGGGAAGGAATGTCGCCACTGGGAAGCCATCCCTTAGAGAAGTTTCTCCCTCCTTTTGTTGAGGCTGCACCTTAGGCGGGTTGCTGTGCGAGTAGGTGCTCCTTCTGGTACTTTGGTCCTAAGCCCTTCCTACCAGAGAGCACTCAGCCGATCAGCAAATGGCTTATATCACCATAAAATCTGTTCACCTTTAATGTGCTGTCAGACTCTTGGATAGGAGTTTTCACGCAGAAGCTGGAGGGTCACTTCTCAGGGATGCAGTAGCAGCAGATTTCCCTGCACAAGGGGCTGGACTATGTGTCCTTTCCACTGTTGGGCCTATGATTTTGCTGCAACAGGGGTTGCCAGCCCTCTGGATCTTTGCAATTGTAGTCATATTCTTGTATACCTGCTAAACTGGGAGGATACTTGCCCTCTCCTTTCCGTTTGTCTCCTTCCCCGTAGCAGGGGTTGGGAACCTGCCAGCTTCCGGATGCCACTGGACTACAACTCCTATTATCCCTGTCCATTGCCCAAGCTGGCTGGGGCTGATACGAGTCAAGAGTCCAACCACCTCCCTACCCTGAAGAGCTGCCTTTCTCAACCACAGGTGAGGGGCTACAGTTAAGAAGAGAGTGCCTTTGGCCACATGCAGAATTCAGAGGGCGCTCTGAGCCAGGGCTTAATTCTGAACCTGTTTCAAATGCCCAACCTTATATGCTGAAGAGTGACCCCATTACACTACCTTTGTGTACAGGATTTAGTCAAAGGAGAGTCCCCAATTTTTTACATTAATTGGTTCAGAAGGCAAAATTGAGGTGAAAATTGGCAATGAGGTGGACCCAAACAGATTAATAAGCCCAAAAAGAATCAGTGTTTAGCTTGAGATATGGCCACCGTAGCTATTTTTTATTGTTGGGATTCAGCCCCAGATAATGCATATGAAAGTATGTCTGGACGCGAACAAATTCCTTTCTTTTGCTGCAACCTTTTGTTTTGTTGTCTTGATTATTTACTTGTGTTTTATCTTGTATTTTATTCTGTGAACCACCCTGAGATCTTTTGATGAAGGGCAGCATATACTTTAATAAACAATATTAATCATAATAATTCCTGGCCCTTTAATGAAGCTGAGATTTGTGCAGCAGCTGTTCGAGGATCAAAGGAGTGGCTTTCAAGTAGTATTGAACTCCAGCTCCTTGCTTGTTAAAATGATCAACTTCTTAATTAGCAGCATTGAGGATAGTGGAGGTGTTTTGGAGGAAGACAGAGAAGAATTTCAGGTGTCTTGATTGAGATTCACACCTGATTGAATTTCAGGTGTCTTGATTGAGATTAAGTTGTGTCAGGGCTCGGCTCGGTAATGTGTGGAGATATAAAGAAGAGAATACCTCTGAGCATGTGCAAAGTTTTGCTCGTAATGGGGGAAGGCAGAGAAAGAGAATAATTCCAGGTGGGGCAATTTAGATTCACCCAGAACTTAATTTGTGTCGGGGCTCAGTCATGCAATGTGTGAAGCAGTAAAGAACAGAGTACCGCTGAGCACATGCGAAGTGTCCTCCCCTTACTGCTAAACACAAAGAGCCCCTAAAAGGTAGGGGGTTACAAGTTCCAGAGGTCAGGCTGTGTACAAAATAAGAGCGCCTAACCTTTCCTTTTTTAGAGATGAAGCCCTAACACAACACACAAAAGAATCGCCCAAACAAAGAGATTCATTGCAGCCGGAGCTGCCAGCTTTCTTTGCCAACACTGCCCCCTGGCTGCCGACCAATGCCAAGCCAGTGAATTTGCCCAAGCAGCGTGGACATAGGGCCAGACAGTGATGGATGGATAGAAGCATCTGTTTAATAGATAGGTTATCTGAGATGAGGTTATGCTCCTGGTCTATTGGGGCAGAGTGGCCTATTATGGAGCATCAAAGGTGATTAAAGTAGTACTTTCTAAGAGAATGACATTGGCTTAAAAAAAAAAAAAAAACACCTTTGGCAAGTGCTTCTGGTTCAACCCAGGTAGTGATGGAAGAACTCTTATTGTCCTAGGCAGGTTCCCAGCGGCCAAGGAAATAAGCAGTTAGAAGAGGAACTGTCCCCATCCCACCCCCAAGAGCTGCCTCTGACTGTAGACTTTAATAAAGGGGTAGGCAAGTACAGGCCTTGAGATCGAATCTGGCTGGAAAAGTCGCCTCAAGTAATTTACTCCTGAGCTCATTTAAACCGCAGCTTTCCTGCCACTTCACTTTGAAGCCTTGCACACACCTCGAAGCACACTCGGCTTCTTACAGCCCTCACATGCTACAAAAGAAGGCCCAGGTGGGGAGGATCAGAAGGCTTTTAAAAGAAGGGATTTAAAAGCCCAGACTGCCCTGCCCTGGCTCTCGGGTGAAGCAAACACTGTTGCCCAAGTCCAGAATGTGACCCCAGTCCCTGGCCAGCTTTTTGTGATGGCTCCTTAGCTACTGTTCCAGAAGGCTATGTGGGAGTGATATGGTTTGAGACCCCCTACCCCTAATTCAAAGGCCCTCATAGCCCCCCCTTACCTGAACCTCTCCAGTTCTGTCTCTGTGCCTGGCTGAGGAGGGCGGCCCAGTGGTCCTCAGCTGTGCATGGCCTTGTTTATTCATGCTGTCTTATCCCAGCAACAGGGAACCTGTGGCCTTCCATTTGCTGTTCAGCTCCCATCAGCTCCAGCCAGCATGGCCAATGTTCAGGCATGATGGGAGCTGTAGTCTAACATGTGGGGACAGGGCTTAGCTTCCCCATTCTTGGTCTATTCAGATCCACCCATGTTTGATGCTTGAATAATTACAGTGGTACCTTGGGTTAAGAACTTAATTCATTCTGGAGGTCCGTTCTTAACCTGAAACTGTTCTTAACCTGAGGTACCACTTTAGCTAATGGGGCCTCCCTGCCGCTGCGCCACCGGAGTACGATTTCTGTTCTCATCCTGAAGCAAACTTCTTAACCTGAGGTACTATTTCTGGTTAGCAGAGTCTGTAACCTGAAATGTCTGTAACCCGAGGTACCACTGTATTGGGTATTAGAGAGTCTGGTGACCCTCTTTACTTTTTCGGTGATGACCCCTCTGAGTTTTTTTAGAAGGTGGGGAGCAGGGATAAATTGACTAAAATTGAGAGGAGTCAGGGCTGGGGCTTGTGGGTTTAGTGAAGAGCCCCCCTAGATGTATGGCAACCCTTGGGTTTAGTCATTTGGTAAAATGCAGTTCCAGCCCCCAGACCATTGTCTAGATAGGCAATAATGCTGTAGCTCAGGAGAATACAGGCCTGCCCCAAATTAGATGAGCTATATATACTCCTACTACTTTCTCGTTCTGTTGTGCCATATATATGCTGCTACTATCTCCTTCTGTTGTGCCATGATCATTTCTGTAACTTGTCCAGATGAAGGTCATCAGGATAATTCAGACCCTACAAGTCTCCCTATTTTCCAGGGACAGTCCCAGATTTACAGAAGTCGTCCCAGTTTCTGATTTGATCCTGGAATGTCCCACTTTTCCTTAGGAAGTCTGTATTTTCAGTGGAGAAATGTTGGAGGGTATGGAGTTATGTGACATCTGAAGGCAGCCCTGTCTAGGGAAGTTTTAAAATGTTTAATGATGTTTTTATATATGTTGGAAGCTACCCAGAGTGGCTGGGGCAACCCAGTCAGATGGGTGGGGAATAATAATAATAATAATAATAATAATAATAATAATAATAATAATAGATGTCCCTATTTTCATCAGAGAAATGTTGGAGGGTACGTATAATAATATCTGATCTCAGTGGGGGTGTTCTTTTCAAACACAGTGAACATTCATCTCTTGAGCATGAGCAACACCTACTCAAAAACAGCTGTCCACCCATCAGCCTGTCTCTAGTTCTGGAGGTCCTCAATGTCCTAGGACCTATAGGAAGGTAAAGGAAGGAGATGCCGTAAATCAGGAGTGAGGAAACTTTGGTCCTCCGGATGTTGCTGAACTCCAACTCCCATCAGCCCCAGCAAGCATGGCCAAAGGCCAGGGATGATGGGCATTTTAGTTCAGCAACATCCAGAGGGCCATAAGCTCTACACACCCGCCTCATACAGAGTCAGGCTCTTTGTCTCTCTCTAGCCCAGAGTTGCCAGGGACTAAACCTGAGACCTTCTGCAAGCAAAGCAGATGTTCTACCACGGAGATAAGCCACACACCATTTTTCTCTCACACAGGAAGGCAAAGGAATCACCAGCACTTTCTCTGCCAGTGAGAGCAGCCAACAGCAGCTCTGCAAGCCGAGATGCTGATGAGCATCAAGGAGCATTTGAGGGGCCTGATAAGAGGAGAGCTCTGGCAAGTACCTTTGATGCTGTTCACATTTGGGAAGGGAGAGTTCAAAGCACACAATACTTTGCATGTCTGATCTCAGGTGGAAATCAGTCAGTGAACAGAGTCCTTTGATAATAACAAACAATATGATTCAGCATGGATACAGCTCTTCAAAATGTTAAAAGCGTTGCATAGGTATTATCTTGCAGCAATCATTACAACAACCCTGTAAGGTGGGTCAGGGTTATTATAAACATGGCAGATTGGGGAGGTTGGGGGGGGACAATGAGGCTTCTCTAGGATGAGCTAGTGAGTTTATGACAGGCGAAGTTTCAGTCACAGCTTTTCAGAGTTATAGCTCTGCTGTAGGGAACCTTTGGCAACCGCATGTTGCTGAACTACAACTCCCATCATTCCCAGCGAGCATGGCCAGTGGCCAGGGATGACGGGAGTTGGAGTTCAGCAAAATGTCAGGCCAATGTCAGGAAAATCCAGTCTGCTTTAAAGCATGCTGGATTATTAACACTAAAAAGCTAAATCTAAGATTCCTGTTTAAGCTGCAAAGGGGTGGCACTCTGCTAAACACTCACAAACGGGAGGAAGGAAGGAAAATATCTAATAAATATAGCGTCTCCTAGCATCTAATCAAATCTCAACAAAAAGTGCACAACCACACAAAAGCAAGAAGTTTCTACACACACACACACACACACACACACGTGTCTCCATCCTCCAGGCAGCCACAAGGCATAACAGCAGCTCAAAGACACATCCTAGCCAGGCAAACAGGGGCTGCTACATGGGTGGTGAGAGGCTGTGGCCTAGGGATGGATGTGGCCTGGTGAGAGTCCCAAGGGCCAGCTGGAGAGGCCTGGAGGGCCACATTCAGCCTATCCACGCCCAGTCTGAATGTTTCCTACTCCTGGACTAGACAGATGCTCAGTTTGATCCAGAAAGGGCATCCTTCCGTTCTTCACGCCGGCAGCATCTCTCTCACACGGACACCAACAGAATGGCAATGAACACGATAGCTGGCTTTATTTGGAAAAGAACACAAGAGGAGCGTGAGGTTGACAGAAGTTTGAAAAGAGCTATTTACACAAGGGGAAGGACCGCCTCGCTGCCACCTCCGGGACAGCACCTAGCAGCTGCCTGGCATTAAAGGACAGATGACAGCGGCGATGATAGAAAGCAGAAGTTGCTCGGGTGGCTTCTTGCAATTTCACCCCCCTGCTGAGACATATGCACAGCCTTAGTAAATGGTATCTGAAGCACCCATCTTTGGGCCAGGTGGCAAGTCCCTCTCAAGGGGTGCTGGGCAGCCCATGGCTGGATCAGGCCTTGCAGAGTATGGTGCTGGCGTTACTCGGTTGCTGCCAGGCACATCCTCTGTGTTTCCCAGCCCCAATCCACTTGCTCGTTTGCCCATGGTGAGGATCCCAGCGGCCTGGTTCTCCGAACTGTGCAGGAGTTGATAGAGCCGGCTCTGGAAGGCCTTGGTGGTGGCTGTGGCGCTGCTCCGCTTGCCAAGGGTGAGGATGCCGGTGGCGTGGTTGCCCGTGCCATGCAGCAGCTCAAAGAGGTGGCACGAGCAGCTCTTTTGACGGCAGCAGTCTGGCACAGCTTGCTTGGTCATGGCGGAGGAGCAGAGCAAGAAGAAGAGGAGCAGCAAGGTGGCTCTCTGGACCTGGAGGGGTATGAAGATGAGTCAGAAATTTTCAGTATGAGAGGAAGATTTGAACCTCCAGAGTAAACTTAACAGCAGCCGCAGCCAGGCCGGCACTAACATTAGGCAGAGTGAGGCAGCAGCCTTGAGCAGCAGATTTTGGCACGGCTGTGAAAAAGCAGCAAATTGTTAGCAACTTCATGCATCATAATTACAATTAATTGTTATATTTTTATTGCTGGGGGCAGGGAGGAAGAAGTGCTTGTAGGATTTTTCTGCCTCAGGTGTCAAAATAACTTGGGTGGCCTTGGGTACTGCTTTGCAAAATGTCTTGAGCCAGTGATGCCCCCTTCCCAGAAGGCAGCTTAATCATCAAACCAGAACTATGAGGTGTGTAGGAATAGCCAAATAAGTTTAAATTATACTTTGGCTTGGGGGGAAAAGCATGCATTGGAATTTGCCACATTTTCATTAGGGTTCTCCTAATTAAACTTTTTTTCTCGTCTGTGACGATAGAGAGTTTTAGAATAACAGTGCTATATTTTTTGGGAGGTTAACATGACTGTAAACGTGTATTAAAAATAGCAACCCTATCATCTTAAGGAAATTAAATACATATTATAATGCCAGAAATGAGGGTACTTCCCCCCCCAAAAAACCCACCTTACTGCAAACATGTATGAAAGTTTCTTTAACTTTCTTTAAATCCCCTCTCAAGCTGCACTTCTATGAGTTCATTGGCAGAGCATTAACTTTGCACCCTAAAGTCCCCAGGTTCAATCCCAGCACCATCCCATCTGAAATCCTGGATAGCTGCTGCTGCCAGTCAGTGAAGACAATACTGAACTAGGTGGTCCAATGGTCTGACTTGGTACAAGTCAGCTTCCTAAACCGTACCCTCCAACATGCTGAGTCCCAAAACTGAGACATGTGTCTTCCTTTCTGTGCTCCTGCACAAATCACATGACCCATGTGACAGCACAGAGCCCAAAGACACTTTTTGGGAGGAGGGCACTCATGGTGCCCAAAACCATGTACCGTATTTTTTGCTCTATAGGACGCACTTTTCCCCCTCCAAAAATGAAGGGGAAATGTGTGTGCGAATGCTATGGAGCGAATGCAGGCTCCTTGGCTTCAGAGATAGCAACGCGAAGCCTCCGAAGCGCAGAGGGAGAGCTCCCCCCGCGCTCCGGAGGCTTCGCGTTGCTTTCGCTGAAGCCACCTGAACCCCCCTGGAGCACAGGGAATTCCCGCTGCGCTCCAGGGGCTTCAGGCAGCTATCCGCAAGCCTTTGGAGCGCAGCAAGAGTTCCTGCCATCTGAAGCCTGGAGAGCGAGAGGGGTCAGTGCACACTGATCACTCTTGCTCTCCAGGCTTCGCTTCGCTGGAGAGGCGCTGCACAGTTTTCCCTCTCTGCGCAGCGCTCCTTCAGTGAAGCGGGAGGAGAAATGGAAGGGGCTCTGTTTCTCCTGCCGCTTCGCTGAAGGGGCGCTGAGCAGAGAGGGGGAGAATTTTTTTCCCCCTGTTCTCCCCCTCCTATGGTCCGGTGCGTCCTATAGAGCGAAAAATACGGTATTTTAGGGTGCTGCATGAGTATGGCCCTGAAAAAAGTGCAGGATGGATAAATGATTAATGGGAGGACACAGGAACATCCCCACACAGAAACAAATCAGGACGAATGCTCATTGTCATAAAACTACCCCACAAACACATCAGAACAAAGCTAAGTGAAGACCAGGCATCGTTTAATCTCTCTGCAAGCTTTGGGCAAGCAAATCAGAGCAAACTCTCAATAAAAAGGCTTAGAGAAGCCCTCTGAAATTTGGATTTGGTAGTCCCTGGACAAGGGGAGCCTGTACTGAAGAGACAGGCATCACTTGAACTAAAGCTGAACAAGGCTTTTGGCATTTCAAAACACAAGATTGCAGAGCAGCTTTAAAACTAGGGGAAATTAAGAGGCACTGTCTTTTCTTGAGGACTCATCCCTCTGAGATGATGCTCTAAATATTCAAATACCCTCAAAGCGGGGGCTGAATAGAAGCTGGTAACAAAACATAAAAATGAATGAATGCAAATCAGAAAGTCCAACAAGGGTCATAGAAAATATTATACACATGCGGCATTTAAAAAGGGAAGCAATATATAAAGTTGATATTCTAATGCGAAAAGCCTGAAAGCAAAGATTAGGTGAATTAGCACCAAGTTATCTGCTCCATAGATTTTACTGCATGTACTGAGCCATCAACTGGGATAACTTTCATAGGCAGCTACAAATTAGCATCTGAGGGCCAAACTAAGTGAAAACGTGTCTTTGCATTTAATGGTGGGGTGATTGCTGCTGCTGTTTTTTAATGCAAATAGTATCATCTTGGTGCCAATGCGAGATTTCCTCCCAATGCAAATACAAGCTTCAGAGGAGGGATTTTTTTGCCTGGCGCTAAAAGAGAATGCAGATATAATGAGCATATCAGAAGCCCGGTCTATCAAGCGGAATCAGTAGACTGCAATTACCCCTCCATATCATGTGTTACAGAGAGGGCAAGGCAAGTCGTGCTTGCAGGTGGGAGTAGTGCTCTGTTCATGAAAGAGGGCACAGAGTCCAATAAACCAGAAATCTCTTAAGGAAACAAACCTCTTCAGAGAGTCAGTCTCTGCAGAAATAACAAGCAAACATAAGCAGTAGAGTGGTAGGGATTTTATTATAATCCTCCCTCCTGCCTGGATGCAAACTCTTGATGGTGATCTTTGAGGTGCAGAAAGACAGCAAGGAGGCAGCCAGAGATGAAAACGTTGTCATAATGGGTCACTTCAATTATCTGGGGAAACATACATTTAGCAAAGAGACAACAGATCGAGCAGTGGAGGCAGGACTTATTAGGGCAAATGGGGCACTGCCCCACCAGCCTCAGTCTGCCCTCATCCAGTGCCCACCTGCCCACCTTCTTACCAGGGGGTGGCACTGCCTTGACATCTCCCCACCCTCTTAGTCTCAGTGTTGCCTTTGTAGAAATCAGCTGGGAAGAAGAGGATGGGGATGAAACTAAAACAAGCTGATTGTGCCTGCCCTTGGCTCTGGCTCCCCCTACTGTTGGCCTCCCTATCTTGCACCCTACCAGCCACTCAAATCGAAGTGAGAGCTCTGATGCAGTTCCATTGGTAGCCTATCGTATTTTTTACTCGTAAGTCGTATTGAAATATTATTTTATTTTTCTTTCTTCATTGCATTTATATCCACCTTTTCCTCCATGGAGCTCAAGGTGGCGTATATGGTTCATCTTCCTCTCTTCATTTAATCCAGTGTGAGGTAGTGGTTAAGAGCAGTAGTCTCGTAATCTGGTGAACCGGGTTCGGGTCTCCGCTCCTCCACATGCAGCTGCTGGGTGACCTTGGGCTAGTCACACTTCTCTGAAGTCTCTCAGCCCCACTCACCTCACAGAGTGTTTGTTGTGGGGGAGGAAGGGAAAGGAAAATGTTAGCCGCTTTGAGACTCCTTCGGGTAGTGATAAAGCGGGATATCAAATCCAAACTCCTCTTCTTCTTCTTCCTCACAACGACCCTGTGAGGTAGGTTAGGCTGAGAGGCAGTGACTAGGCCCAAGGTCACCCAGTGGGCTTCATGGCCGAGTGGGGATTTGAACCCTGGTCTTCCAGGTCCAGGTCCAACCCTCTGACCACTATGCTGCACTGATGTTCTCCCACTCAGTGAAAAATGAACAATTATAAGTGGGTTATATATTATTTAAGTAACTAAGTACGTATGTCATCACTTGTAGCCGCAGTGTTCCCCACGTACAAATTACGAACACTTTTAAATCAGATCTTTGGGCAGCCGTGCTGTCCAATTTTAAACGTTGGTTTTGAGAGCAATGTAACATAATGTCACTGCTGAGCCAGGTCAAAGGTCTAGCATCCTGTACTCAGAGTGGCCAACCAAGTACTTAGGGGAAGTTCGAAAGCAGCGTCTGAGCTCAACTGCACTCTTCCCACTTCCCCATGATTCCCAGGAAATGGCATTTGGAGTCATATTGCCTCTGCCTGTGGAGGTGAATGTCAGGTTTTCTGATCTTAAGTCATTAAGGGCCAAGCTAAACATGATGTCCAGTGTATCTTTGAATTTACCAATGTTGTGCAGGTTTTTTTTTTATTTTTATGCAAATTGCATCAGCTGTCTGAGAAAATATTTATTGGGATTTCAGCAGGCATATCAAGAGAATGCAGCCCTCCTTTGCCCCTTTGCAGATCAGAGGAAAATGCTTCCTCTGAAGCTTGGATTTGCATTGAAAATGCACACACACACACACACACACACACACACGGCCGCACGGACACACAGCAATGGAGGATTTATCCCTAAAGTAAAATAGCACTATAGGAAGAGAAACTTTCCTCAGGACAATCAGAGGGAGGAAAGGGTTAAATCCCATAAATCAACAGGGCTTACCTGTGAACAAAGAAAGATTGGTTTCACTATAACCTGTTTGGGGCTTGTTAATACTAAATAAACCAACTGCAAACATATAAAATTATAGACAGTGTGAGAAAGTGTCCATTATCCCTTACACACAATATGAAAACACAAGCTCACCTAGTGACTGGCAGCCATTCAGGACAGATGAAATGAAACAAATCACACAGAACGTTGTGTAAGCCACCGATGGAATTTTATCGCCAAAAGGGGTTCTTTTTAAACCGAACCTGGGACCTTTTGCATGAAAAAGCATATGCTCTGCTGCTGAGCTACAGCTCTCCCTCCTACCTCCCACCCCCCAAATGGACGAGAGGTCTGTCAACAGCTAGCAGCCATGAGAAATGGGATCTCATGCTCAGAACCAGTAAACCTCACTGAATCAGATGCTGACGACAGTCCACAGAGAGCTTTTGTCTTCACGGCCATTTGTGGACTTCATACCGTAGATGCATCGGATCAGCCGCTGTTGAGAGATGAAGTGCTCGACCGGTGGACCAGCGATTCTTATTTACAGCGCACCCTTGTTCTCTCACGCCTGTTCCACTCAAGCACACTGGTTGTGCTCCCATTTTGTTGCTTTTCTTCCGTCCCACTACCTCTGCTGCTTCCCCTCTCTATACCCAGGGCACTTCCCCCTTCTCTGTCCCATAGCGCAAGCTACCAGAGACCACCACCCTCTACCTCACAAAGTCCTTCTTGAAATCATCCAAACTTCCCCTGACTTTTTACTCCACTACCACTTCTAACTTGCCCCTTTTACCCAACCTGGACCTCCCCTCCATCCCATTCCTTTTAATTAGTCTGAAGCCCTCTAGGGAAAGTAGCATTGCTTTTCTTTAATTTTCCATGCAGCTCCTAATACTCTTCAACAGCAGTAGTAGAAAATTGTGAGGGGGAAACCTCACATTGGTGACAAGATGGTGTCTTCTATTGCACCATTAGCTTGTTGGAAGCTTTTGAGCTCCACAGCACTCTTCCGTGACACTCAAGTTTGAAATCGAGTCCTCTGTTTTTAACTGGTTTTGTACATCGATCTACTGGCTTCCTTCTAAGAGCGTTTCCTAGCTTCACTCCAGATTCATGTTATCTTCCAAGGCTTGGCCCAACTAGAGAGGAACATGACAACCCAGATTTGCATCTCCAGCTCAACATTGTGCTGCCGCCACCCCACCCCCCAGGTTTGCTCATCTAGAGAGAGTGATAGGGCAGTTACCTTAATCTTCTGGCTCTCCATAATCTTGGTTGTCTTCAAGGCGACAAGTTGGCTTGTGTCATGACCTTCCAGGGGTGATGCTGTAAGGAAAAGCTGGAGGAAGCGGTCAATTTATAGGGCCATTTTCTACGTAGGCTCCAGGTACCTCACTTGCTCCCATGATACGTGACACAGACACACACATCCTTTCCTATGGCAATGCCAAAAATAACCGTCTCCCCACCGACCCCTCAGAGAGGCTCAGAAAAGAGAGGAAGGATCCTTTTGTACCCCGTCTCTTGGAGACCGGCCAAGACATCCACCCGCCTTTGTCGTTCCCCCTCCAGTAATGAACCCACAGACGTCTGAGGAACCGGACAGCCGCTTACGAGCCACAAAGGCAGCCAACGGCTAGGCCGAGATAATGAGAGGCGCCGCACTTGTTAGCATGGGCCCATTAGGCTAATTACCTCAAAAACATGGAGCCAGAAGCTAGCAGTGCCCTTTTCGCTGGCACGTGGCATTGGCACACTTCCTTCCACACGGGGCACATGTCTCAGAGAATATGGCACCCCCAATCCGCACACATACACAGCACCAGTACTTGGGTTTCGGGGGGTGCAGCACCCCAATGTCACCCGTCCTCCTAGCCTAGCCCAGAGGTGAGGAATCCAATTCCTGGTTGGTGGTGGCTTAGAAGTGATGTGCAGGCACCAAAGTCCCTTTCAGCTAAACTCCACCCTTACCTGTATGATGTCAGGTGTAGGGCAGGTAGGGAGGCTTGCCTGAAGCAGCTTCACAGAGGAAACAGGGAGGCCAAATTTGGCCCGGGGGTTGCAGGATCCCACCTGCCACCCCCCACCAGCTCTCAGAAGAAGAGAGGCCTCACATGGGACTTTCAGGGAACATGAAGCCAAAGTGTGATTTGTGGACTAAATTATTGTGTCTCAGGCTGCTCTTAACGGTACAGGAATCCTCTGAGGAAAAAACAGCAGGCAATCCCATTCTACGTTCCTCTCCATTTCAGGTAGCCCCATTAACTTTCTGCATCTGTTTAAGGCAGAAGTGGGGAACCTCCGGCCTGCAGGCCTCACGAAGCCTAGTACAGGCCCCCGTTTCGACCACACAACTGTTTCTCCCAAACCATGTCCAACTGCCCCACATCAGAACTCATACATAATATCAGGTGTGGAGCAGAGAAAGGGGAGACCTCAGGGAAACTATTGGGCGCTTAAAGCTGCACCGTAGCTAGCAGGGCTTGCTGTCAGTGCCGATCAGCAGACTGCTGGTTTTGGCAATCTCCTTTGAGCAGAGGTGGGCAGTCTCACTCACTCATTATAGTCATAGCTGTCAACATTTCCCTTTTTAAAGGGAAATTCCCTTATTCTGAATAGGATTCCTCTCAAGAAAAGAGAAGAGTTCACAGCTATGATCATAGTTGACCCGTGTGGAATCAGGAATCTGGCCCACTGGCCAGATCCAGTCTCGCCTGCCCCCCACTCTAAGTCTTACTGTAATAGAAGCCATACCCACACTGAGCAAGATTCAGGTATATTTGGAAGTTGCAAATTCATCAATGGGGAGATGTGAGGAGAGGTGAGATGTCCCTCAAATAGAGATCCAAAAAGGGAACTGATCCTGATAAGAGATAGTATGGAAACAGGGGGTATATCCAGGCACAATGGCAGCATGCCTGACCCATGTACTAGAGGACACAGGTTCTGCTTGGTAGACACCTGGGTTACCAGGAGATAAGTGTTTATGTATGGGGCAGAAATTTTAAAGAGAGGGAAGTGGTGGGTGCAGAGGGAATGCTGAGCCCTTTCACCATTTTCCTTGCCCCCGTTGCTTTTCTCCAAGTGCTGTGAGGGCATGATTAAAAGAGACAGAAAGAACAGAAGAGAAGCTCAGGTTTTATTGTCAAGAGAATCCATCCCTCACAATCCTAGAGGAAGCCTTCCAGGTCTGGCATGAGGGGAACAGGGCCCAGCTGGGGAATCATCAGTCTATGCCCCCCCCCCCACTCAGCAACACCCCAAAAACAAGGAAAAGTGAGAGAGAGATCAATGTTAAGGAACCAGAAGACACCATTGCACAAATATCTGTGAGACTGGCAAAATATTTCAAATTTCAACATTTCAAATGTGAATTTAAGGGACACTTTGAAAACTCAAGCTTTAAGGTCTGCGTGTTATTTTTCAAGATGGTATGATCTTCTTGTTAGATTTACAATCTTACAGCCTTGCTTTCTTTTTGGCCAACAAACAAACAAACCCCACGACCCTGAATCCAACAATATTCCATAACTTGGGAACAATGGGGGGAGGGGGGAATCCAGTCAGGAGAGGATAAAATTTGGGTTGCATCCAGCGATATCATACTCAAAGTAAACCCACAGAAATCAACTGGCACGCTTCAATTAATTCTGTTGATTTCAGTGGATCCACTCTGAGTGTGACTTAACTTGATGCAACCATTTGAAGTTTTACAACCAGATTCTAGAGAGGAAAGTTTGAGATGTAGTCCTCCTTGTCATTTCAGCTCTAACTAGGAGCCTCAAAGCATGGTGGGGGAGAACAAGACATACCAAGATGTCTTCTAGCCCTCTCCCTCCTCACTGCCACCTTGCCCTGAGGAAGATCTGTGTCCAGCAGACAACAGAACTCTATAATATTTCAAGTTGGAAGGAGGCAACCTGGAGGTCATTCAGACCACCCCAGCAATCCTGGAATCTCAGTGTCACAGCAGCCCTGACAGTTGGCCCTCTGCTTAAATACTACCAGCAGGGAGCCCACCACACCTCCTGAGGGAGTCTCTTCCAGCGCCCCACAGCTACAAGCCTTGCTCTGCAGCTGTGAGCCACTCAATTCCCAGGGGATCCTGTACCCAAAATCTGAGTTTGGCCTTCCTCTTGCTAGTGAATTTAGTTCCAAGGGTGGAGAGAAAGAGAAGCTGTTTTTATTTTAGTCTCAGCCCAGATAACATGCCAATGGCAGCCTCCTCCCACTCACCAACAGGGGGCGCTACATAGGATCCAGAGGTGATCCTATGCACAGCTCTTAGGGCCTTGTGCTTCTAGCAGACCTTGACCCAAGACCTCAAGAAATGTCAGGCAGGGGATTCAGCCTCCGAGGTGCCACCCGCCTCCGTCCAAAAGGATGAAATTCCAGCAGGGCCGGCCCTACCATTGAGCAGCCACCTGAGCTGATTTCAGGTGTCAGGAAAAGGACAGCAGATTGTTTGATTTATGATGGTTGCATTTTTACTGACAGGGAGGGGGGGAGACTCATGTGGGAATTTCTGGCTCAGGTGCCAAAGAAAACAGCAGTACTTGACTAGCTTTGGCTACTGCTCAACTCAGCTCGGGCAGCAGCTGACATTCGCTGCTCTGCCTCCGGCAGTAAAATGACTTGACTGCAGAAGGCCAGCCGAACAACCACCTCTTTACACTGATAGGCCACAGCAGCTCAGCTGACACCTATCTGAGCCCCTATAGAAAAGCTTCTGGGCCAGGCTTGGTTACTGGTCCAACGAATGAAGAGGCCTTTGCTGACGCTGGTTTTTCATGGGAGCCTCAGTAAAATGAATGGGAGCACCCCAAGGAACATGGAGTCTCCTGTTTGTTTCAGTGATCACATCAACACCATACATGTAGAGCATGTGGCTTCCCTCAAAGTCTTGGGGACTGTAGTTCACCCCTACCAGAGCTGCAATTGCCAGCACCCTTAACAAACTAGAGTTCCCAGGATTCTTTGGGGGAAGCTGCACGTCTTCAATGTGGAATGACCAAAGAGGCTGGTGAAGGAGAGGTTTTCCCACAGGTTACGGTCAAATCTGTTTGTCACTGCCATCTGAAATCTGCTGTCTGGGGTTGGTCACCCTGTTTAGGAAAAGAGAGCCCCAGTTGTTACGCGCATAGTGACTTGGAAGTTGACTGGCGAGAACCTCAAGCTACTTCCCCACGCTGGAGACAAAACTGTGCTTCGTGTCAATTTTTAAAAAATAAAAATAGAAATCCGCCACGCTTCATCCCAAGTCTCTGTGTGTGTCCATAAGTCCACTGCCCTCCCTTGGTCTCAGGGCCACTCCGAGTCAGCAGGATCCGGTGTCGCTGCCCCCTTCGGTTTCCGGGATGGGATCGAGGAGAGCTCGGCCGCGGAAGAGGTCGGGGGAAGCGGCGCCATTCCGGCCGATGCCACAGGACTGTGCGGCGTTGTGGATCTGCCAGAGTGTGTCAAGTGCCTCTGCCTTAGAGTGTTTCAGTAGGTCGGCCTGGCCCTGTGGGCGACGGAAGAGTTGAAGAGGTGATGAAAGGTGGTCACAGAGTCAAGGAAAGAAAACAAAAAACACACACCCAGAGGTCCAACAGCAAACTACAGTGTGGAAGGTAACCCGACAAATTCAGCTGCTTAATAATTCTCCTTTTGGGGAGGGAGGAAGCCAACTTGCCTACAATGTATTATTGGTGGGCAACGTCGCTGAAAAAAAACAAAAGGTGCCCAGTGTATGCAGAAGGAGTTGTTATAAAATAATACGCATGAAGAGAACGAATCATACTGGTTCTATACGTGAGGCAAACTGAAGTTGTATCGGCCTCAGTCCAGTATACCTGAAGGAGCGTCTCCACCTCCATCGTTCTGCCCGGACACTGAGATCCAGCGCCGAGGGCCTTCTGGCAGTTCCCTCACTGCAAGAAGCCAAGTTATAGGGAACCAGGCAGAGGGCCTTCTCAGTAGTGGCACCCGCCTGTGGAATGCCCTCCCACCAGATGTCAAAGAGAACAACAACTACCAGACTTTTAGAAGACATCTGAAGGCAGCCCTGTTTAGGGAAGCTTTTAATGTTTAATAGACTGTTGTATTTTAATATTTTGTTGGAAGCCGCCCAGAGTGGCTGGGGAAACCCAGTCAAGCGGGCGGGGTATAAATTTATTATTATTATTATTATTATTATTATTATTATTATTATTATTATTTATCTCAAACTTTTTTTAAAAACAGTATTTTCCTTTGTTGACACATTTTGGTAAAGGGGCAAATCTTTCCTCCCATTCTGACACAACAAAGACTTCAGTCATCACAACAGAGACTTAGTTCAACTGCTTTTGCTTTTCTTACACGGCTTTAATGAGAAAAGTGCAAATAAACTTAAACAAAAAGCTGCCCATTATAGTTGCAAAACACACACACACACACACACACACACACACAGTCATAACATTAGCAGAAATCAGAGCATATGACCAACCTAGTGGCATAGGAAGCTTCCTTATACCAAGTCAGAACATTGGTCCACCTAGGCTAGTCCTGTCTACACTGACTGGCCGTGCCTCTCCAGGGTTTCAGACGGGGATAGTCCCTGTTCCACCTGGAGATGCCAGGGATTGATTGTGGGACCCGGATAGCTCAGTTGGTTATAAGTGTGGTCTTGATAATACCAAGGTTGCAGGTTCTGTCCCTGCATGGGACAGTTGCATATTCCTGCCTTGCAGATGATCTTCAGGGTCCCTTCTGACTCTACAGTTCTATGATTCTACGACTGTCGGTCTCGTAACGAAAATTAAGAGACCAGGAGAAGTCAGTGTTAGGGGAGGAGTTGAGCCCTTTCACAGAATATTTGAAGAAATATAACAGTCAGATAAGTTTGTAAGTAGGATTTGAACTGTGGACGGCAGTGAAGAACCATCTAGATATTAAGCTAAGCTGAAGAGGGGTGTTAGGTATGATATGCAGCAAGATAAGGGGAAATAAGGAAACCATGGAGGGGAAGTTCATATGTATTAGAAAGGATGGGGGTATTAAATGTATTAAAGCTCTGGAAAAACTTTGATGATGATGATGATGATGAAGAAGAAGAAGACGACTGTTGGTGTGCAGAGCAGATTGCTCTACCACTGAACCACTGGACTTTAAGCAGCAATGTCATGCAATGGGGGAAATCAGCAGCAAGGAAGCCATCTGGAGAGAAGCCATCAGCATCCCCTTTTAACCAAAGCAACTGAAGGAAAGCACAGCTCTAAGCAGCCCTCGTGTTTTTCAAAACAGCAACAGACAATCAAGATGAAAGGACATGGAACATGCAGCGCCCACCAGGTGGCAGTGCCTGCTCACCACCGGACCACGGACACTTTAGATTCTTTAGAAAGTCTGTGGCCCAAACAAAACCCGGCATTCAATGCACAAGTGCTTTTGACACCCCCCCCAAAAAAACCCCTAGAGCTGCAGCTTGAAATGCATGGGGAGGGAGAGATCATTCCGTTTCCTGCGAGCCCAGCAAAAATCTCCCAGGAAGAAAACATCCGCAGGGCAATAGTATTTTGTTTACTTATTTGTCATGGCCCACCTTTCCTTCAAAAAGCTTAGAGTGGGATACTGTACATGGTTCTCCCTTTCCCCATTTTATCCTTAGAACCCCGCCTGGGCAGTAGGTCCATGCTCTGGTTTATCTCCCGCCTGGACCACTGCGCTCTACGCAGAAAGTGACTCAGAAACTACATCTAATCCACTGGCTCCCAGTACGTTTCCGAGCACAATTCAAAGTGTTGGTGCTGACCTTTAATGCCCTAAACAGCCTCGGGCCTGTATTCCTGAAGGAGCATCTCCACCCCCATCATTCAGCTCTGAGGGCCTTTTGGCAGTTCCCTCATTGCGAGAGAAGTTACAAGGAACCAAGGAACCAAGTAGAGGACATTCTGGGTAATTGCACCTGCCCTGTGGAACGCCCTCCTATCAGATGTCAAAGAAATAAACAATGATACCACTTTCTGAAGACACCTGAAGGCAGCCCTGTATTGGGGTAGTTTTTTAAGCTTGATGTTTTTGTGTTTTTGTATTATGTTGGAAGTTGCCCAGAGTGGCTGGGACAACCCAGAGATGGGCAGGGAAAGAAAGAAAGAAAGAAAGAAAGAAAGAAAGAAAGAAAGAAAGAAAGAAAGAAAGGTTAGGTTGATAGGTAATGGCTGGCCCCAAGGTCCCCCAGCGAGATTTTTGGCTGACTGGGTATTTGTGCATGCTCAAATTCCTCTTTTCTCACGTCCCGTGGCTGAAGTCCTGGTCCTGAGACCCTGTCCCAGAAAATCCTACCTCGCAGCAAGTGCTGCTCCTAATTACCTTCAGGACAGTGATGTTCCAGGCAAAACTTTCCAGAGCTTTCTGCAGCTTCCGCCCTTTCAGGCCTTCCTTGGCCTCCAAACGGTGCAGCTCCTTGTGAAACCCCATCCCTGGAGAAATGTGGAGAGGGAGGCAAAGGAGACAATCTGTCACAGGCCTGCTGCCTTCTGGACAAGGTAGGACTGCGCTCCTGAAGGCTGGAAGAGCACACCCCCACCCCAAGGGTCAAAGGTGGCTGTGCGTTCACCCCACTATGGCACCTGGTCATCAACTTTTGCAGGTTTTTCAAAGAGGTTTAAGAAACCCTTTCAGAGCACTCCAAAATCATTGCCCATCTACGTGCACAGAAAACAGTGCGACTGACTCTCAAAACTTTGGGATTATTGAAATATATACCACAATAAATCATTCATCAGTGGGGAGATGTGAGGATTTGAGTCGTGTGACTCAAATTGCATAGACTAGACCCATTAAAAAAAAAAAGCCATGTGGACTAAGCTTGCTTTTGTGGCCCTTCTGAGATTAGGGCCCCTGAAGCTTTGAGCTTTGTTAGTTTCATAGCAGATCCTCCGCTGCCTACCTGCTTGTTGCACCTGAATAATCTTGGCGTGAACGGCATCGGCTGACTCAATTAGTGTGCGGCCTGTTTGGATCATCTGATGGCGGGAAAGTAAAAGAGAGAGAAGGTGTGGTTAGTGGGGTGGGGGCTGAGCAAGCCAGCAAAGCACCCCACCTTACAGGAGGCCCTTGGCCCCACTATGCACAGATAGTGTGTACAGATAGATACTAATTGCACAGATTCCAGGGCTTCTCTATGTGTTACTCTTTCTCACTGTGACAAAGTCTTTGCAGTTCTAGCTGCTAGGGCCAAAGAGCACGTTATGTTAGTCACATGCCTCTGCCCTTAAGCGCCGATCCAGATCTGGAGTCTAGTGTGGGGGGTGTCTTTAGCCACTTTGCTATAGGCCCAATCCACATCAGGGGGTCCTATGCCTATCATGAGCATTGCCCAAGAAAAGATCTATGGGTTGCTGCACTTCAAACAAAAGAGCCTGGCAGATAGCTCAGTTGGTACAGCATGAGACTCTTAATCTCAGAGTCATGGGTTCGAGTCCCACATCGGGCAAAACATCCCTGCATTGCAGGGGGTTGGACTCTACGATTCTATGAATCTACCAGTAATCAGCTATCCAGGAAGCTGCTGGAGGCAGGGGCTGAGCAGTGAAGCACAGTACCAGCTTGGCCACAGAGCACCTGAACGGCGCAGGTGCATATTGGATTGGCTTGAGTAGCACAGCCAATCTGCCACTCAAGACAAGAGGCTTGGCATGCCTAATAGTAGGGCTGGCCCTGCTGCCGGGGCCCCAGCAGCTGGTTGATGATGCCATGTGCTGGCACCAGGTCTGGTACAGTCGTACATTGGAAGTTGAACGGAATCTGTTCCTGAAGTCCATTCGACTTCCAAAACATTCGGAAACCAAAGTGCGGCTTCTGATTGGCTGTAGAACGTTCCTGCAGCCTATCAGAAGCCGCGGAAGCCCTGTTGGATGTTCAGCTTCCAAAAGAACGTTCCAAAACCGGAACATTCACTTCCAGGTTTCGATCATTCAGGAGCCAAGGCATTTGAGATCCAAGGTACGACTGTACTAAAATCCCCTCGAGGACAGAATAGGAAGGGAGCTTTCACACAATACTAAAGCAGATCTTGCTCCAGGCAGGATTGTAATGTGAATGCCAGGATTGTAATGTGAATGCAAAACCTACATGGGGCAGGGTGGGGAGAGATGCTCATACCCATTAGAGAGGGGAAATAGCACAGGAGAACCTAAAATTCCACATAAGATTTATATGTGGAAAAGAGGCCTGTTAACGGGCTTGACCCGGGTGCAGGTGCAAAGATGGCCGCTCTATCCCTGTATCTCTATGGTGCAGGCCCCATAACTGGGCCTAGTCTTGGCTGCTGCCTAAAGAGCTGCGCATTATTGAATCTCTCCTCCATCTGAGTCTCAAGGTGAACGTGTGCTGCACTGAGAGAATGGGGTTGGCGGGAGCAGGAGCCCTTGGTTAAGATTTGCACCACAAATGTGTGCCCCATCTCACCCCAAATTGATATTTTTGCTGGGCCTCGAAACAAAACCAGGAGATCGGAAAAGAGGGACCACCCTGTTATGGAAAGGAAACAGCAGCTGATACCCCTGGCAAAGGCCCAGGGTCCTGTCCCCCCCCCCCCCAGTCCCCCCCAACCCACCCACCCACCAGTTTACACTCACGGTGTCGTAGGCAGCAAGCACTTTCCGCAGGAGCTCTGGGACCGGCCCCTGGGCCTCCATGGAGGGGTATTCCTCGCCCAGGTTGAGGGTGACGGCTGGAGGGCTCTCCTTCTCGCTGGGCTGCAGCCAAGTGGACAGCTTTAAGATGCACTGCTTGATGTTAGCTGCCGGTGTCAGGCCACACAATTCCTTGAAGGAGACCAGAGCATTCTAAGGGAAGGAAAAGAGGGTGAGGGATGGGGAATGTCAACATGCCAGGAGGCCACGGGCCCCCCTGCCCCATACATTTCTGGCTGCTCCCCTTGAACTACAGGCCCCCTCCCAAAAAAAACGACCCAGAGGGATAAAAACTTTTGGTGGTCCCTGACTGTTTTCTGGGGGTGGATGTCGTAGCAAAAAGCTTCGGAGGCACTCAGAGCATCTGTGGGGCCTGCCCCTCACTTTTCTCCCCAGCTCCTAGCTTTGGGGAAGGGCAGAGGCTCACCGTAAGCACGGCATGGGGTGCTATTCATGATGGGAATGTGGGTACCCCCTGCCAATCCCGTTCTAAGCCAGCAGGCGCAGGGGGCAATCCTGTAGCTGGGACTTAAAGATGTACCTAGCAGCACTGAGTTTAATTCTATGGCTTTGGGCTTGTCACTTTCCCTCGGTCGCTTTTCTCGCAGCCTTTAAAATGGGCATAAGATCTCAGGTGGCACAGTGGGGCAGTGCGTCTGGCTGTTAACGAGAAGGCTGCTGGTTCAAGCCCACCCAGGGATGGCTGTGAGCAGGATTCCTGTATTGCCGGGGGCTGGACTAGATGGTCCTTAGGGTCCCTTCCAACTCTACAGTTCTATGATTCTAAGAAGATATGGGTGAGGCTGTGGACACGTGGGTAGCAGCAATCAGAATTATACTTAGCATTTCACTTTGCAGAGATTTCCGAACTGCTCAAAGCACTCCGGCTAAGTTGTCTTACTTGCCCCTCATACCATTCTTGAATAAGGCAACTCTGGCTGGAGATTGCGTGTGCATGGTGGTTAGGTGAGGGGCGGAAAGAGGCAGATTCCTGGCTTACAGCTCATTATTTGAAATGCATTCACACGTTCTCCTCTTTAGGAGGAATGCTGAGTCAGAGATAGCTGGACAGCCTCTCCAACACATCCCCACCCTCAAGAAAGAGGATTGCAGGTTTGCATCAAATTTGCACATGCTAATTTATATTGTGTAGATGCAAAACAGAAACATGATACATGTCACTGTATTGGAGGAGACTGTGCCCAGGTGATGCGCTGTGTGTCTGCTCGGTCTGCTGCCCAGGTGTTGCCAACTGTTGATGGGCAATGCCAAGCGCCCCCACCTCTACTGGTTCTCCCTTCTTAGGGTTCTTTTATCATCCAGAAGAAGGACCAGAGAGGAGTGTCCTCTGCCAGCCCTTCAGACAGAGCAAGAGAGGAAAACCTCAATCTGCAGGCCTGATCCAGGTCTCCAGGTAAATTCTAATCCATTTCCAAGACTCCACTGATTTTGGAAGACGAAACTATATTGGGGGTGGGGGGAGGTAGACAGAGCATGGGGTGAGGGGAGTTCAGGGTGCTGATGAAGTTGCAAACAACCTTCTCCCCAGAGCAACCCTTGGAAGCGCAGAGAGGGGGAAAGAAACCTCACTTCCACCAGCTGATCTGCACAACCTGTGTGACCTGTGAGTGTTTGTATGCAGTGTGTGTGTGTGTGTGTGTGTGTGTAAGAGTGTGGCCCCCAGAGGATTGGCTAAAGGTGAGTGTGGCCCTTGAGCTAGATGATAGATAGATCGATAGATAGATAGATAGATGATAGATAGAGAGATAGATAGAGAGATAGATACCATAGATAGATGATAGATAGATACTGTAGATAGATAGATGATAGATAGATAATAGATAGATAGATAGATGATAGATAGATAGATATAGATAGATAGATAAGATAGGTAGAGAGAAAAATGACAGAGATAGATAGATAGATAGATGATAGACATAGATAGATAGATAGATGATAGATATAGATAGATAGATAGCCAGCCCTGAAATAGAGGACTGCCCTCTGTAAAGCAAGACACATGTCCACTCTGCATCTCCAAGCGCTCACATCCCATTCTCCCTTGCCTTCTCCAATGCTCCGGGAAGGAGAAAACTATTGCTGCTTGTTTTTGCTTGGCTGGAGCAGCCCAGAGGAAAACATAGCCGGGATGGGGAGGTGCTGCTTTGTTGAATCAAGCCAGCTTTTTCTGTTGCAAATGGGAGGGTGAGGGTGGCAGCTCTGCCCTTGGCAGAGAAGGCAATGTGGGGATTAGGGAGACCAGAGGGCTCTCCAGCTGTTCATGGCTGTGACGGCTACAAAGCGAAGGCAGGTGGTGGAAGCGAGATTTGTTATATCACAGGGACACAGGAAGTTGCCTTATGCCGAATTAGACCACTGGTGTCTCTAGCTTAGCATTGTCTACACTGACTGGAAGCAGCTCTCCAGGGTTTCAGGCAAAGGATACTACTGATTAGCTTTTCTGATCGTTTCTGCGTCTTGAGTGCCAAGCTACATTTGAACCAGCCCTGACACTAGGGTTTACAGGACTCTTCCAATAATTCCTGGCACCCCCTACAAAATGGCGATCTCCTGCTGGTGTGGAAGTGGAGGCCTGTGGGACATTATTGCAATCAAACCAACAATTCATGTTTTGCCAGATAAGTGCATGAAGAAGCTGAGGCTCACAGAGCTTTCCTGTAAAATTTGCTAGAAGAGAACTCTGTGAGATCCCTTCTTTTGCCTGCCTGGGCAGGAAGCTGGTAACAGGACATAATTCCCTCCTGCCAGGGCACCTCTCTTTTTCTTCTTTATGCTTCCAAGCCAACTCCACATATGTGTCTGAACTCTGCAGCTCAGGCACCATTTTGAACTTAGATTTTGTATTTTTGTAACTTAGATAGTAGTTATAAACCTGCCTTCATTTTGCTACAGTAACTGCTGCTTCAAGACCCAGATTATGTAAGTAAATACTACTTGTACTTCTTCACAAAACAATGTGTGTGCAATTGTTATTTTTAAGGTGGAGAAAAGAGGTAATATCAGGGAAAATCCAGTCTGCCTTAAAGCATCCTGGATTATTGTTTCTAGAGGGTTAAATCAACTTTGTCTTAGCTTCCAAATTTAAAGCTGCAAAGGATGCTACTCTGCTGATCTCACTCACAAGAGCAAGGATAATAACAAAATAATATATCCCCTCCTTGTGCCTAAACCCATTCCTACAAAGCCATGAGCATTAAACAGGCTCCAAACTCCTGTTTCTAAGAATACAGTCGTACCTCGGAAGTCAAAGAGAATCTGTTCTGGAAGTCCGTTCGACTTCTGAAACGTTCAACTGTCAAAGCACAGCTTCTGATTTGCTGCAGGAAGCTCCTGCAGCAAATCAAAAGCCGCAGAAGCCCCATCAGACGTTTGGCTTCCAAAAGAATGTTCGAAAACTGGAACACTTACTTCCGGTTTCCAATCATTCGGGAGCTGGAACGTTCAACTCCCAAGGCGTTCAGGAGCCGAGGTACGACTATACTCCATATTTTTAAAGTAGATAGGCATTCAGACAATTCAGACACCCTCCTCCTCCCCATCTCCAAGACCTGCAAGCCAAGCTCAGAAGGCCCCATCCCCCATCTCCCACTACCTGGGTACCTGCATGTTCTCCCGCAGGTCTGTGGCCTCCCGCAGTGGCTGTGTGGCAGTGCGGAACACCTCGTCGATAGCCTTAATGCCTGTGGCCTTGGTGGAGGTGTACTCCCGCATGCGCCGGCCCTTGCGTCCTGAGAGCCCCCTCCGGTGCGCTTTGCCTCCGCCTCGCCGGTTGGTGATGGCAACATGGACAAACAAGGTGGTGTTGGCGAGGGGCTCACCGGCCAGGGACTGGAGGGGCACATGGCGGTACCCCACCTGGAGGCACTCGAAAGGGATTGTGTACTGCGCGATGAACTCATCCCCGATGTAGTCATCATCGAGCACCATGAATCTCAGAATCGCCAGCTCTGGGAGGTTCACCTGGAACTCCAGGGTTTCCTCAAAGACAGGGTTGTCTCCACTCTGCAGCACCGTCTTGGTGCGTTTCTCGGCACAGTCAGCAGGGATGCCGTGCATCTCAGCACAAACGTACGGCTCCACCACGTCGCCCTTGGCCCCAGAGCCCTTGGGTTTGGGCAGATTCTGGCCACTGATCACCTTGAGGTGCAGGAGCTGGGCCGAGATGCCCGGCAAGGTGTCCCGGGTGTTTGCGCTGAAGTAGGACACTTCCTCGCGCATGATGGCCGGCCGGAGGACATAGCCGCAGCCCCCGTTCTGGCGGAACCAGCCAGCGTTCAAGTCCATCATGAGGCCTGGCGTCTGGTAGTTCATGGCCACCATCTGGCAGCCGCACTTCCAGAAGTCCTGGGGGTTCATGTTGCTGGCGTCGATGCGCATGGGGCTAGGGTAGACCCGGGAGAGGAAGCGCTTGTTGTACTCCACAAAATCCTCCGGTTCTTCATTGGCGTAGCGCCCGGCCTCCACCTCGCTGAAGGAGCAGGTTTCCCAATAGCACTGGTTCCGCCGAGAGGCCTCAAAGCCCTGGAAGGACACCGCCTGGCACAGGCTCACCAGGTCCGAGAGCTCGCGGCACAAGGCCCGCCGGCAACGCGGCCGCTCTCGGTCCTCCTCGCTGAGAGGCAGGCTGAGCTCCAGGGTCTCCTCATCATCTGACACGTCCCCCTCGCCGGCCTGGCAGCTGGGGAGCAGCTTCCGGCTCTTGATGAGGATGCAGTTCTTGAGCTTTTCCGGGGAGGGGAGGTAGGACTCGCTGGGGTTCGGAGGCACCAGGTACAGCTTGTCCCCAAATGTCTTCCTCAGGTGCTCGGCCACCAGGTGCTGCTGGGCGATGCAGCAGCGCACCGAGAGGCACAGGATGAGCGGGAAGTCCGAGGCCTCAAAGGCGTGCTCAGCAACTGCACCCACCACTCTAGAGAAGGCCAAGCGGGTGCCAGCACCAACTACTGGCTCCCCAGACGAGCCGTCGCAGACCACAAGCTCCAGGCTGCGGCAGCCGGCCTTGAGCGCCGCCACATAGCCCCCAATGTCCGAAGTGGAGCCGCCCCAGAAGCAGCTGTCCTCAGCCAGGCACGCTCCGTGCGCAGAGCTAATAAAGTAGTGGGACAACGGCTGGGTCATGTCCTGGCACACCTTGCGGTGCTGGGGGTCGAAGATGTCGCAGTCGGCGGAGAGGAGGTAGCGAGTGAAGCCATCAATGGCCAAGTAGCCCCTTTCCCGGCCTTCCTTGGAGGGCTCGTACTTCCGGACGATCTCCAGGCACATCTCTTCTGTCACACCCTCCATGCCCTGCTCGGCCTCCAAGAAGCTCATGAGGTCCTTCAGGCCCATGTACTCCTTGTTGCTGGAGAACTGGACCAAGAGGAAGAAGACCTCTGGTCTGGTGCACAGCTCGCAGTAGGCCTCCACGAAGACCTCGCAGCCCACCTCCTCCCCGAGCCGCTCACTGGCCGCTTTCTGGAGCTCCTTGAACTTCAGCTCTATGGTGGACGTCTTCATGCCAGGGTTGAGGGCCCTGATGAGCTGCACGGCACGGGAAACCGGGATCCGGCCTTCCTTCTCCAGATCTGCGATGTCGAAGACGGAAGCGATCCAGGAAGTGCGGGGGTTCGGGTGGCTGGTCTCGGGAGCCCCCTCCAGGGTGTGCTTCCCATAGGAGGCCAAGTACCGCAGCCCCATCACCCAGGCATTCACCACGTCGACAGAGCCGGCCACCAAGTCCAGGGACTCGTAGTTGTCCCCATAGATGATCGAGAAGGCGCATTCATCCGGGAACTGGTCCGAGAGGCCGTTGGAGCGCAGCACCGGCGTCTTCTTCCCAACTCGCACCTCCTTGACCGACTTGATTTCAATCTTGGCCTTTTCGGAGTCTTTCTTGGAAGGCTCCCAGTGCATGAAGCGCAAGTCCGGGTCCAGCACAAAGAACCGGCTGTACATGCGGGAGTTGGAGCGCACTTTCTTCATCTCGCAGCCCTCCAGCATGAAGGAGATGCAGGCGGCGGTGCTGCTGAGCTTGCGGTTGCTGGGCATGGTACTGAAGGAGACAGTCTTCTTCTTGTGTTGCAGGGGGCGCTGGCGGGACCCATCCTAGGAGAAGGGAAAAGAGGAATAAGACAAGAGGGGTCAGGGGTGCAGCGGGATTCAGGCCAGGGCTTTTGAGTTAGGGCAGATATACAGGGCCCCCACTCCGCAGAATGAACAGGAGGGTGTCCCACTCACCCACAAACACAGCAGGGCTGGCTTACCAGATACGGAAGTATGTGAAGAAAACCATAAAGTCCACAGCCCAGAACAACCTTTCCTAACCAGGTGCCCTCCAGCTGTTGCTGCACTCCCATGAGCCTCAGCTAAAATGGCTGTGGCAGCCCAGGCCTGAATCCTGTTTGCCCACGGCAAGGCCACTTGTTGTTTTGTTTTATTTGTATTCATTGCATTTATGGGCAGATGGGGCTTGTGAATCTGGGAAGGCAGCCCATCTAGGAGAAGGAAAACCCTGATCCTAAAGCTCCACTGCCTTGGGGGAGAAGAAAAGGCTCAGGAGTAAACCCTACACAAATCCAAAGCTGAGTCCCTAAGCAATGGTTGGATGGTGCCTTCTTCGCCTCCTGCAGTCAAGCTGGTGCTAAACGTATTGCTCTGCTTTCCTTTGGACCAGTGAGCCCGAGAGAGTGGGGGCGGGGTGTTTTGCCATCTAGGCAGCCCAGGACCTCCATACACACTGCCCAGGCTTGTGTCCTGAGAAAGGATGGGTGGAGGACCTGAAGGAAAACTGTGAAGGGTTTGTAAGATGGGGGACCCTGAAGAAACAAGGGCTGAATGAAAAAAACTTTGGGAAGCATCTACACAACAGGGGACGGCAGGACCCTTGACACATAGGTGGGTGTTGTTGTTGTTGACATTATTATTATTGAACTATTTCGTTCAGCTTCAAGGAACCAAAGACCAACCAGTCGCAGCTGGAAGGTCAGGGACGAACCATTCTCCTAAAATGATCAGGCTTGACCTGAACTCTGAAAACGTAGCTCTCTGCTCCCCATCCTCCAGCCCCGG
Organism: Podarcis pityusensis; assembly: GCF_964106645.2. Lineage (NCBI taxonomy): Eukaryota > Metazoa > Chordata > Lepidosauria > Squamata > Lacertidae > Podarcis > Podarcis pityusensis. The sequence goes on from NC_138038.1 coordinate 23,401,406, forward strand.
TGCAGGGGCCAGATAAGACCAAACTGGCTCCAGGAACTCCGAGCCAAACCCCCAAGGCTAAAAATAGTTACATCCGACCATTCTGTTGATTCTTTCCTTCCCCTGTTCCCTCCCCCCCCCCCCCACCCACAAAGCTTCCTGATGTGGGGTGGGATAAGAAAGAGGGAAGAATAGCAGAGGATGGAAGAGGGAAGAGGCAGGCAAACATACTGGGAATTCACAAATGCAATTAACTGGAGGTACAGTGTGAAAATGTTTACATCTATTTCCCATGAAGATGCTAGCTTAAACCATGTTCTGAAGGCCTTGACCAATTACTTGGCTAACACATCACCCTCTGCGCCCCAGTTGGCTCCCTTGGGTCTACAAAATGGCAAAAACTACAGGAATGTCAGCAGCATCCCCCACAGAAGTTAATTTCTCAACAGGGTTAAAAGCTGCAACCCCAAACACACTTGTCGGTGAGCAGTTCCCATTCAACTTAGTGTGATTTGCTTCCAAACAAATATAGGATTTTGCCCTTGTGTTAAAAAAAAAAAGAAAGGTAAATGACCCCTGGACGGTTAAGTCCAGTCAAAGGCGACTGGGGTTGCAGCGCTCATCTTGCTTTCAGGCCAAGGGAACCGGCATTTGTCCACAGACAGCCTTCCGGGTCATGTGGCCAGCATAACTAAACCGCTTCTGGTGCAACAGGACACTGTGATGGAAAGCAGAGCGCACGGAAATGCCATTTACCTTCCCGCTGCAGCAGTACCTATTTATCTACTTGCACTGGTGTGCTTTCAAACTGCTAGGTTGACAGGAGCTGGAGCAGAGCAATGGGAGCTTACTCCATCGTGGGGATTCAATCCACCGACCTTCCGATCAGCAAGCCCAAGAGGCTGGGTGGTTTAGACCACAGTGCCACCTGTGTGTTAGTGTTAGTCCCAGACCTAGTAGTGTTTCATTGCTTGGTAAATATACAGTTGGGTTTTATTGGGACAGTATTGCTATTCTGTAAGCTGCACAGAACTTAAAAAAAAAAAAAATCAGACATTTTAAATCTTTAAAAGTCATTTCTCTCTGTGCAAGCTCGGAGCTGTTGATTTTATGTGTTCCAGGATTGTGAACTGAGCCCAGGTGAAGCTTCCAGCCCCTCACAATGAACACCAAAAAGAAACAACAGAAATAGGAATAGCTTACGCTTAGCAATTTTATAAATTCATTCCCAGGGATGAGGTGAAGTATACCAAGGTTAGGACCCCAGAAACTTTTTCTTAGCTAAGTCCTGGTACAGTTTCAAGGCAAAAAAACATTTCAGGTTCTTTGTGGGCTTGCACTGCAAACAAGGAAACCCATTGTGGTGTAATGGTTAGAGTGTTGGGCTAGGACCTGGGAGGCCAGGGTTCAAATCACCACTCAGCCATGAAGCTCGCTGGGTGACCTTGGGCCAGCCACTGTCTCAGCCTAACCTACCTCACAGGATTGTTGTGAGGATAAAATGGAGATAGGGAGCAGTGTAATCTAATATGCACATTTTTGAAGAAAACATTCTCGTAATATAATGCATTTCTGTATGCTTTTTCCACCAACATATATATGCACTTTTATGCACACTTTACTCCAGAATGTGTGTTGTTGTTTTTTGTGAGAGGGAGGTACACATTACTTGCCTGGAGAATTGCACTGCACAGTTCCAAGACTTGTGTATTTCAAATGATGGTTGTGTTTTGCTTTGCATCTTGTTTCGAAGAGTTCTAATGTAAGTGGGATTGTCTTGAAATGCAAGCTGAACATAATTTCTCACCCATGTACTATCATGTGTGTGCAAATCTGCTGCTATGGGCAAAGATTTGTAGCTGGGAACGCTAAGCCAAATACCGGTGTTGGAATGACAAACCAAGCGCCTTATGAAGGCTGCATGCACACCGTACATTCAAAGCACACAGCTTCCCAGGGTCCCTGAAACTGCAGAATACCATTCATAGAGCTACAATTCCCAGCACCCTTTACAAACTATAGTTCCCAGGGTTCCTCCACCACATTTATTGTTTTGCAGGCCTCAAGCAACTTTCTCTCTAAGCCTCAGTTTTCCCCATCTGCAAAATGGGAACAGTTAAGTGATGCACGCCTTGTAGGACTGTTGCAAAGGCCAAATGCAATAATAAAACTCTACCAATGCAAAGTGCCACACACAAACAGCCTTCGGCTACTAACAGCAGCCTGAAGGACAAATCTTGGCTGCTGACCAGGAAGCCCTGCCAACATCGGCACTCCATCTCCTGGGCACAATGAAAAATGATAAGCTCACTGCCAGGAGACTGCAGGAAGCAGGTTAGGGAAATTCACAAACAGCAGAACTCCCCTTGTGGGGGAGTGTCAACATTTCAAGGGTCCCAGAAGGGATTCCCATGTTATTTTTGAAGATTGCCACCCTCCCTCATTTTGCCAAGCCACTGTGACTGCAGCTAGCTTTTGGAGGCCACCTCTCTGCTGGGCCAGGGAAATGTGCCCTTTCTGGGTCCTGGGCTGGTGGGTGGGTGAAGCTTGCCTGTGCATCTGGAAACAGAAAGGACATCTATGCTGGAAAGTCAAGTAACTTGCACCCCAGGGGTTAAATCTCTGCCAGCTCTGCTCTGCTGGCGTAAAATCGCTGCTGGATGTAGTCATCTCCTCCTCTTGCCTAGGGATGCTACTTGAGGATCCTACCCCAAGCCTCCCTCACACACCCTAAGCTAGTGCCCCCTTCCCCCCAACGCCTAGAATGGGCAGCTGGAAAAATGACAGCCTAATAGTACAATGCAAGAATTAGGACTTTTAGACTGGGCTCAAATGTCCATCAGCTCACAGGGTGACTTTGAACCATTCCCTCTCCCTTTCTGCCTAACCTACCTTTCAGGGCTGTCGTGGGGACAAATGGGGGAGAACCATGTGTATGACCCTTGAGCTCTGTTATGAGGAAAGGCAGGGTTTAAATGCAATGAATTGATGCCACCCTATATCTTCTAAAAGAACATGGTCAACACTCAAGAAGCTTAATCCAAGTACAGTGGTACCTCGGGTTAAGAAGTTAATTCGTTCCGGAGGTCCGTTCTTAACCTGAAACTGTTCTTAACCTGAGGTACCACTTTAGCTAATGGGGACTCCTACTGCTGCCGTGCGATTTCTGTTCTCATCCTGAAGCAAAGTTCTTAACCCGAGGTACTATTTCTGGGTTAGCAGAGTCTGTAACCTGAAGCATCTGTAACCCGCGGTACCACTGTACCAGAAACACCCGAGGAATCTGTATAGTGGTACCTCTGATTACAAACTTAATTCGTTCTGGAGGTCCGTTTTTAACCTGAAACCGTTCTTAACCTGAGGTACCACTTTAGCTAATGGGGCCTCCCGCTGCCGCCGTACTGCCGCCGCACAATTCTGTTCTCATCCTGAGGTAAAGTTCTTAACCCGAGGTACTACTTCCAGGTTAGCGGAGTCTGTAACCTGAAGTGCTTGTAACCCGAGGTGTTTGTAACCCGAGGTACCACTGTAGTTGTGTCCTTGCCTTGGACAGATACAATTGGGTTTCTTCCAAACCAGAACCATAGCTGATATCCCCTCTCTCCTTTCACCGGCCCTTACGGTTGTGAAGACATGCCTGAAAGGCTGTGTGTAGGCCGAGAGCCAGGACAGGAAAGGTAACCTGAGACGTATCATCATCACCACCACAGTTGCCATCCTGGAGGCAAAATAAATGTGGAGGAGAATCACAGTCATAAATGCACTGTGGGCAGAGCTGTCAGCTCAGCAGCAAGGGGAAATAACTCTGCACGGGATCAGAGGCAATCTTGACAGTCCTAATAGGAAACATATTGTTGGGTGGTGCTTTGGTGCAGAGAAGCAGTTCCAGGTTATAAGGTCTGACCTTGGAATTTGAGGGCTTTGAGCCCACCCATCACCCACCTCACATGTAGGGACCTTTTCCTTGCATGCCACTCCCTTGGCAAGAGCCACAGAAAAGCACCTGAGCAGGAAGGAATGGGGTTCTCGGGACCTGGCTGCCCCTGAGACGTTTCCAGGTCCTGTATACCTGAAGAAGCGTCTCCACCCCCATCGTTCAGCCCGGACACAGAGATCCAGCGCCAAGGGCTTTCTGGCAGTTCCCTCATTGCGAGAAGTGAGGTTACAGGGAACCAGACAGAGGGCCTTCTCGGTAGTGGCGCCCGCCCTCTGGAACGCCCTCCCTTCAGATGTGAAGGAAATAAGCAGCTATCCTATCTTTAAAAGACATCTGAAGGCAGCCCTGTTTAGGGAAGTTTTTAATATTTAATGCTGTATTGTTTTTAACACTAGATTTTAAGCCGCCCAGAGTGGCTGGAGAGACTCAGCCAGATGGGCGGGGTATAAATAATAAATTATTATTATTATTATTATTATTATTATTCCATGCCCTGCCATGAGAACTCTATGGAGGCTGACGCCTCTTTTTTTACTTTCCTGGGCCACGCGGAGATGCAGGCGGGTCCCAGATCCGAAGAACGTAGGGGAGGATGGTTACCACCCTGATCTGGGCAGAGACAAAAATCGACAGCGAGGGGGTGGAGATGAGTCAGACATCAAAGTTACATAATGTACCGTCTCTACGGTTACCACAGGAAGGAGGGGAAATTGATGGTTCCTAAATTGACACAGATCAGAAGATTGGGATAGAGCGGGAGATGTTTATTCAAAGTCATTATTGGGTTTTGGCAGCTGCAGGAGGGCGTGGGAGAGAAAAGGTGAGATGCGGAGTTTGGGGGCAAACGTGGGTCAAAGTTCCTGGCCTGAAAACAAAAAACTGAGTCCAATAGATTTTAGACACCAGAACCTGTTCTCAGTGCCAGCGGTTCATTCCTGGAGCATGTGAAGTCCAGAATTCTCTCCTTGCCAAGAGAACATCATCCCTAAGTTGAGTATTGACAGCCAGATCTCACACACCTGAGTCTCACCTGCCAGTCTCTCAACCTAATTTTATTAAAGGCATCCAAGATCTCAGGCAACCCCTTCATTGCAAGCTAAGGATAAGGTAGAGTGCATAACTCAATGGCAGAGCACATGCTTTGAATGCAGAAGGCTCCAGGTTCAATGATTGCTGTCTCCTGGTGTGTCTGGGAAAGGCACCTGAGGCGATGTCTGCAACAGTCATAGGATTCTCTGGGGAAAACCATGGCAGCTCAAAATGCAATCCTAGTGCTTTATGTTGCATATGTGGTCTGAATAGCAGGATGAAGGCAGCTTCTTCCTATGACATGGTCTTATATGAATCTGCCTCGTGCTAAATCTAAAGCAATTAGGCATGTTCTGCCAACCTTACAACAACAAGTTTACGGAGGACAGATGGATGGATGGCAATGAGCCCATTTGTGTCCTGTCACTCTAGAGCAGGCATGGCCAAACTTGGCCCTTCAGCTGTTTTGGGACTACAACTCCCATCATCCCTAGCTAACGGGATGTGGTCAGGGATGGTGGGAATTGTAGTCCCAAAACAGCTGGAGGGCCAAGTTTGGCCATGCCTGCTCTAGAGGGTAGGACCCGACCTGTGGGCTCAAATTAAAAGAAAAGGGATCCAGACTAAGCATTAGGAAGAACATCCTGGTGACTTGAGCTTTCCCACAGTGGAAGAGATTGCCTTGGAAGGGAGCTGACCTCCCCTTCACTAAGAGGTTTTTAAAGTAGAAGGTGGATTGCCTACCAATGCCACCCGTCAGGGACACTGTACAGTCGTACCTTGGAAGTCAAACGGAAACTGTTCCGGAAGTCTGTTTGACTTCAAAAACGTTCGGAAACTAAAGCGCAGCTTCTGATTGGCTGTAGGAAGCTCCTGCAGCCAATCGGAAGCCCCGTCGGACATTTGGCTTCCAAAAATAGTTCGCAAACCAGTTTTTGATCATCTGGGAGCCGAAATGTTCGGCAACTAAGCTGTTTGAGATCCAAGGTATGACTGTAGTAGATTTCTGTGGGGCTTTGTTAGCGGAGACCCAGTTCTATTCTGACTTTAGCAGCACTGGCTACCCCTCCCAGTTTGAGGTCGTCAACAAATCTGGTGAGCATGCCCTCAATCCCTTCATCCATGTTGTTTATAAAGACGTTGAACAATAATGGGCCCAGGAAAGAACCCTGCGGCACCCCACTTGTTCACTTTTCCCCGAAAGGATGAGGACCCACTAGTGAGTACTCTTTGGATTCGGCCGGACCTTAGTAGCCTTCCTTATGTTTCACCTGTGTATGAAAATACAAGACCTCACAGCTTGTGCAGCGAAACAGAGAGGGCCTTCAGCTGGTTACAAAAGCAATGGATTTTGAAAAAAGAAAGAAGAGGGGGAAAATGCAGGTCAGGCAGCTCCATCTTAATGAGAGAAGGAGCAAGATCTTCCGGGAAATACTCTTATTAATTTGTTTATATGCTGCTTAGTGCCAATAAGTGGTTTACAAAATATAAAAAGCCAATTACACAGACGTTAAAATAAGAATATCCGTAATTAAAATGCACAAGAGAATAATCCAATTAAAATGACGCAGCCATTAAAACAGGAGCCTCGTGGTTACGCAGTATCAACTTAGGGTACATTTAGTAGGAGAAGGAGTTATTATTTATTACGATACATATTATATTATAATCATAATAATCAATTGGTTGGCTCTTCTTATGTTCATGATTATAATAAATAATATCTCAGTCCAACTCTTACAAGCATTTGGAATCTGCATTCTAAATGAATGAATCTTGGAGCAGTCTTATGCATGTTTACTCCGAAGTAAGTCTGACTGAAGTACAACAACAAAACTGCCTTTAGAGCAGCCTTTCTCAACCTGTGGGTCCCCAGATGTTGTTGAACTACAACTCCCATCACCCCTAGCTAGCAAGGCCAGAGCTCAGGGATGATAGGAGCTGTAGTCCAACAACATCTGGGGACCCCAGAAAAGGATGTAAAGGACAGGAAAGTATTGTTCAGAGGCAACCAACCACATAAAGGTGGTTTTGGACCCCCCCCCCAAGTTTCAAAGATGTCAACAACTTCTTGAATAGGGTACCAACCCTTTGGAATGCTGACTGCCTATTGCTGGCACTCACGGTGGCTAAACACTTAGCACTTCAACAAGGAAGGGAAGATACTCTTCCCCCAGGCAAACAATGGACGGAAGGCATGACCCAACCCAGCCACTTGTGAGAAAGTTACCTTCCCCAAGTGGGAAAAGAATAGAATATTTTTGGAGATATGGGGCCCCTGCACAGTCTTGTTTGCTTAAGCAATGGGCAGCAGACAAGTTTGGACCAATAGTCAAATCCCACTTCGTGCTCCTCTAGCCACAATTGTTTGTTGCAAAAAGAATTATTTCCTTAATCGTTGTTTACTACATTTGCACATGTATGTGTTTGTCTCTTGTGGTTTGTCTCTTTTCTTTTTGTACACGAAATATTCAAAATCTAATGAATGAAACCCTGTAAATTAAAAAAGGAGACTTTTGTACATAAATGACAAGCTGTATTGTGGCTAGGCTGTCCTATCTGAGCCCCACCAAAATGAACGAGAGCTGTTTGTTTGTTCTAATGGAGTTTTTGCACGGGAGAACTTCCCAGAGGACTGTGTGTTTGTCCAAAGGTTCTGTAACATTCAGAGAGGAGCTGTGGGGAGTAGCTGTGAGTTTATAACAGAGTGTCCGAACATCGCAGAGTCCAAGGTTAACATGTGGCTCACTGTTCTTCATCTTAAGCAAGGTTATGAAAACACAGAGGCTGAGGACGCTGAGGTTTTAGAAACCAGAGGAGGAAACAGGGAGGGAAACAGCCCCCTTGCTGGAGAAAAGAGCTTTTTTCTGTCCCATGCATGGTTCTCAGTCCTCTGCCTCCTTCCCCCTACAACTAATACCCCAGCTCAATGCTTCCCTTCTTCCTTAGCCTAAGCTGTCACAACAGCCTGGGTTCTGCAATAAACAAGCAAACAGTGCCTCATAGATTTGCAGTAAGAAGTGATATTTGGTTATGGCTAGGCATGCATTAAGTTATATTTAGAGCTTTGGGTACTCTACACTAAAAAAAGAAAAGAAAAATCTCTGCCTAGGAAATCCTAATTCTGCAGCAAGAAAAGCCAGGTTCTGCAACCTGCGTAATTTTGCAAATCAGAACTATTTCCATAATCTCTTATTTTGCACGCTTTGATCCAGATTGCCTGGAGAAGGGCCAGGAGCTATGAATAAACCTAGCCTGGACCCAGAAAATAAAAACTGCAGACCAGTTGCCAACATCCCCTTTCTGGGCACAGTGCTTGAGCAAGATTGTCTCCGGCCAGCTCCAGGTACTCTTGGATGAAACTGACTTTCTAGATCCATTTCAACTGGGCTTCAGGCCTGGTTTTGGAATGGAAACTGCCTCGGTTGCCCTGGGGGATGACCTTTGCTGAGAGGAGGACGACAGTGATCATATTGATTTCTCCTGTATCTCTTAGAGCCTTTCTGTACTACATGGTATCCTACTGGTTAGGCTGTCTGGGCTGGGGGTTGGAGTGACCTCAGTGATTCTGCTCCTATTGGATGGCGGATTCCAGAATGTGGTGCTGGCAAGGTCGGCACTCTGCCCTTTGCAGCTAGGCAATTGGGTTCCCTATACATTCCCTATTTCATGGGTCACCAAAGCAGTGCCCAGGATCCCCTGGCACCCTGGAAGTCTTCCCCTGGCACTCACAAAGCCATTGAGGCCTCCCTCCCTCGCGTCCTTGGCCGTGAGCAGCGATAGTTACTTTCCCCCCTCCCTTGAGAAGTACAGTGGTACCTCGGGTTAAGTACTTAATTCGTTCTGGAGGTCCGTTCTTAACCTGAAACTGTTCTTAAAATGAAGCATCACTTTAGCTAATGGGGCCTCCTGCTGCTGCCGCGCTGCCGGAGCACGATTTCTGTTCTCATCCTGAAGCAAAGTTCTTAACCTGAGGTAATATTTTTGGGTTAGCAGAGTCTGTAACCTGAAGCGTATGTAACCTGAAGTGTATGTAACCCGAGGTACCACTGTACACAGAATAGGAGGAGGAAGTTGGAAGAATAACATTCTTGCCTACTTCTTTCAACTCTATGTCCTTTTTGCGGCTAAGCTTAATTCTGCTCAGTCAGCTCCTTGGGGAAGTGAGGTCTGTGCATAAGCACTTTCTTTGGGGATGGGGGACTGATCCAGAAGGGGGGGGGGGAGAAAAGCGACCAGACAGTGTGGCGGCACCCACACACAGCGTTTACTCAAAAATCAAAATGTGCCCATGGCCTAGGTTGGCGACCTCTGCCCTGTGCTGTTTAACATCTGTATGAAACCACGGATGGATGCTATCTGGAGGTATGTGCCATTCTGGAGATGCAGGTGGCCTGCGGCTCTACCTCTCCTTTTCATGAAATCAAAGTGAGGCATTGTGTAATCTGAATCAATGCCTGGGCACTGTAATGAACTGGGTAAACTTGACACTGAATTTAGACAAGAAAAAGGTACTATTATTGGGTAGCTTGTCTACCACACTGAGCAGCATTCAACCTCTATTTTTGCAGGGTGGGGGCGGGGGCTTAGGCCCCCAGGGAGATTTATGGACAACTGTGGGTTTAAGCTGAGTTCTCCCTAGTCCTGGACCAAAACCACTACCCAACACACATTATACATTTAAAGCAGTACCACACCACTTTAAACAGCCTCACCCCCGCTGGCAGAAGCCCACAAGCTGCTTCAAACAGCACTTTTAAGAAGTGCTTTAATCCCTGCTCATCAGCTGATGACGACATGCAAGGAGAGGGTCGAGCAAGGTCAGGGAGGGGTGTGGCCTAGGAAGAGTCCCAAGGGCCGGCCAGAGAGACTGTGAGGGCCGCATTCTGGTCATGGGCCTACCCCTCGCCTTAGCACAAGTACTTCTGTGTGTGTATTTGCTTGTGTTGTTCTGCAAAGTGTCACATAAAGCGCTTCTCCCTCTAGCTTTCTCTCTGTGGGATCAACAGCTATGAATATCTTTGAATGCCCCCCCCCCACCAAAAAAGCAGCCCCAGATGGTGTCTCAGGTTGCTTTGAATGGCGCAAATGTTTGCAAGAGGCTCTGCTTCTCTCTCTTTAATGCGGTAAGCAGATGGACACCAGGCTGCGGCAAGGGGGGGCGGGGGGAGGGAAGGGACTCAGAAACTGACTAAACCTCCTCCCAGCAGGAGATGCACTTCCTCCCTATAAGGCACAGCTGAAGGGCTGGATCTGGACCTCCTCAGGAAGTTTGTACTAGAAGAATAACTTTTCCTGCCTTTGGAATCCGAACAGGTGTTTTGGCTTGGGCTGGCTTGGGGACAGGGAGAATAAAATAGGAACGCAAATCCAGGAAGGAAGGAAAGAAGGAATGACTCCCTTAATAAAGCAGGCTGTAGGGCTGCCCAGCACCAGTTAGGCAGGGCTTAATTTAGGCTCTTCTTATTTCAGAGTGTGAAATGTTCCCCTTGCACAGGCGACTCTCAAGCACTGCCTTGTTGGCCAAAAGTCACATCTGCATTCCTTGGCTCATCAAAGCACCAGACCTCAAGCCCGAACCTCCAAAGGAGGGGAGAGAATGGCTTTGAGCATGTACAAAGCGAATGTGCGGAATTTCTCAGAGTGGTTGAACAATCCCTCCCTCTTCCCAAGGAATTCTGGGGACTGGAAATACGAGCCTTCCAACAATTCACAGCACCCTTAACTAACTAGAGTTCCCATGAAGCTTTGGGGGAAACCATATCTGCTTAAAGTGGTATGATAGCACTTTATAGTGCAGATGAGGTCCACGTTGGAGAAGGTCAGTCTTAGGCATGTTCACAGAATCATAGACTTGTAGAGCTGGAAGGGACCTTGAGGGTCATGTAGTCCAACCCCTTTGCAATACAGGAATCTCAACGCACGGTCCCCCATCCAATCTGAAATCATCCCGGACCCTGCTTAGCTTTGCAAATGTGCTAGCAGTTTTATTGCTGCCCCACTAGGAGGATCCTATTAGCACCACGGCAGCAAGACCAAAACGACGCCAGCAAAGACTGCAGCACAGAAAGAACTAAGATTCTGAAGAAAGCTTTCCAGCCTTCCCCAGTTGCTGTGATGGATCCGGTTGCCAAACTGGGCAGACTCCTTCCCCCCTCCCACCCCGAGAATAGCCCTCTGGCACCAGAAGATTATTTGCTTTCTTGGTCCATTAACCTCCAGTGATTAAAACGCGTCCTGCCAGGCCCTAATCTCAAAAGTCCCAATGAGCTGCTTTGCTGTCCGAGTGGAATTAATTTGCTAACGAAATTCTTTTGGGGGAGGGGGTGGAATTCGCACCTTCCTTGCTAAAAGCTCCTTCTCAGCCCCATCTGCATCCCTCCTCCGGGGCAGCCTGGTCAGGGTACCAAAAACCCAAGCAAAAAAATTATCAATAAATAGCTGAACAACAGATGGGCAGCCAACTGCATCTCTAGCCAGGCAGGTGGAAAGCAGAAAAGGAATTGCAGCATTGCACCAGCCATCGCCTCCTCCCCACATCCCACTGCAGCCTCTCAGATCCGCCGAGGGGAACTTTTCCCCCTTGGCAGAATGTATCCCATGCCAAAGGCTCATTTGAAAATTAATTGAGGGCTCAGCCAGAGACTGGAGGAGCTGCATTCATGTTAGATACCCGAAACACTTTTTTCAGGCACCTGTGAATTCTCTCTGAAGTGCAACCTCTGTCCGTTCTAGCTTTCTCCAATTTGGGACTCTCCAGATGTTTTGGGCTATAGCTACCGCTGATGGAAGCTTGAAGTCCAAAACATCTGGAGGGCATTGGATTGGGGTCAGATGGTGCGTTCTCTCCCCCCCCCCGCCAGTCCCCTGCCCCAGAGAGCTGCATCCTTTGGCAGTGGACATGTGGTCTGTGTTTCCTCTGCAACAGATGAAGGGGGTGGGTGTGATTTCTGCACCAGGACTTCTTCAGCTGTCACTTAGAGGCAGATGTAACCTGCGTCAGTCAGTCAGTGTGGTGACGACAATGAAAAAGGAAGCATTTTTGTTTTATTTTTGGCCATTTGTTTAATTAGTTCCATCCATGCATCACACCTGAATAATGAAGGTGCACAGACAAGTGCTCATGGAGGGAGGGGGACTGCCCATAAATGGGCAACACTTTCCCCCTCCAGTACTTGACAAAGATGGCCTTTGTGTGGACCTTTCAAAAGGATCCTGAACTACCTTATCTAGAACACCTTTCTGTTCCCGTGCCCTGCAACTAAGTTAGCAACATAAGTCTAAGTGTATACTTCTTCTCTGTTTACCTTGCCTCCATTTCCCTTCTACCGCCCTGCTGTTGTCCTCTGTGTCAAATTTTAGATTGTACGTTCCTTGGGGCAGAGACGTGTCCTCTTACACTCTCTAAAAACACAGGATGAAACCTGGAGACCAGAGTTCAAAGCCCAATTCTGTTCAAGTCTCACTGGGGAGACACCTCAGGGGAGGGTGCTATCTTTCAGCCTCAGTTTTCCTATCTGCGAAATGGAAAGACTAAGAGCTCATTGTACAGCTCAAAGATGGAGGTGGGGAGCCTTTGCAGTACACTTGCTCTATGCTTCACTGTAGCTTGGATCACATAGGCCAGTGAGCGGGCATTCCCGAACTTTTCTCACCCCTTCCAGATTGGTCAAATTTGTACCCAAGCCATCGTCCGCAGCACTCAGGCCACATAAAAAGGTAAAGGGACCCCTGACCATTAGGTCCAGTCATGACCGACTCTTGGGGTTGTGGCGCTCATCTCGCTTTATTGGCCGAGGGAGTCGACGTACAGCCTACGGGTCATGTGGCCAGCATGACTAAGCCGCTTCTGGCAAACCAGAGCAGCGCACGGAAATGCTGTTTACTTTCCCTCCAGAGTGGCACCTATTTATCTACTTGCACTTTGACGTGCTTTCGAACTGCTAGGTTGGCAGGAGCAGGGACCGAGCAACGGGAGCTCACCCCGTCGTGGGGATTTGAACCGCTGACCTTCTGATCGGCAAGTCCCAGGCTCTGTGGTTTAACCCACAGCGCCACCCGCATCCCAAATACAGAGTCCCACTTAGGCCACATACAGAGGGAATTAACCCACTCCATCATCACAACAACACTGTTAAAGCTAGCGGGAAGCCATCCCAAGGTCGACTAGTGGGCTGCGTAGCCAAACAGAGATTTTATTTCCCTAGCCATGCCCTTGCCCCATACCAGGTCTCAGGATTCCATGAGTTTAGCTGCCAAGGTAACAGAGCTTTGGCACTTCTTGCTGTGCCTTTCCAGATCTTCCCCTGGCCTCCAACGCCCTACCCTTGTGCACTTGCAAAAAATAGCATATTCTATCACCGCCATGGGCAAATCCCAGGCAGTGCACCTCAATCCACACACACCCAAACCCCCAGGTGATTTTTTTCTTTAGAAAGGCCACTGGAGGAATGGTAAGCCTGTTCCGTCACCTGCACTCTGTGCACGAGATCCATTTAGCCTTTTCAAAACACGCTCCAGACTGCAGGGCAAGCGAATTCCTTCTCCTCCAAGGTGCATGAGAAAGGCCTAACAAGCTGGGGGGTGGCAGAGGGGCTGGAACGCAGCCCACACACCCTGTATTAATAGCACTGGAGCAATCAGTGCTTAAAATAGGCTGCGAGGAGCAAGGAGGCGGGTCTCGGGTGACAGCAACCTATTCTGGAGATGAACAACCATGACGCAAAAACATTTAAAAGGCCGCTTTTAGAAACACACACCTACCAAGGGCACCTCCATAAGAACCCCGCAGTAAACGTGCACACTGAGGTTCATGCCCAATGGATGGGGGAAATAAAGGGGGTGGGAAGCAGGGGGGAGTCAGCAATATCAAGATGGGACACCTGGAGCAGAGCCACACCTCGAGGGTTTGGCACATGGTGTTTGCTACGGCTCAGCCCTACCGCTGCCGTGCAGGAAAGTCTCCAGTGCAAAGGATTCTGGGAGGGACCTGAGCCTCAGCAGCAGAGGAGGTGTTTTGCAGGCAGAAGCCACCAGGTTTTACCCTCGGTTAAAAGGATCAAGGGACGCGGGTGGCGCTGGGGGTTAAACCACAGCCTAGGGCTTGCCAATCAGAAGGTCGGCTGTTCGAATCCCCGCGATGGGGTGAGCTCCCGTTGCTCGGTCCCTGCTCCTGCCAACCTAGCAGTTTGAAAGCACGTCAAAGTCCAAGTAGATAAATAGGTACCACTCCGGCAGGAAGGTAAACGGCGTTTCCGTGCACTGCTCTGGTTCGCCAGAAGCAGCTTAGTCATGCTGGCCACATGACCCGGAAGTTGAACGCCAGCTCTCTTGGCCAATAAAGTGAGATGAGCGCCGCAACCCCAGAGTCAGCCATGACTGGACCTAATGGTCAGGGGTCCCTTTACCTTTACCTTTAAAAAGATCAAGAGAGTGGGTGACAGGAACAACTCTTTGCCCAGTTTCCTAAGAGAGCTGCTGCCCGTCAAGAGCAGACAACACCAACATAGCTCAGTTGGTACTGCTTCTGAGACTCTTCATCTCAGGGTCGTGGGTTCAAGTCCCACGCTGGGCAAAAGATTTCTGCATTGCGGAGGGTTGGAATGGATGGCCCTTGTGGTCCCTTCCAACTCTACGATTCTATGAATGTTGGGACACATGAGACAACTAGCCAGTCCTGGGAATAAGGTCACTTTCGAAGTTTATTTCACGGGCTGGGGATGATGCTCTGCACACGCTGCCAAACAGCTGCCGCCAGTCAGGTAAGCAGCAGATCTCTGGTGACTGGTCAGATGCAAAAGAAAGCAAGGTTCTTGCATCTTTAATAGTCAAAATGCTCCACCTGCTGAAATTCCCTGTTCCATGCAAATATTAAAGGCACAGGGCCCCCCAAGTACCCAGTTCTTTCTTTTTAAAAATCTGGCTGCCCTAAGCAGATGCAGAACCCCAAACGCCACCCAAGTGCAACAGAGTTTTGAGTGCCAGCGTTGCAAATTTCATTTTGAAATAGTAATTTGAGTGACACTCAAGCAACACAGCTCACACTGCGAATGCATGAAATCTGACAAGATCACTAGTTTAAATGATACCGTGAAGCAGGGATCTCTGCTTGAGACCTGGGAAAGTCACTACCAGTCCGAGTACACGGCTGCTGGTTAGACGGACCGGTGGCCGCTTTGTATGGTTCTATTCAAACTTAAATATTGTCAATGCATTTTTAGGTAGTAAGTATTAGGGTGGCAAGCTGCAAAAGGAGAACAGGACTCCTGCACCTTTAAGAGTTGTGCAGAAGAGGAAATTTTAGCCAGTGTACGCAACTGTAGTAGGAACCCTGCCCCCCTTATGCAATGGTGTCCAAATTTTTTTCAAAGGGCCAGATTTGATGAAGTGAAGGGCCGTGGGGACCAACCAAAGGGCTGACCAAAGTTGTTGGCCTTTTTTTAGGATTGAAGTTGTTTTTAGGATTTTACCCCAGGACATATACTGCCACGGGGGCTGGATTAAATTGACTGGCGGGCTGGATTAGGTCTCCAAAACAGACTTTGGACATGAATTGGGCCACCCTTGTAACTGCAATGCTATTTTTCTAGAAAAAGAGATGCCAGAACTCACTATGAACACATCCCTTGTTCTCTTATAATGGCAATAGTGCCCACCTGAAAGGTACCGGAACTGAGTTCTGGCGGGGGGGGGGGGGGAGCCCTGCTTACCGTAGGCAGTTTCAATATTTTGCACAAATTATTTTTTTCTTCCCTGCCACAAGACTTCTCAAAAGCATAATTGTAAATGTTGCAAGGCATACATCTTCTATTAGAACATATATACTTGTTTTCTTCCCCTTCCTGCCCCCCCCCCCACATAAAAAGTCTGAATAAAGAAAATTTGCTCGAGAGCATTCTCAACCTCACACCCCACATATTTCAGTTTCAAGACTGGACTACATGAACAATCACCAACAGTTTACTTCTATTCTGCTTTTGGTCTAGGCCCCCAAACTGCTGAGCAAGAAAATACAACACTATACGTAGAACCATCCGACTCAGTAGATAGCCATACCATTAGACTTGCTCACACCAACAGCATCTCATCGTTGAGGATTAAAGACGTTATAGGTTCCCTTCCATAGGCATGCACACTAATAAGGGGAGATGGGGTGCAGCCAGGATCCCACCTCCCGAAAAACTCATTCTCAGAACCCATTTTCAGAGCCAAAACCCAATCCTGGAACATGTGAAAAAATAACGTCAGGTGAGTCCTGCAACAAAACATTACGGGGTAACATTTTCCTGACCTTAAAGCCAGCTAATGCCCTCCTCCCCTTTTTCCCTTAAAAAAGGCTTAGCTGCTTTGGGGTCTCACCACCACTCAAGAGTTTTTCTCCCTAAATATTTTGTATGCGCTTCTGCATAACTTGAGGTCCGTCCCCCCAACACCTCAAGCCTGCTGGCACTTCCCCCTTGGGCATGAGTTTTGGCTACATGAGGACTGGCACTGCAATATAACATGGAGCGCTTTTGCCCCATCCTAAGATGAGAGGTGCCAGGGCTCAAGTGTGACTGAAAGTCACCCGCTGCTTGACTTGAAAGTTCTCCCACCAATCTCAGGTGCATGTAGGCTGGCCAACTATAGTTACTTTTGTGCTGAGAGAGGGGCCTTCTCAGGGCTGGCATTAGGGCAGAGCCCATAATTGACAACTGCATTGGGGATCCCTTTAGGAAGGGGGAAAGTCCAACCTAGAACTCCAAGCAGTGCCAGCGGCTGCAACGAGATTCCTTTCAAATTTCCCACAATGCCCAGGAGCAATGCTGAATTAAAAAATGCTCTCCCTAGATAAGCTTGCCTGGTGCCTTCATTACAAAACTTTAGGCGCCAGGTGAAAAAATTTCTCTATAACCAGGCTTTAAATGTGTTTGTGGAAGAGGGATTGGTATTATTAATTAATTTAATTTGTATACAGTGGTACCTTGGGTTACGAACTTTATTCGTTCTGGAGGTCCGTTCTTAACCTGAAACTGTTCTTAACCTGAGGTACCACTTTAGCTAATGGGGCCTCCCGCTGCTGCTGCCGCCGCACCACCACCACATGATTTCTGTTCTCATCCTGAGGTAAAGTTCTTAACCTGAGGTACTATTTCTGGGTTAGCGGAGTCTGTAACCTGATGCGTCTGTAACCCAAGGTACCACTATACTGCCCTGCATCTGTAGGGCAGTTCACAACACAAAGTATATACGGTAATAAAAATAAGAACAAAGACAAACCAATAATTCCCCCTCCCACAACTCATTTAAAAGGCCATTGGATGTCAATCAGCCAAAGGCATGGTGGAAGAACAATGTCTTTGCCTGGTGCCTAAAGGTATATAATGAAGGCACCAGCCAAACCTCCCTGGGGAGAGCATTCCACAAACAGGGAGCCACTGCAGAAAAGGCCCATTCTAGGGTTGCCACCCTCCGGGCCTCTCGTGGAGAAGGTTATTGGTTTGTTTTCGTTTTGCTATTTATTTTGTGTTCTCATTTTGTACTTCCATGCTGTGAACCACAATGTGGTCTTCGGATGAAGGGTGGCATACAAATTTAATAAATAAAACTATAACTAGATTCAACTGTTCACAACCCTGCAAATGCAACCGGCAGATGAGCGCTGTCTTCTTCCAGCGTTCCCAGCAACAGGCATTCAGAGAACGTAGCCACCACGAGCATCTCAAATTCAGCCATCTCAAATTAAGCTTTTCATATAGAGCGGCCCAACTGGCTATTAAAAAAACAACACCAATCCACATGGCATCTGTGGCCCTACTGCCCTTAATCTTCCTACCCCTCGCCTTCTCTAATGCCCAAGGAAGTTGCCATTTCCAGAGGGCCCCCAAATACTTCCGTCACGAAAGCAGCAGCGCAAGGAAGGTCACGTCACAGCCGAACAAGTGACCACGTGATTCTGTTTCCTTGGATCTTCCAGGCCAAGGAATGGCCTTGGCCATTTGGATTCTGGTAAACAAGACATAAATAACCCAAGGGAACCCGAGAACCCCTTCACAGCAGGCGATGATGGAGGGGTGGGGGAGATGACAGCAACATCCTTCCAAGGATACATGCACTGACAAGCTTATTGGCTCGCCCCTCGTCCCGCCCCGCGCGGCATGAGGCTTGGCTCATTTGCAGGAGCGATCAGCAACTATCTGCTGTGTGTGTACCTTTCTGCTTGCTCCAGTTCAAGGATCTCAGCCTGGTGAAGGAACTCAGCCGGGGAAGGGAGTGAAAGAGCTGGCGCCACTTGTGTCTGCATCTGCACCATGAACTTAAAGCATATTCCCTCCCTGCTTCCAAAGAATCCTAGGAACTGTAATTACCCTTCAAAAAGAGTTGCCATTCCCAGCACCCTTGGCAAGCTTCCATTTCCCAGGGTTCTTCTTCTGTTTCGGACAGGCGGAGGGCTTTAAATGTGCTTTGAATATACGGCATGTGCACGGCCAACAGTAGAGAAGAACCGGGCTCAACTGACAAGCGGGAGCTTCGTTTACATGCAAATGTTGCGGCCAATGTGACACAGTGATCTGGCCAGCCTTGGTTTCCAACAGGGACTGGGCCAGGCATAGGCAAACTCGGCCCTCCAGATGTTTTGGGACTACAACTCCCATCATCCCTGACCGCTAGTCCTGTTAGCCAGGGATGATGGGAGTTGTAGTCCCAAAAACATGCGGCGGGCCAAGTTTGCCTATGCCTGGACTGGACCTTTATGCCCGTTGTGGAAAAAGTCAGAGACACCCTCCTAGGATTTTCGTACGAACTTCAACCAGAACTAGGGGTGGGAGGTTGCTACTGCAGGCTCTTTAGGGAAAGGCTGTAGCTTAGAGGTAAGGCTTCTGCCTTGCATGCAGAAGGTCCCTGGTTCAAAGCCTGGCATCTCCAGGTAGGGCTAGGAGAGAATCCTGCCCAACACCTTAGAGAGCCCCTGCCAGAATAAGGCAGGTTCCTATGTTCCAGTGGGAAGAGGCTCTGCTTAGAAATACTGATTAGGATCCCCTTTTTCATTGTTAGAAATTAGCCAGGCACCAGGAGCATTTTGTGACTGGCACAGGTTCAACTGCGACCACATGGAGATCTCTGGAGGCCAGGTTGGTGACTGAAGTCTCCATCTGGCTAGCCCCTCCAGCTTTCTTAAGAGAGTAAGCAGAAGAGATTATTGCATTTATATTTCACCTTTTTCTCCATGGAGTACATAGTTTACCCCCCCCCTCAGTTAATCCCTACAATGACCCTGTGAGGTAGGTTAAGCTAACAGGCAGTGACTGGCCCAAGGTCACCCAGTGAGATTCATGACTGAGTGGGGATTTGAACCTTGTTCTCCCAGGTCCTTGCCTGACACTCTAACCCATGGCAACCTAAGGCCTGTGGGCCAGATCCGGCTCAATTGCCTTCTAAATCCGGCCCGTGGAGGGTCCGGAAATCAGCATGTTTTTACATGAGTAGAATGTGTCCTTTTATTTAAAATGCATCTCTGGGTTATTTGTGGGGCATAGGAATTTGTTCATCCCCCCCCCAAAAAAAATATATAGTCCGGCCACCCACAAGGTCTGAGAGACAGTGCTGCTGAGCCCCTTGCTGAAAATGTTTGCTGACCCCTGCTCTAACCACTATACCACACTGGCTTCCCAGAGTTCTTCTGCTATGGGAAAGCTCTATAAATTAAGTAGGTAATAAATATGAGGAAAGCAAAATGTCACTTAGAGAAGGACCTATTTTTTTTTAAGCTTGAATTTTGTTTTTATTCTGGATTGTTTTATTTGAGGTTTTAATGTGTTGCAAACCACTATTAGCTTATATATCTGAGTTTCTAACACTGCCCCTTTTGTTACCTGCATTTGGAAACCCAGCCAGGAGCCCCCCTGCAGATGAGGAAAAAGAAGACTGTCATCCACAAGCAGGATGACTAGGTGCCCTGGGTACCCCATAAGATTGACCTCCCATAGCTGTTAGCACTGCAGTTCCCACTCGGACTGAAGGGAGTTGTAGTACACATCATATGGAGGGCACCAGATTGGGGAAGGCTGGCCTACGGCTACTGAGCAAGTTGTTAAATACAAGCATGCAATAACCAAGTGATGTAGGGGAATGAATGAAGCAGACCAAAGTTGGGAGAAAATCTACCATTTGTGCCACTTTTGGCCCTCTCTCATCCATAAACGGGACGCAGGTGGCACTGTGGGTTAAACCACAGAGCCTAGGACTTGCCGATCAGAAGATGGCGGTTCAAATCCCAGCGACAGGGAAAGCCCCGTTGCTTGGTCCCTGCTCCTGCCAACCTAGCAGTTCGCAAGCACCTCAAAGTGCAAGTAGATAAATAGGTACCACTTCGGCAGGAAGGTAAACGGCGTTTCCGTGCGCTGCTCTGGTTCGCCAGAAGCAGCTTAGTCATGCTGGCTCCCTTGGCCAATAAAGCGAGATGAGCGCCGCAACCCCAGAGTCGTCTGTGACTGGACCTAATGGTCAGGGGTCCCTTTACCTTTTACATCCATATACATTTTATGGCTGCAACATTTTAGAAATGACCTGCCTGTGCAGATGGACCACTGCCTATGAGGACACTGTCTGATGCATGTTGCTTCAGACATGAAGTTATTCCGTGGAACCAGGTCACACATTCCAGAAATACCCATGCATAGCCAGGTAGCATAGTGGCAGCAGCTGTGCTCTTTGCTCTGAGAACCTGCATGTTCACTCATTCACACTAATCCTTGGTTTGTCTTAGTGCTTTGTACCAAGTGGGTCTGCATAAAGTGAGTTTTGAATATGCCTCCTTATGAAAGCAAAAAAAAAGCTTCGCATGTACGGAGTTGGAAAGCTGTTTGTGTTGCTGCTGGTATAGGGGCTCAAATGTTTCCTTTTGCTGGAGCGGTTGACAAAGGTCAGAAGCTCCAACTTCAGTGTGGATTTACAAAGGTGAAGGCTGACCAGGCTGATGATCTGGAGTATGGGGGGGGGTGTCGTCTCCAGAGGAGAGCAGCTTACTCTGAACCCCAGAATCAGTTTTCAACTTCACACATCTCAGCCTTGAAGGTCTCAAACTACAATGAAGATCAGAGCACCTCTGGGCATATGCAGAGTGCCTTTCTCTGTTGCCAGTGAAAAACCCCAAGCAGGAACCCCAGCACCTGTTGTTTCTGAAAAGCGATGAAGTTGGAAGGGGGGTGGCACTGAAGCGGGGCGGGGGGGGGGTGCTCCTTGCGGGGGCAAGGCAAAGCTGCTGCGTTTGGAATCTCTCCTGGATCCCTAGGTTAGATTTAGAAGGTCAGATGAGGACAGAAATGGTGGCACGCGGTGGCGGCGACAGGAGAAAAGAGGTGATTAGCTGCCGCTGTTATGGGGCTCAGTAAGGATGTCCTTAAGGAGGGGGAGCTGGGAAATCCCTGCGGGGATTCCAGATTAAATGGGGTGGGGGGAACGAACCTTACACACACGTGCCAAAGGAGTCGGAGGGCGGTACAAGGAGGGTGGAAGTCGAGCGAGCAGCACTCACCTTCATGATGCCGGCGGCGGGGGCGGTCCTGGCCAGGCCGGGGGGGTCCCTCTCGGCCGAGTTGTCGCGGCTGCTGCAAGCGGAGCCTCCGGAACCGGAGCGCAGCGGACTCAGGTCGCCGAGGGCTCCTGCGGCTGTAGCGGCGGCGGCGGCTGCAGGTCTTTCTTTCTGCGGGGCGCGGGGGGGCCCGGGCCGGGGCGAGCCCGAGGGGGGACCGCCGGGGGCTCCGTCCGCCATCCCCCCGCGGGGCTCCCAGCAGCCGCACCGGCCCGGCCCAGACGGGGTCCTCAGCTCCTGCCCCAGCGGCGCTTGCACGCCTTTTGGCGCGCGCCCCTGACCCCCGGCTTTGCAATGCCGGCTCCCCTTTGCCGGGGAAGGAAGGAAGGAGGGACACAGCGAACGAGCGAGCAGACGCTGCCGCTGCCGCCGCCGGGGGTGGAGGGATGGTGGGACGGCTGGGGCGGGGCCAGGCGCAGCACAGCCCCTACCCCAAACCGCGGCGCGGCCCCACGAGCGAGAGACCCGCGTAACCGCGCGCCCCGCTGGCTCCTCCTCCCCCGCGCCCCTCCTCCCGCCAAGGCGCTCTTTGGAGCCCCTGAACCCTTTTTCCCTCTTGCCGGCGCTGCAATCAAAGGAGAGAATTCGCCCCTGCGCGTGCTGCGCTCGGGAGGGCCTGGAGCTCACCCCGGAGGGCTGCTCGGCACCCCGGCCCTGCCTGTTGGATCCCTCGGCGGCAGGGTTAATGCAAGGGACGCAAATGCAGGGTTTTTCTCCGTTCACACGTTCAGCCGCCTGCCCGTCATTGTTATGCCTTCAGTGCCTGCGTGGATAAGCCTCCTCGAAGGCGCAGCCGGACACCCCCCCCCCCCAGGTTGCCATCAAAACGGGGCTTGGCGGGAAAAGGGCAGCTCCCACTCAGCAGGACCTCGGCACGTTTTCAAAAACGGCTGCATCAACACAGCACACAGTTAAAGCCCACCGCCCAAAGGATCCAGGGAACTGTGGTTTTCAGAGAGCGTTGGGAATTGTAGCTCTGTGAGGGGGCAAACTACAGTTCCCAGGATTCGTTGAGGGCGGGAAATACGCTTTAAATGTATGGTGTGTGCGTGCACTGAGGTAATTAGCACTGTAAGATCCCCTCACCCAATGCCATGAAGTCCAGAGCCTAACATTACCTAACTGAATCCAGCCACTCCAACCAATTCGACCCTATCTAACCATCAGGTCCTCCTGGTCACAGGACTGATACCAAGCAGGCTTTGAGACCCTATTTATATATTATACATCTATCCCACCCTTACTGGATAGGGAATGTGCCTGGTTTTTCCTTCCCTGTGCTTACCACAACCCTGTGATGTAAATTAGGCTGAGGGTCAAACAAAATGAGATGTGGGAGATCTACGATCAGAATCCACCATGCTTATTTTTTTATTTTTTAAAAAATATTTACTGCAATAGGTTGTGAATCAGATTAGAATGGTGGTACTGGAGAAAGGTTTATGTGGGTGTTTTTTTCTTGTATGTTTTTAATGTCCCTTTCATGCCCCAGAGCAGCTAACTGCTTAATGGCAGAAGAGGGGATGGGTACCTTTACTCCCCACCCCCTTTCAGGCAAATAGCAATTTATTTGGTGGGGGTATTATATTGAGAATATGACAACAGTTGGAGGATTAAAATATCCCTTTGGGGTTGTCAGTGGACGCCCTTTTGCAATTGACCCTTCAACCTCAAGTTTGGAAGGTGCCTACAAGGAGAAGGCCTCTTCAGTGGTGGCTCCCTGATAGTGCAGTGCTCTCTCTAGAAAAGCTTGTCAGGTGCCTCCATTACCCTTTTCAGTGCCAGGCTAATAATTTTCTGTTCTCCAGACCTTTTAAAATATATATATATACTCACTGCTTTGTCATAGCTGGTTGTTTTTGACTGTGGCTGCTACTGGATTTTGTTCTCTGTGTCAAGAAGCGCCATTCGAACAGTGGCACCGTAAGAGCAGGATTTGGGGCAGATGTCCAGCAGAATGAACATGAAGGCCCCCAAACTGGTTTTGCTATATTCTTAAGTAGGTGAAGCAATACATATCACTCTCTTAAAGGCCTCCTCACCACCACCAGTGAGACCATGGGTAAGTCCAGCATCCAAATTTACCTAAATGAACCACTGAAACTAAACATAACTATTGATTCTCTCTTACTCTTTTTATACCAATGTGTCTGTGTTTCCATTCCATCTCCAGTCCATCCATTGGGTCAAGACCAAGAAAGAATTAAATTTGCTTTTAGGGTTTTATGCACTTGTTGATTCTGGAAGTTTATTTGTGTGTTTGTGTGTGTGTGTGTTATTGCTATTTTTATAAACTACATACCATTTATGGGAAAGACACTCTTTTATAATAACCATTCCAATGTGATAAATCACTTAATCTTTACCAGAAGGAACAAACTTGCAAATAAATCCAGTTCCAAGACCATAAAATGTTGGCAGTCTACTTACTGAGGCATCCTAATGTCAGCCACTTAGAGTGCACCAGTGACCTACAAGAAAAAAAGACCATCAACAAATTATTTTGTAGTGTGCCAACCCCCCCCCCCAAAAAAAAAACTTCTTATATTGGTCGCCTTGAGATGGCTCTTATTTACCACAGGTAACCAGGCAGCCCAGTGTAACAGAGACAACTCTCTACAGGAATCTAGAGTAGGATAATATTGAGTGTTTGATTGGGAGTGGGAAGACCTCACTTCAAATCCTTGTCCCGCTGTGATGGTTAAAAAAGTTAATCTCTCTCAGTCTAACTTACCTCACTGGGCTGTTGTGATAAATTAATGCTGCCTAGAGCTCTTCAGAGAAAAGTTGGGGTGACAAATTAATCTCTCAGGCAAGTAGCTTAGAGGTCAAAAGTATATGGCAGAGGCAAGCTAACCATGAACCAACTCAAAATAGCTAATTGGGACAAGAGAGGCCAAATCTGGTGCCATGTTCTTGCCTGCAATTACATCAAAATGGTGTAAATTTTATTATTTTAAAAAAAACAACTCTGGTTCACAGCAAGGGACATTGTTTTGTTGTCAACATGTTAGAACTCAGCACTGACCCCTAGACTGGATGTCAGAAGCTGCTGTGATCATCCCCCAATAACTGCCTCATCTAATCCAGAATGATCCAATTGTTTTCCAGAGCAGCTGGTTCCCAGCAATTTCAGGATGAAAAAATTGCCTGTTGCAGCTAACACGCCCGCCCCCCGCCCCACTCTGCACCTGGCTTAGAAGGACTGCTATCCCTGACTCTCCATTGATCATTCAGAGAGCTAGAGCAGCGTTAATGAGATCCTGGAGGTTGGGCGCTCTATAATTGGTAGTGCAAGCTTTGCAAGGCTCCAGCTACCCAGACCAGAACTCGTGAAAGATGCTGGCCTTAGTAATGGGGTAGCAATTAGTGTGAAGCAGAAGGAACCCCCTACCTGGCCCTGCTGAGCACCAGCTGCTGGCATCAAAGCACGAAGGCCAGCGTCTACTTGCATGTCCATGCAGAAAAGGGCAGAGGATGGGATGATATTGTTGGTAGGGAAGAGATTATTGCCCATTTTCTATATTGTTTTCTGGACTCCATTTATTGAGCAGAGGGAAGGGATGTTGGTATGGAAATTAATGGAGTTCCTGGTAGTCTTTTCAAGAAAAAGTTTCCTTTGCAGAAAGACTTTGTCTTTTTAAAGGTTTATGCGATAAAATATTAAATAACAATTGTTAAAATTAATGGTTGCCTATACAAGATAAATCTCCTTATGTGCCACAATGACATTGTTATCATTATCAGTAATAATAATATCATTATAATGACAGGTAGGTAGCCTGTTGGTCTGCCGTAGTTGAAACAAAATAAACAAATTCCTTCCAGCATCTGGAAGTATCTGAAGAAGTGTGCATGCACACGAAAGCTCATACCAATAACTAACTTAGTTG
Source organism: Podarcis pityusensis (assembly GCF_964106645.2). NCBI lineage: Eukaryota > Metazoa > Chordata > Lepidosauria > Squamata > Lacertidae > Podarcis > Podarcis pityusensis. The sequence goes on from NC_138038.1 coordinate 23,426,814, forward strand.
GTCTCTAAGGTGCTACTGGAAGGATTTTTTTTATTTTGTTATCATAATGATGATTAAGCAGCCTAATGCACCACAGTACATTTATTATTGTTGTTGTTTCCAGTATCCATTACATTAATGATTAAGTTCATGGTAGCATTTACAAGATGATTTTTTGTTTGAAAGAAGGCTTTTGTTTTGTAATCATTTGTTTATTCACAAATGGGCAGCCTAGAACAGGCCTTACCAGGGTTCAGACTGAGGTAGACAGTATTAGTCTTAAAGTAACATCATAAGTTCAGCAGGATGCTTGAACCAACTCTTCAGCTGTTGTCCTTTAGCTCTCCTCGCAGCACTCCTTGCCAAGAAAACTGGTCTTCGTTTTGCCATCCTTCTTTCATTCTGCAGGTGAGTGTGAACTCCAGGAATGTTTCGATGCAGCTTGGGCCAAAAAGGATACCCTAATTGCCCTTTAAATGCCCATTGTCCCCAACAACAGGCTAGCTAGGATGAAAGCTATTTCTTTGCTTTGCTGCACAACAGCACAGCAGTACGTCCACAGCATCCTTTCGAAAACAGCACTGAAGCTGTGCATATCCTGCACGATTCACTGCTGGCAACAAGATGGTCCTAAACAATGGCACATTTTGTACAGAACCTAGCACACTAGAGATGTGAAATGATGACTAGGAACAGATGGGAGTGATGAATTTCTGACGAGGTGCTGGGAGGCCCAAAGGAAAGTGCTTAGAGATGCCAGCCTCCAATTCCGCCTTAATCTACTGGCACTGGCAGCGAGGCAGGGCTTTGGGGCAGGAATCCAGACTGCATCCAGCAGAATGAGCAGGAGGGCTGCTGGCTTTCCACAATTTGAAGCAAAACAATACACGGCATTATCTAAAGACCATTTTAAGTAAATGAATATACATTGCCATTTGAGATCATTAAGGCCAGAATCTAAAATGACCCAGCTGTTTGAAACCTAAGCCCTGGACTTTGGATAAGTGGTGTGGCCCTGCATGGAAAGGAAGCTTCCTCTGACCCTAAAACTCTGCCTGCCCCCTAATTCCAGATGCACATAGAGCTGGATGAGGCAGGCAAGTTGGAGAAACGCACTTTGCACATGACCATAATTTGCATCCGAGGTAGTGGGCAGGGCCTCCAGCCTGTGGGTGAATCTTGGGTTCTAGTTTGGCCTTTCTCTAAACCATGCCCACTTCGGGCATCACCCGAAGTCACCTGTCAATCACCTGAGCCATAGCCCCCTCCCCAGGCTAACAATCAAGCCTAATTGCGCCTGGGAGACTTTGCGAGAAGGCACCTTTGAAACTCCCGCCAGACAGCCTGTCACTAAGGTGGCTGCCAAGGGCTCTTTAGGCAACCAGCAAATGACCTTATTTCCAACTAAGTAACTTCTTCGTTCCTCCTTTCCTCTCCTTTCACTGGTCGATCGGAGAAAGCAGCGTTTGGAAAAGTTGTTTGTTGTTGTTTGCTTTCTATTGAAGGTAGTGGGGGAATCCTATTTTCTTTGTAAACGTCATGGGGGCTATGTTTCACGTGCTCTGGAAACGGCACCTGTTTTTCCAGAGGCTTTTAAAATACTTTTTAGGGGGGGGGATGTCATTTTTGTTGTTTTGAAAGCTGTGTTTGTATTTACTTCTTATTTGGGGCCGGTAGTTTTAAAGCTCTGGATGGGATTGTGTGCTGCAGTTTGTTTTACTAAACTGCTCCCACCCCTCTGCCCTGGTACCTAATCTTAAAGAAGAAGTAGTAGTAGTAGTAGTAGTTGTTTTTCCCATGCTTCTCAGGTATTGAATATGGATTTAGAGACTAAGGCTGCAGTCCTAACCCCGTGTACCCAAATGAGCAGCAAATTTATCTGTCCTCCAAACAAAAACAGGAGCTGTCAGCCTTTTCGGACTAGTAGGTACCTTTTGAATTTTGAGAGTGCCAAAGGCACCAGTCACAAAATGGCTGCATTACCGTACGTCAAAAATATGTTGAGGATGTTACAGGTATTCGAAGGTCTCAAATATAGAATAAATGTTGATAATTGCACAAGGTAAACACACATACATAAGCATATAAACCACATGTCTAAAATAGTACAGGAGAGCAATCCAAAAGCCATCTTGGCTCTCCCAGAAGACTCTAAATATTTCCTCTGCTTCCTTAATCCCCCTTGGCTGAGAACAGGCAGGCAGATACCAATCAGGGGAAGTACCTGAAAAGATTCCTCTCCTCTATCTATGAACCTCCTTTGTATTAATTGTCATTGTTTGCCCAAATTCTCAGCATTGAGGAATGTCTGACAGGGCATCCTGATTGTCTTATCAAATGCTAATGTTTTGTGTAAACTGTGTCTGGAACTATGTAAAACTTACTAAATCCTCAGGATTATCACACCTCGGTCTGCCAGAGCCGCAGTAACCCCATCTTATGTGTGATGTTTGTAAAGGGGATGTCCTCCTTCTTCTGCACACCAAAATGCAAACCCTTAAAAGAGATGCTTCTTCTTGGTTCTGGGTCTCTCTTGCCTCCTTGCAACAGAATAATAAAGATCTGCCTTGCTTTCATTGCACCATGCCTCCATCCATTCATCTCTGACCGATCATGGACTTAGGGGACTCAGTCCCTTGGGGAGTTGGGCAGCAAAAGCCAACCACCCCCAATTTTCCTATATCAAGGATAATTTAAAGTGGTCTCATACTTCACTGCTGGCAGCCCTCCAGGTATGGAAGAGGCATAAAGGAAGTGTGATGCCAGGTCTCGCCCCACTCATACCCCTGCAGCCCCACCCAGACTTTTTCAGCGCAGATAGGCAATTTGATAGTGCAGCCTTTAAACAATTCAAGATCTACCATTTGAGAGATTTTTATACAAGTATACAGACCCCTGCAGAGGGATTTATGGAGAACTCAACTGAGCGCTACAATTCTTAGCAACCTATGGACCCTAAGATTCCCTGTGGATAATAATGCGCTTTAAATGTATGGAGTGTATGCAGCCTATATGTCTTTTGCCCTTTGCTCTGCTTGATAGATTTTTGAGGTTCTTGTAAAACAGCAACAATCCAGATTAGATCTGAGAAGTCTGAAGTCTGCCCACCTAGACGGAGAGGCACTTTCAGATCTAGGATTCCTGGCTGCACTGTGGTTGCCCCTGTTGGAAGTGTCAGGATGCAACTCAGCTTCCACTATAGGTTGATGTTTCTGCATTAGGAGGAACGCTAGCAGGATACTCCACACACAAAAAACACAATGGGATACTGAGTTCTCCACTCCAAGATGGAGAAAATCAGTGAGAGCTCACACCAACTGGAAGGAACGCCCTTCAGCAAGAGGCTATCAAAGAAGGTGAACCAGATGTGTTGGTTTGCAGCATGGAGGGCAACAAAGGCTGTGGCAATGCTGAGAGGCGAGGTGGGTGCAGTTCCAGAGGAAGATGCACAGCCGGAAGGGGCAGCAGAGCTTGCACTAGGATGCTCAACCTGCCCAGAAGCATGCCAGCATCACCTTGCAAGGGAAGATGACATTCCCAAACCAACACCATGGGAAGAAGTTGAAACCTTGGCCAGGGAAGAAGCTGACAAGTGGAAGAAAACAGCTAAAACACTGGATGCTGTCCTTGCGCAACTCAGATTGCACTGTAGGCTGACCTTCAAGCTTCCTAGACTGCCCTTCTTGTGCTTACCTGCATGGCCCTTAATTCAGTGTTAGATTGATACTCTCAGGTTTGCTTCCTCACTCCCTGCTTCCCTCCTATTCCTTCATTCCTCTCTTGAGAGCAGGCTTACTTTGGCTCTCTCTTCTCTTGAGATGCAAGATCATCTCCACCTCAGGGATCTTTCCCATCAATGTGTGTATTTCCTGTAGTGAGTTTTAGCTTTCTGGTTTTCTTGAATGCAGAGCTTCCATGTGACTGTAACAAGGGAAACTGTGCTCCTTCACTGGGGAGTCTGCCTTGGTTCAGCTTCTTCCAGCATTCAGCTCCAAATGCTAGCAGCCCCCGTCCTCCCCATCTCTGGGCAGCAGCTGTCCCCACAGTAGGTTCCCTCCACAGGAAGGCCTAGCCTCTTCGCTTGAAGCCTTGCATGTGTCCACGGAAACCAGCTGGTCCCAGCCAGCCATGGAAGTGACTCCATATTCAAATAGGCTTTGCCAGGAACCAAAGTTATACTGCAAAATATTTTTTTTAAAAAAGAAAATCAAAACGGAAAGTCGGCCTCCAATCACACACACAAATCTCTTAATGGGGATTAAAGGAGATTCATTCGTAGCCACAAAGCAAAAGAGATAATCCCGCTTCCTTGTGCTTCATCTTTTAAACACACACGCAGATACACAATCGTTCCTATTTCTCCTAAACCAAAGCAGAACACAGTCAGCTTAAGAGGCATTTTGGAACGGGCAGTTCTAAAAGGAGAAGTCCCAAGACTCAGATCAGCCTGAAAGCCACAGACTTTGAGCTGAAAAGCCCCCACACCCCCACGCCTATGGGGTCAGGTTATGGTTCCGTTGTGCAGAGAAAAGGCACTGTGCTTTCCCAGGGCTCTGTCTCATTGCTTCAGATACATTCTCTGGATCAGCCTTAAAGTTGAAAAGTAAAGTCACACCCACACCATATGTTTAAAGCACTCTTATACAGTCAAGGAGAATCTTGGGAACTGTAGTTGGTAAGGGTACTGGAAATTGTAGGCCCACACCCTTAAGAAACTACTATTTGGGGGAAGCCATGACTGTTATAAAGTGGTATGATACTGCTTTAAATGTCTGGTGTGAATGTGAGTTAAGTTTGGGAATTGAGCCATATAAAGCCATAGGCTGATTCTAGCTCCTATATGCACAAAATCAGATCTCTCAAAACAGTGCTGTAAATGGCCCTGCTTCTGTGCAACGCTGACGGACGCATTCAAATGATAAGAGAGCAAAATGAATGCTGTGCAAGAGAAGGAAGAGCGAGGGAATAGATCGGGAAGTTACGTTTATTGGGAGATGTCCCTCCCCCAAAGTTCCTGGGCAAATAGATTAAAGAAGATTAACACTCCCCACCCAGGGCACATTTCCTGCGCTTTAAATCAGGTGTGGCCCTCCAGACTGTGTGGGGCTCTTAAACCCTATCAGCCCCAGCCAGCTTGGCCAGGAATGGTGGGAGTTGTAGTCCAGCAACACATGGCGGGCCACAGGTTCCCACCCCTATCTTAAACAGCTGCAGGAGACAGTTGAGCAGACGAGCCTTTCCCCTGCAGTGATGTGGAAACTTCCATCTGTTGAATTGCTCTGTTCCACAGCTGTTGAACAAAGGGGTAATGGATGGGTAGAATCCTGCCAAAGGGCCAGAGTTGGCTTTTCCTTGTAAGGGGACAGATTCGTGATTTGGAGGCCTACCTGCAAATCCATCCTAACCTCTTTTCGGAGTATGCAGGCATACTTTACACTCTCCAGTGGGACGATTTCAGATGGGGCTTAATGTGGGCTTTTTACTCACACAGAATCAGGGGTGCCAACTTGAATAAAAATACTGGGGGGACCAGGTAAGCCTTACACCACATAACTGAGCCCACTGAGCACACACACCATTTGAATGGCAATGCCCATCAACTGGGGGGGGCAGCCCACTCATATGTTAATGGGGAGCCGAAGCCCCCTTGGCCCCTAGAAGTTGGCTCCTATGCACAGAACAGCGGAACTGGATGGAAATATCCCTTCTGAATGTAAGAGCCAAGGGAAGACCCTAGGTGCAATTTGGCCACATTCACCTTTTCCAAGCTGAAAAACTCGATTTCCGAGCACCCTCTGGTGGCCGCGTTGTGCTTAATCCAGAACAGGTAACAGCAAAGTGTCCAGGATGGAGTGGGAATAGGGCCCTCCATATACCCTTCTCATAGTGCATTCATGATTATTTGTGTTCACAATGCTAACAGGGCAGTCATACACAATCCCACTTTTGCATCTGTTGATCTTTTGAGGAGGACTTACTGCTTCGTTCCTAATTGGAAATCCGGAGATTCAACTAATGTAGCTCACTCTCATTTATGTTTTCAAAGCACAGGGAATCTCTTTATTCAGGGAGGAGAAAGCGTGAAACAGCAGTAGTTGGAGAACGCCCCATTGGTGAAGTGCGAAATTAAAGGAGGCACAAGGGGTTCACAATCTACATTAAGCCAAGATATGTGATACGTATAGGCCCTTGTTTGTTTTGCAGTTGTATAACTTGGGTCATTTTAGACCATGGATTTAAATGGTCTTGGAGATGAGGGTGCTTTTGATGGCATGCATAATCCTGCTTATTCCAAAATGCAGTAAGACAGCTCTGCTACGCTTAGCCCCTTTCTGCTGAGTGAGGCCATGGACCTCCGCTTCCAAAGGCCTGCCCTGACAGCACCGCTACTTTTTGGGAGCATTGGGATGCCGATTGCTGTGGGAGATAAGCTGCCTTATACAGTCGTGGGGCAAACTATTTGTCCAAGTAACCCAGGCAGCAGGGGTCAGCGAGAGAGTGAGTTTTACCATCACCTGCCACTTTGCATTATTAAGTGGAGTTGCAAAGCTTGCAAGATCCTTCCCATAGGTTACTCCTTTCCTTGGAGTGATCCAACACTCTCACCTACATATGCAAGTAGGGCCAGGACCAGCTCAGTTGGGAAGATAGGCAGCTGCCTGGGATGGAAAAAATCGAGAGGGACTCAGCTACTCGTCCTCAAGGAGAAGGCAGGCATAACTGCCTCACTGCAGATCATTAGGGCCAGGGATGGGCATGGCTCTGTGGGAGAGCATCTGCTTTGCAAGCATGTTTCCTGGTTCAATCTCTGGCATCTCCAAGTAGGGCTGGGAACGTCCTCTCCCTGAAACACTGGAGAGCTGTTTGCCGTCGTCGGTGTCAATACTGAGCTAGGTGGACCACAGGTCTGACCAAGCATAAGGCAGCTTCCTATGTCCTTGAGTGTGTTTTACAGCATCTTCTCCCATTCACTTGCATGGGGCAAGGGAAAGCAGGGTGTCAGGGAGTACCTGTAGCAGCAACGTGATTTGGTTACTTTGGAGGCTTCCTGGGTAAATGCCATCATCCACCCTGGAAGCACCTCAACTGCTTGTAGATACCTGTGTATCTGATTGCTAGCCAGATTGGATTTGTTTGTTCATTGTATCCTCCCACACCTTTGTGTTTTGTTGAATACAAGAAGCTGTAGTGTGCTGACAGCTTCTAGGAGCCACAGGTGAGAGCTGAGTGAAGGGTGAGGACCCAAAGTGGACAGAAGGAGCGCGGCATGTCCCCCCAGCAGAGGCACTACATCATCATCCATCAGTGGTAATGAGGCATGGGAGTATGGGAGAGCCTTAAAATGAATAGTCAGGAAGCACTATGCAGATCAGTTAAGATTAACTTTGTTCTCCCAGTTCAAAAGGTTAAAGGTGGTAGCAAAATACACTGGGATGAAGACACAATGACCAGTCTCCTTTTCAACACATAAAAGACAAGTACATTTATTTGAATCAGCCTCTAGCACTTTTTGAAATTCATAGATGCCTTGCTAATGATTCAAACAAACAAACAAACAAACAAACAAACAAACTAAAACCTAGGAATCAGCTGGTCTTAATAAAATACCTTACATTTTAGCCCTTTCCAGAGATTTCCTTCCTTGTGCAATTAACTTCACTGGCTCCACCTTACTCCAGTGTCCAAGCATTGGGCAATAAAGACAGAAGTGACCGACAGCCCGCTCTACATCCCTGTGCAATCAAACCCCCAAGCTGTTACGTTCTTGTTCTCCGTTCCCTAAAACAGAGAGATTTCTTCCATCTACTCGCTGTTAAAACTGTAAAAGCTCCCTACGCACTCACAAACCTTACTCCCCTGACCATAGTGGCCATTGTTAACCAAAAAACACACACTGGCCATTAATTCCCCTGCAAAATTGCAGACAACACTTTATTAGTAGCACAGGGCTAGAGAACATCTTTCAAAACATTAATATTTCATCAAAATATGTATTTTCCACATAAAAAGTGTCTTTTGTTCCAAATAAAACCTAAAAGGCATTTAAATCTATATCCCTTGAGTTCTCCCGTTTTCCCCAAATTTAATAATAATAAAAAAAATCAGTTGCTCCTATGACTTCACTTTTCAGAGAGTGATATATTAGCAAAAAAAAATATTTTTATATATATTTTCCATCAAAACTCTTCATAGTTTTGGCAAAATAACTATTTAAAATAGTGCAATAGTTGTGTTTTTTAGGGTGCTTTCCCCCACCCCACCCCGAAAATACTAGTAACATTTGCAGCTGTTGCTTGGACAGGCCTGGCCTCACTAGAGAAAATGGGACAGGCACAATCCACCAGGAATTTGTGTGCAGTTTCCACGGAAATGAATGGAAACACTGTGCTCTCCTGTACAAGCCCCACAGGATAACTGCCTAGCGGATCACAGTGCCCTGTGCAAAGGGAAAGAGAAACAGGAAGTTATCACAACCCTGTTCTGTGCTAGACTGCTGATCACTGTTTACGTTCCAACCTAAAGCTGGATTGACATACAAAGCTCCTGTAACTTTTTTTTGCCAGCCTTCAGTCTATTACAAGGATTTTAAAGCGTATGTACTCATTTCACATAAACAGTCACCTTACTTAAACGTGATACCTTGCCTTGTGTCACGTACAATTTAGGAACACAGAAAGCTTATTTATTCCGAATCATAGACCATTGGGTTCATCTAGCTCATTAACATCTACACGGATTGGCAGTGGCTTGTCAGGGTTTTAAGTGGGTGTGTGGGGTTGCCTTCACCTGAAGACGCAAGGAAATTGGACTTGCAGCCTTCGGCGTGCACAGAATCTGCTCTACCGCTAAGCGACAGCTCTTCCCTATGTCGCTGACAGCTCCAAGAAATGCGTCAGGCCCAGGACATGATTGTGTCTCAGTGTAGAAAATTTACATTGCACCCCATCTACCACACTGACCAATAGGGAGAACCATCCATTGGGCAAGTTCTCCACAGAACTTCCTAATGGATAAGCCCCATGGGTTGATTGAGAACTGCCAGTCTCCCACACTGATGAAACCCTTAATCTGCCACAGGAGGTAGGTTCCATACTTCTCCTCTCTGGAAGGGCTACTGAGCAGAGGGTTCAACAAAAGTCCAGGTTTTCAGAACAGTGGCAAAATGAGTCTTCTATCTTCCCCTACCCATCCAATGTTTCCCCTTCCACTATGGACATTAGGGTATACCCCCCCCAGCCCCATATCCACACACTACAATACAAAAGTTTTCAAAATGGTTTCTGGAATTTGGAATCTGATTCAGGGTCAGTCCATAACTTGGTGGCAGAGCACATGCACAACTTGTACCAAGTTGCAGATTCAATCCCTGGCCTTTAATGGGAGAATCTTCTGCTGGAGATCCTGAGAGCTGCTGCCAATCAGAGCTGCTGATACTGTGCTAGATTGACGAACAGGCTGAGCTGGTATAAGGCAGCTCTTAACCCTAGCTGATCCTACCACTTGAAAATGGTGGAAACACACACCCACCCCTGTACTTTTCAGCTTTTAATATAAGCAGTCTTTAAAATTCTTTAGCAGAGTCCTCACAGCAAACTTAGGCTGTATCCCCAGGAGCTTAAATAAGATTTGGCTTTTCCATTTGCCTGCTGTTGATGGGAGATGTATTCTAACCATTTGAGCACCATTCAAGAGCTGTGTCACCCCAAAGGGAAGTCTGGATTTTAAAAAGTGAACAGGACAACCTCTCACTGTACACTTGTTTTGTCGATGCCAGGAAAAATATGGTAGCTGTTAGATCAGAGACTGAATCCTTCCTCCTAACAAATTACCTGTTCCACTCAAGTCATCCCTTTTCCCCCTCGGAACCCAGCAATGAAATCCAGGGGCCTTCTTCCCGTGCCACCCCTAATCCTAACAGGGGAAACACTGTTTCTGATTCTAATTCCTGTACTTCCGCTTGCAACTTATTTAAGAACACTACCACCATCACCACCCCTCAGGGATCGGCTGAACTTGTGATACCTGGGAGCAGAATGTCGGGCACATCAAAAGCCAAAAGGTACTAAATGATGCAGGAGCCAAGAGGTAAGCGACTATCTTGTGACAAGGCAAAAAGAAAGGCGTTGGGGTGAGGCGACAGACAGCGACTCCAGAGGGTTCTATGAACCCAGGGGGACCTGGTAAGAGTGGGCTACTACAAAGGGGTCCGAATAGAAGCAGCGCTCCCACTGAGTCAGGGTCTCTTGCACAGAATGCTGCTGCCCACACGCGTGTGCACCCGGGAAACACAGGTCAGAGGCAGGCAGTTGCATGCACACACCCATTTATCCTGGGAGCAGCCGAGAAAAGAAATGTCAGACACATAAAAAGATTACCAAAGACAAATACTTCAAATAAGGCCTACTCTCCTCCACAGCTCAGCCCAAAGGCTCCTGGGCAAAGGACGTGGCAGTGTGTGGAATCCTGGGAGGAGGGGAGGGAATGATCCCCAACGCAAATCATATGGCAGCTTGGCAGGAGGAGGCAGTGCGCCAAAGCAGAAGGCCCGAGAAAAGCCGAGCAGATGGGAAAGCCAAGCGATACACGCCACTGCCTTTTGCACGTGCGAAAGGGGAGAGACAAGGTCCACTGCCTCTCAGGCACAGCCCCCACACCCCAGTCAGTGCAGGGCAGGCTTGCCCTCACTACGGGGTGAGGAAATGCACCCCCCTCCAAACACACACACACACACAGCAGCTGTACTCCCTAACGGCAGCACCCCCCATTTTTCACAGTCTCTACACGGTCTCTCCAGGGGAGGCGGCATGGTCATGACTGGGCGTGCGAAATCCACTGGCTGTCCATGGGGCGCCTCAGCAGCTCTTCCACGTGCCGCGCCACGTCCATCGAGTCATCCAGGTCATAGTCTGCTTCTGGGTCCAGAACAGAGTCAGGGCTGAGATGGAGAGAAAGGAGCAGTATAGGTCAGGTGGGCTGCAGGTGTAGGGGTGTAGGGGTGTGTGTGTGTGTGTGTGTGTGTGTGTGTGTGTTTGTGGAGACGGGTTGGGAGAGAAGCTTCTCCACTTCTGAAAACACGGGAAACTATCTTTGAAGGAGCTGTGGTTTTCAAGCCAACTTTTCAACACACTCAAAAAATTACAGTCCTCTGGCTTGTTTGGAGGAAGCCAGAAGAGTTAACTTGGGTTTAAACAGAAGATTATGCAGAACTTACATCAATGACAGCTGCCCTGTAAATAAGCCAACAAAAATTATCAGCCTGCAATTTTTTTATTTTACTGGTTTGGTAAGAGGTTAGTAACCCATGTTTCTATGTTGGCCAAGGAGACAGAGGCTTCTTTTGCGGCTAGCAATTAGCCTCTTAGCAGCCTGGGGGTTTTTTGTTTTGTTTTTTAAAATGCCCTCTACTGGTGAAGGAGGGACAGGCTTTCCTTCCTCTGTTCTCAGTATAGAAACCAAGTGGCCTGGGAGAAGAAGAACAGAGAAACCTGCCGGCCCACTCACTCTCCTGTATGGAATTTCTGGTTGCCCATAGTTACCAAGCAAGTTATTAAATACAACGCTGAATAATAACAGGTTTGCTGAAGCGCAGGGTGGGCCATGAAGCAGAACCCACTTGCAATGGAGTCCCCTCCCGAATATCCCACCCACCCAGCCTTACTTACTTTGTTGGATAAGTGTTGTACAGGGACTGATGGCAGACAGCTGGGGAGGAAGCTTGATCCATGTAGGTAGGCCCTCCAGCTGTAGAGTCTCCAGATGTAGTGGCAAACCTGCAACAGATGGGGTCCGCATTGGTAATAATCTCATATGCCCAAGGGACCTTTTGCCCATTGCACTGGGCACCTAAATCCACCAAAGGGGCACTTGATAGAGTGGTACCTCTGGTTACGTACTTAATTCGTTCCAGAGGTCCGTTCTTAACCTGAAACTGTTCTTAACCTGAAGCACCACTTTAGCTAATGGGGCCTCCTGCTGCCGCCGCAGCGCAATTTCTGTTCTCATCCTGAAGCAAAGTTCTTAACCTGGGGTATTATTTCTGGGTTAGTGGAGTCTGTAACCTGAAGTGTATGTAACCCGAGGTACCACTGTATAGACAAATGAGGATCACCTCTGTCTTAGCAGTCTACCCAGCCTCTATCCTGCTTTGCTAGCAATCCTTCGCCCTCCCCTCAGCAGCAACGGCATATCTGTCCCAATTAGCTTATACTCTCACTGCCACTGCCACTGCCATTCATTCATTCATTCATTCATTCCAGGAGTTCCGTTCCCTGTTCCCTGCATGCCTTCCATGCCCTGTGTTTTAAGGATCCCACCCCCCAAATGACTGTCAGTATCTGAAGCAGTCAAAATCCCTCCCTCGCATCATAACTGGAAGCTGGTCAAACAGGGAGCAGATGTAGCTGCCAAGAAAGAAAAATAAAATAAAAAGGAAAGGCCCATCGCATTGGGAGGGGGTTTGTGGAGAGAGAGACAGCTCTGTCTATGAAAGCCACAAGTCCTCAACCATGTCCATTTCCTACCCATTCCTTCCCTTGGGGACAGCGCTGGCAAGATACAGACCCAGACACATTTAGCTTCATTCAGGTTTCTAAAAACACAGATCCGAATGAAGAAGCCATCAAACCATGTTTGGAGATAGGGCAGTGGCCAGAACTCTTGGTTGAGGGGTAATGAGGAGAGATGGCAGCCAAAGGAGAGAATACATCTGCTTCCCACCCCAAATATTTACATTTCCTTCCATTTTTTATAAAGAGCCTTTAAAGAGCCATGGTACTCACTCTGGCACAACTTGCTTGATCAGTGGCTTCACATACCCATCCCCCGTCTTCGCTGCAAAAGAAAAAAAAAAGGGGGAGGCACTGAGTTATTACATAGGGCAGGGGTCTGCAACCTTTAAGACAAAAAGAGCCACTTGGACCCGTTTCCGAAGAAAAAAAAACCTGGGAGCCGCAAAACTCGTCATTATAAAAATAACTTTTTTGTCACTTTTTTATTATTTCTTTGTTTGACCCCTCAGAATTACTCCTCCTCATAGAAATAAACGTTAAATTAACAAGTTACCTTTTTGTGTGTGTGTGTTCTTCACTCCCCTTCAAAACAGTGACCAGCGTACATGCCCCCTTTCAATGCAGTGACCAGCGTACATGCCCCTTACAATGTAGTGGGCGGGCGGGCGGGAAGGTGACGTCGGGACGGTGTGTGACTAATGCACGCACCGCCCCCATGTGAACGTCACAGCCAGTACAGCGCCCGCCACAGTGGGCCTCCTCCCCTCGCTAGTATCCGCCCTGGAGCAAAGGTGTAAAAGAGCCACATGCGGCTCCGGAGCCGTGGGTTGCTGACCCCTGACATAGGGCATGCAAGCATCTTGTCCAATTAGCTCTATGCAAATAGATGAGCACCTTGAAACCGTTTGGTGTTCCTTGTTCCTCTTGTTTTGCTTTGTTTGTTTTATTGTCTTCCTATCCTGCCTATTTCTCCAAAGAGACTAAATGTGGCTAACAAACAGTAAATGTGCTCTCAAAGAAATGTGTTGATATACAACTCATTTAACAAATCCCAGCAGTGTAAATAGAATGCAGAACTGCGACAGCAAAAAATAAAACTATTGTACAGTTTTGCATCAACTGCTTGAAGCTGAATAGTGATGGCGCCTGATGGACTTCAGCTGGAAAAGCATTCCATAGGGTAGGTGCCACAAAGGAAAATGAACCCCCTACCCCTAAGCTGCCACCCATCTTGTATCCCAAAGTCAAGGGAAATGCAGTTTGCAGGGAGGAATATACTGAATATACACTTGGTCATGCATACCAGGGGAAACCCCTCTGGCCCATGGAGAAGGAAAGATTAAACCTCACCTATATCCCTTCCTAGCATGCTTTATCCTGTTTTTGAGCTTTTATAATTTCTGGCAACTTGGCTATTCTGTCTGCAAGAACAGCTGCCAAACATGTATTTTGTTTTTGTTTTTTTTAAAAAACACCTTGTTCTCTCCTGGAGCCCCATTCATCACAAAGACATTTTCCCAATAAATCATTTTCACCTGCAATTCCATATTCTCAGCCTCTACACAATCCAAGTCTAGCGCCACCCACTTTCCTCTCCCTTTCCTTTTGCTTCTTCTCAGAGCCATTTCTGATCTATGCTATGTACCTGGCTAAACATTACAGTCATTTCTATATATCCCCCTAAAGTAGCCTCTCTCAACCTCGGGTCCCCAGATGTTGCTGGACTACAACTCCCATCATCCCTAGCTAGAAGGGATGATGGTACTTGTAGTCCAGCAACATCTGGGGACCCAAGGTTGAGAAAGGCTGCCCTAAAGAAAAAAATGTTGCACATACAACAGTGCAACACAGATCACAGAAATTCCAGAGCGGGGGAAAACGAGAGACTTGCAGCTGAATGTAACCATTGCTTAGGCTCCCTTGCCAGAGGCATGAGGAAGAAGTCTGTCTGTGATTAGATGTGAGAATGGGAATAGACCATGCCTGAAGAGATCAGGTCAGTTTTCTCTTGGTGCTGCAAAACCTACAAAGGACTGGCATGTAGTATTTGGAGAAGACCTCTTCCTTGGGACGGTCAGGATACACATAGAGGAGGTACGGGAGGTCCCCGAGACGGTCTGCCAGGGTGCGGATGGAGAAGTCACGAGTGGTGAAGGGCATCAGGTTCCAGAACATTCTATCAGCTGTAAGACCCAAGAGCATCATAACTCAGCAGCGGAAACAAAACAAGCAGCTTGCTGACCAACCAGAAATAGAGACAAATCCCCAAATAAAAGCAAAACACCTACGCAGAATTGCAGGGAGAGGAAGCCTGACAGAGGGCTTTCTGTATGGCAGCTCCTTTGCGGAGTTCCCTTCCCACAGAGGTGCATCTGTATAGCTTTCACCATATGCTGAAGAGGCACCTTTTCACCCTGGCCTGTGACACTCTAGGTACAGTGGTGCCTCGCAAGACGAAATTAATCCGTTCCGCGAGTGTCTTTGTCTAGCGGTTTTTTCGTCTTGCGAAGCAACCCTATTAGCGGCTTAACGGATTAGCGCTATTAGCGGTTTAGCGGCTATTAAAGGCTTAAAGGCTTAGCGGATTAGCTGCTAAAAGGCTATTAAAGGCTTAAAGGCTTAGATAAAGGGGGGGAAAAGTGAAAAAAAAATCTCAAGACTCGCAAGACATTTTCGTCTTGCGAAGCAAGCCCATAGGGGAATTCGTCCTGCGAAGCAACTCCAAAACGGAAAACCCTTTCGTCTAGCGGTTTTTCCGTCTTGCGAGGCATTCGTCTTGCGGGGCACCACTGTAAGTTTATTCTGTGGGACCTCCTCTTTTGCTGACTCTATACTGCTTCATACTATCTGTAACCATTTCACTTGTCTTATAATTGTAATGGTTTCATCTTTTTTATATAATCATATATTATATTGTGGTGAGCTGCCCTGGGACCTTATGGTGAAGGGCAGGTTAGAAATCTTATAAATAAATAGACACATTTATGACTACTGTACTACAAAACATCACTGACTCCACAAATCAGGTATGAGTGCCTATTTCCAGATCTGCCTGGTCCCTCAGCTACTGGCCTTCCTGATATAGGTAAGTCAGCCACAGTGATGCATGCTCTGGTAGCTTACAAATTAGACTACTACAGTGCACTCTATATGGTGCAGCCCTTGATGATGGTTCAGTAGCTACAAGTGGTGCATAACACAGCAGCTAAGCTTCTAGTCGGACTCATATTACACCAGTCTTGAAAGAACCTACAATGGTTACCAGCTCCCTACCAAGCCCAATCTAAAGTGTTGGTATTGACGTAAAAAACCCAAAATGACTTGGGCCACAAATACCTGAAGAACCACCTCCTCTTATATCAATCTGTTGAGATGCTAACATTGACAGGGGAGACTCTGTAAGCAATAACACCACTTTGTGTGGTTTGGGCATGTGAGAGGGCCTTTTCTGTGGTGTCCCCCAAGTTATGGAATGCCCCCCCCCCCGGTGCATCTTGCATTACTGTTGTACAGTTTTTGATCTGAGGTCAAGCTGCATCACTTTACCCAGGCTTTTAAGTGAGTGGATTCCTCCCCTCCCCATCCTGCTGAATTGCTGCACTCTTGTTTTGCAGTGCTTGTGATTTTGTTTAGTTTTGTGGTTTTAACACGTGGTTATAATGAATTGTATCTTGTTTTAAATTGTGGTATTTTATGTAACCTGTCCTGGCTCAATTCGATGAACGGCAGAATACAAATATAAATAGCAAAGAAAGTAAATAAGATTTCACACATAACATAGTCGCTTCTAACCCAACTAATAGGAACATACAGGACAGGAAGTGAAACTAGATGCAATTATAAGCCAGCAATTCTGACCGAGAAGGGCCAAGTTAATGCACAACATGACAAATGGAATGCAATAAACTACAGCTATAAACTTAAAGCTATATTAGCCAATGTTACCTAGAACCCCAGAGACAATAATAGTGTGCTGTTAATGGTAAACAGTTAACTGTTGTTTGCAACGATTTTTTGATTCAATACTCTCAGAGCAGGCAAGGACAAAATGCAGTATTTCTTCTGCCAAAAAACTGAACTCACTGTTGTCAAACCTCCAGGCGATTGTGATACCTCCAATCTCAGAGTCACTAAACCTCAAAAGGAAAGTTCCATCTGGCTTGTTGATTAGCAGGTTGTGGGCTTGCTGCTTGTTGACAAAACCTAGAATAGCCCTGGAGAGAGAGGAGAGAGAGAGAGAGAGAGAGAGAGAAGTCAGACTACAAAAAGGTAAGATGTGGCTATTGCAGCCTGTAAAAGCCAGTAAAGGCAGCAAAAGGATGGGGGAATCTCACCCATCGTTCCAGTGAGGTTTCAAGTGTTTCTTCAGGACTTCCATCACCCCATCAAACCACTGCCAGAATGTGTAATTTCGTCCTGGGAGGTTCTCCTGGTTAAAGAGAAAGAACAATCAACATTCCTGCCTGTTTCTCAGTCACCCTGGGGTCTTGTAAAACAGCTGGAAGCTTTTTAGGTTTCCTTGGATCCTAAACTAATGGTTTACATAAAGTAAAGTAAATCCTTATCCAAATAAGACTTGCCACTATCACAAGTTATGGGGAGAACTAGCCATCAGTTGAGAGACACTTTTGTCTTTGGTATGTGCCTTGATGATGACCAGCTGTCACTATAGCACTTCATTGTCAAAAGACAATGCAATCTCAACTCATTTTTTCACCCAAAAGGTTCTCATGAGCTCCTTTCACAGATTAGGGACAGAGAAAGAATGACTTGCCCTGTGTTACCAAGGGAACCCAAGGCTGAGCAGGATTCTTTTTGACCAAATTTGTTTTTGTGGGTTTTTTAGAAATATATATATATTTATTTTATTAATTGCCTTCTAAACTACTATCTCAAGTCAAGTCAGTTTACACACAGAGCAAGTGAGGAAACATCCTAGCGTGGCCCAGAGAATGTCCTAAAGACTTCTGACCAGGATCCAGGATCAGAAGTCCCCAAAAACCTTTGGTACACTTTATGTGTGTGCACAGAAAGCCCTACCTACATATATGCCTAGAGTGAATTGTGGAATCTGTATAAAGATACCACAATGTGTATTTGTTAATAAGCTGGTTCAAGGTAAAGCAGTTAGCTGGATTGAAGTTTTTTAATACACCAACGGCCTAGTTTTATACAAGCCTTTCCCAAACTGGTGCCTTCTTGATGTTTTAGACTACCACTCCCATCATTCCCAGACTGAGGAAGGTTGCTTGACACAAATGCCAGTACAGTGTACCTCTACTTACGAACGTGATCCGTTTTCGGGGTGCCGCACCACGAAAAGTCCGTGAGCGCTGCTACTACGCATGCGCGAAGCGCGCAGATCACTTCTGCACATGCGGCGAACCCGGAAGTAAACACTTCCGGGTTTGCCGCGTTTGCAACCTGAAAAGCTGCAACGTGAAGCAAACGTAACACGAGGTATGACTGTAAATGAATATTGGCACATGCCTATTGTCTGGGTTCATGTAGAGAGATGTGTTCTTTCCATTTCTCCCTTACTGATTGGATCGCAAAACTGGCTGCCCCTAACAGGGCTGGCCCTAAATGGTACTGTTGCCATCCCAAGCTTTCCTTCCTCCTGCACCAGAATGAAGTGTTTCAGACAGCAGGGAGGGGAAGAAGTGAGAAAAAGAGACATAGATATGGAATGAAATATAAGTCCAGGTGGGGTGGGGTGAGCTGCGGTGATGGGAGAAGGCCTATAGGCCCTGGTACCTTGCGCCCTATCCTCAACATGGTTATCCGGCAAGTCTAGTTACTAACCAATTCCCAACTACAGTCGTACCTTGGTTGTCGAACGCCTTGGAACTTGTACGTTTTGGCTCCTGAATGCTGCAACCCCGAAGTGATGGTTCCAGTTTGCGAACGTTCTTTTGGAACCTGAACCTCTGACAGGGCTTCTGCAGCTTCTGATTGGCTGCAGGAGCTTCCTGCAGCCAATCAGAAGCTGTGATTTGGTTTTTGAATGTTTTAGAAGTCGAACGGACTTCTAGAACGGATTCCGTTCGACTCCCAAGGTATGACTGTAGAGCGCACACTCACACACCCTTACCCTGTTGAACTGGGCCCAGGAAACAGCCATGCTGTTGTAGTCTTCTAAGAGGTTCATGTTGCTATTGAACAGTTTCTGAGCCAAGAAGAGCAGGTTTTCCTTGGTGAGACCTCGGCTGCTCTGGACCTCCGATTTGAACTTCATGTTGAGGGCCTCGCACAGCTGCGACCACATCACCTTGTCGGGCACGGCGAAGGGCACACGGCCCGGCTCTGCGAAAGCATTGTCCCACAGCACCGTGGCCGTGGCGTTGTTGTCCTGGCTGCCGTGCACAATCACCACCACGGGCAGGGACAGCGTCTTCACCTGGAAGACCAACTCGTTGCCGCCAACGCTGAACTGGGATTCAAAGAGGATGGTGAACTTCTCCTCGGTCACTGACTCGGCGCCGCGTCGGTCGGAGCGCTTGATCCGCTTCAAGGACTGTGGAAAGGCGCCGTGGGAGAGGCAAGCACAGCAGCGGGGAGAGGTAGAGAAAAACAGAGCACAGGTTATCAAGGCCCTAGAAGTGATAGCCATCGCTTGCAGATAGTGGTACGAGAGAGCTATGCCATATATTGAGGCATATTAGTGGAGGGAAATACGCACAGCGTATTTCGGTCTACCTGGAGAGTTTCAGGTGCAGATTTTGGCATTTTTACCAAAGCTCGTCACATTAGAAGTGGAAATTGGATGGGGCCACTTTATAACACTCGCAAAAGGCCTGAGAACCAGAGAGCAGGGACAGGGAGGACAGGTACAAGGGAGTCCCCCCATTCAAGGCTCCATCTTGGCCCTGGCTTTTGGCTCCATATATGGCTCATTTTTCCTCTCAGAATCAGGAGGATTAATAACAGACCCTTGGTAGGAAAAATAAAAGCGGGGTGGGTGGGAATCAGTGCCGGCATCTTTGTCTTACCATGTTGCGGAAATGAGCGCTCAGAGTACCAGTCGCCTGGTGATATTCCATCACACAGCAGTTGTTCAAGATATCGCCGCTGCTCTCACTGCCAAAATAAACCAATGGTAGTTAGCAGAATATAAGCCAGTGCACCACAGGCAGTTTAATATCTTCCCATCTACATTTCTGCACCAGGACGACCCTGCTGACATTGCTTTTTCATTGCTTCAACAAAAATCTTGATTTATTTATTTTTTAACATTAGGCTAAATTTTACAAATGAATGCATGCAATCGTAGACATGGATTCTGAACGGGCTTAAATGGAATTGTCACTTTTTGCCTTGTGACCTTTCATTGCCAGCCTTGGGGGAAGGCTGCTGCCATGCCACAAAAAAGTTTGCCAGCATGTCAGCTTCCAAGAAGACCTTTTGCAACACAATGGTAGAGGATGTGAAAAGTCTGCTTGATTGGAAGAAAAACAACACATAAGAGCCCAAGAGCCATGATAGCAGCAAGGGAGCAGTCAGGAAAGGAAGCTTCTAAAGTTCTATGGACTGAAGGCTAGGATGAATTTCACACACTGGCCAAGATTTACATCTCTTAGTTCCTGAATGCCTTGCACAGGTGTGAGACACCATATATTTTTTTCAGCCCAGGGACCATATTTCCTTCTGGGCAACGTTCTGGGGGCCACATGGCAGTGGTGGGCAGGGCCAGATGCAAAAATGGGCAGAGCAAAAAATGCAAATTCTGCTTAGTTTCTGCACATACTCTCCTCTCTAGCCTCCCTCCAGGCAAGCAAGATGCATTATCAGAGTACAGTGGCACCTCAGGTTACAGACGCTTCAGGTTACAGACTCTGCTAACCCAGAAATAGTACCTCGGGTTAAGAACTTTGCTTCAGGATGAGAACAGAAATCGGACGGTGGCAGCACGGCGGCAGCGGGAGGCCCCATTAGCTAAAGTGGTACCTCAGGTTAAGGACAGTTTCAGGTAAAGAACGGAGTTCCAGAACGAATTAAGTTCTTAACCGGAGGTACCACTGTACAATGACATGTTCCAGCCAGGCAAAAAACACCTTTCAAGGATATGGAGCAAGTCTGGCAAGGGCTATGGCCTAAGAATCCCTGCCCCCTGCTCTTGTATGGAAAGAGTGAAAACATTCCCTCTACTAACTCCCCTGCTAGTATTTTCCACTTCTACTTTCTTAACAGAATTAAACTATGTACTGAAATGCAGCTCCCCTCCTTTGCGTTCCATGGCTTAGGATGAGCACAAGTGTCTGTCCTAACCTTACGAAATCACTCATAGAGTCCCTGCCACATGAGGTGTGTGAGGGTTACACATACTTGCGGGTGCTCTCATTCTTCAGGAGGGCTTTGGCCTGCTGCTCGCTGATGATGGTGGCCTTCACCTGTGGGGGGTTCATGTGGACATTTAACTTTCCACCAACCAGCAGCCTCACTGTGGCTGCAAACTTGGTCTGGGTCTTCAGCACCTGGGGAGGCTGCTTTTCAATAATAAAAGTACTGTGGAGGGAAGGGAGAAATAGAAGGAGGAACTATTTGCAAAAAAAAAACACAGGACGTTGCAAAGGAAATAATTTACATAACTAACTAGCTGCTATTACTCATTTATGTCCATGCTCTTTCCACCATGGTTGTAAAAAGTTGAAATTCCAGATGTGGAGAAAGCAGTGAGGGCACATTTGCATGATACAGGAAGGTAAATCTTAGAAGTTCAACCCCACAGTGAACACCATACTTTTTTTGCAAATAAAATGAGGAACCCACACCATAAATACAAGAGAAAACTTACACTGGTTTGAACTACCTGGCTTGCACTGTTTTTTTATGTGAGTGTATAAACTGCATACATGCATTATTATATGCTGCTGCTTACATTTTTAGTTGTCACTGCAATCTATTTCAATTTTTAAAATGTGTTTATAGCATGCTTTTATTTTTTTTATCTGAATCAGTTTATATATTTACATTAGCTACCTTGCACTCTACTGTGGAAAGGTGGGCTATACATGTGTTTAAAACAAACAAATATTGCTTATGCAACTGGCTCTGAATGCTAATGATTTGGTGTATGTACCATTCTATTTTTAATAAATTTCAATTAATATACCTTGCTGTGTATTATTAGATGGAATGACCCCACATCTCTGAACAAACAAAAGTCCATCCACACCTCGATGACTCTCCCACACAAGATTTTCCCTTCTTTCAGTAAGAATGTCCCCACCACCGCTCAAATTACCTAGTCACCAGGGCAGAAATTATGTCTGTGACGGTGGTGTTGATGTCAGCCAACATCTCTTCATTGGGCCCTGGAATGGGCAGCTGCTGACACAGATGTTCAACACGGCGCACTTGCTGGCGGTTCTGGCAGATGATCTCAGCTAGCTTCTCACACCTACAGAAAGAAGAAGCTGGTTTAGGAGCATGGGGGCGGGCAGGACGCCAAAGTGAGATGGCTCAATACAGATAGCACTTTCAGATGATGACTAGATCACTGCCAATACATCCTACCTACAACTTTGCTTAGGACATTTCAGCACACGCAGGCTCCCAAGAGTTTGAAAGTGAGTATTGTGTATTCAACACTACGTAGAGTAGAGCCATTGAAGTTAATGGACATGACTCACTTAGGTTCATTAATTTCCATGAGTCTACTCAGAGTAGGACTTGGTTGAACAACACTCATAGTGCTGCAGTAACTTGAGATTGTGTGTGTGTGTAAGTAATCTGTGGCTCAGCTACAACTCCCATCATCCTTGACCACTGGCTATGCTGTCTAGAGCTGATGGGAGTTGCAGTCCAATGACACTGGGAAGGGAACAGATTACCCAGTGAAAAAGTGCAACTATTTCATGCTCCTTCCCCAACAAAGTCACAGCCCCACCGATAATTACTTTGATCTTGTCTGGATTTAGGTTTCAGCCAGTTCACTTGTATCCAGCTTTCAACTATGGTAGCATATTGAGTAAGCTTTGCACTAATGATGTATTGGATTTCAAATGATATCCATATAAACGTGTGATGCCAAATTGTTTTATTAACTGTATGCAATTTTAATTGTGGCGTTTATTTGATATGACATGACTCCGATTTTTGTTGTTGTGTGGCCTTGTAAAGGCTAACTGCTGTTTCAACAATACATTTAAGCTGAAGCGGAGACTGCAGGATGCAACAGGACAGAGATGAATGTCATTAGCATATGAACTGCACCAACATGTCTCCAGATGATCTCAACCTGCTGTCTCATGCATATAACACAAAGCGGGGAAGAAGTTGTAATCTTGCAGAACTCTCCAAGAACTATTTGGGGAATAAGGGGCTGCATTTAGCAGCTCCCAAGTTCAGCTGAAAAAAGTGCTTTGTTTGCAATGTAAGTAGTAGCTCTTGTCACTATCAGGATGTGAAAGTTCAGTCCCTGGTCAGAGTTATTACAGATTCAGTATCTAGAGCGGAGCAGCTGGCAGCATTTTGTTGCTGCTGCCAGTGCTGCAACACTGTTGTTGCTGTTGTTTTTTGTTTTTAAATTATTAATGCTGCAATCTGCTTGATGTATGTAGAGAGTCACTTGGGAAGGGATTACATATTCCACCTCGTTCCTTGAAATTCCTCCACTGTGGCATTAGGAGGGGGCAGCTTACTGAGGGGAAAGCCTCACAAGGGAAAAGAGAGTTAGTCCAATGCCTGCCTACGTACATTTCCAGAATCGGCCATGCCCTTCACCCTAGATCCAGTTCTTGGGTTTGCTAAATAGCACATGCAGTAGTTCTACTCTGCCTGAAATCACTCCATCTGATGTAACCTGTAAGCCTCCCACCCTTATCTCAGAGCTGCACATATTCAGGCTCTGATCAGGGCTGTGTATATGCAGCAATTCTGCAGAAGCACAGAAAAGCTACAGCATATAAATTTCACTGCTTGCGGAGCAGTGAAAGCTTACCTTTCTTATTTTTTAAAAGTATGTTTCCAGCCCTTGTGGCTTTAAAGATTTTCTTGAAACATGTGTCAGGTAACTCTCAAGATGCCAGAGAGGTGGCAAAGATCAGGGGGCAGCATAGCACTTTGCCTTGTCTTACTTAAAATTTGCATATTTCAAGTTTCAATGTTAAATGATTTGTATTACCTTGGGACTGAGTTTTGATTTATTCTGGTACAGACTTCTCACAGCCTTCTCTACTGTAACTCAGTGCCCTCTGCACACAGCACGAGGAAGCTCTCTTCTCAGTTTTTATTTCGCATTCCTAAGACTGGACCCCCAACACTTAAAAAGCGTGCATCTTACATTAAGCCTTCCCCCATCACCATTCATTAAGTGTGGAACTAGTTGGGAAGCCCCGTTCCCCCTCTCACCACCACCCTGGTTCCCTCCTCACCCATCACCTACCAAGCCTGCAAGCCATCCAAAGGGCCCTCAGGGGGCCCACCATTCCCCGCTAACTGTTGCCGCCTCTTCCACTGAATCAGCTCGTCGTCCAGGATAATGGTTTGCTGCTTGCGGAGCAGTGAAAGCGTCTGCTGGTGCTTTTCAGCCAGTTCCTGTGAAGGAAGAAGAGGAGACATGCATAGAGGAGTTGCCTAGCCCAACGCTGGTGTATACGGAAGGAAGTTTGGCCAGGGCTGGAGATGGTAGAGCTCACCACACGATACTGCTGCAGTGTCTGTGCCTCACGGGTCAGCCAAGCTTCCAGCGATACCTTCCTCTGCTGCAAAGTAGACTCGCGGGCCATGCGCTCCTGGGGGCTTAGCTGGGCTAGCTGAGCAAACTGGGCTGGGAAGGGAAAGGAAAGGAGAGAGTATTAGGCTCCCTCCTGGGTCTCCCTCATAATCCCCACCTGCAAGACAGGGGTGCCTCAAATCCAGCCCTGTCTCCTCAGCTGCTTATCGCTCTGTGCTTCAACAGATAAGCCTAGGGACATGGGTCATGTTGTGCAGATGCCTAATTATTGTCTTCCAAAGCAACAACTCTATTCCAAACTTAAAAATGGAAAGTGTAATGCTGGTGGACAACAAAAAGAGGTTCAAAGACTCTCTCAAGGCAAATATTTTAAAATGTAGTATAAACACCAGCAACTGGGAAACACTGGCCTGCGAGCGCTCCAACTGGAGAACAGCCTTTACCAAAGGTGTCATGGGTTTTGAAGATGCTCGAACTCAGGACGAAAGGAAGAACTGTGCTAAGAGGAAGGCACAATTGGCAAACCCTCACCATGATCAACTCCCACCCGGAAACCTATGTCCCCACTGTGGAAGGACGTTTGGATCCAGAATTGGCCTCCACAACCCCTTACGGACTCACTGTTAAAACCATGTTCATGGAAGACAATCTTACTCGGCTACAAGTGATTGCCAAAGAAGAAGAAGAAGAAGAAGATCCCAAGTCACATTGTTGGTCCATCTAGCTCTGGACTGGCCACCCTTCTACTGCTAGTGGTTCTCCAGTGTTTCAGAACAACATCTTGAGATGCCAGGGATTGAACCTGGGACATTCTGCATGTAGAGCACATTATAGCCCTTCCTTCAGCTTTGCAGAATGACCTACTACTTGCCTCCTCTTCCACATACACACACCTTGTACGCGATGGCTTTCTTGGTACTGGATGATGAAGTACTCCTGCGTCTGCTGAAGCCTCTTCAGCTGGTTCTCAGTGTCCTGAGTAACAAGGCGCAGCTCCTCAAAGGTCTG
Organism: Podarcis pityusensis; assembly: GCF_964106645.2. NCBI lineage: Eukaryota > Metazoa > Chordata > Lepidosauria > Squamata > Lacertidae > Podarcis > Podarcis pityusensis. Next base: position 23,451,987 of record NC_138038.1, read on the forward strand.
GTTGATCTGCAGGTGCTTCTGAGACAGGGCATCAGCCAGATTGCTAGCTGGCGAGGGACTCTACAGGTGAAAGGAGAGAAAGTTATTGCTGCAGGCAGAGCAGAACTGCTAGACCAGGGCATGGGAAACAGGCACCCTTCCTAAGACTATGAGCTGCAACACACAACTTAGCTCTACTCAGAGCACACCCTTTGAAAACAATGAACTTAAGTTATTCATCTGCCCTGAGTAGAAGAGCATTGGATGCAGCCCTTCATCCTACTCACATCTGTAGCCTCTCGCACCAGGCGCTGCTCGTGGTAAAGGATGTGTCTGATGCAGCGCACCAGTTCCATAGGGCAGCGTTCGTACGTATTCTGTAAAGAGAGAGAGAGAGAACAAACAGGCTGAAGTGTTGAGGGTAGAACAAGTCGGGAGAATCAGCTAGTAGCTCCACAGCCCATTCACCCATGAGGAATCCTGAGTGCAGCTTCTCTCTGCTGCCCTCCATATTGCCCTCCCTTCCCATCACTGACAGACAAGCCACTGGAACCCACCTGCAGCTGGGTGGCATAGTGGCCCAGTTTGATCTTCAGAAGGAAGCCGTCCTCGCCCACCTGGTGGTCCGCTTTCTTCTGCAGCTCCTGGATCAGTCCCTCCAACAACTGTGTGGCCTTGGCACCCTCCTGGGGATTTTCCGGGTCGATGGAGTCCCTACCAGTTGGGGTACAGACCAGGTGTACATTTATCAATTCCAGAGAGCAGCCCGTGCACACCTGCCAACCATTATCTGCCTTATCCAGAACATTAGAAGGTAAGAGGGAGAAAACTGACCACCTCCAGACTTTCAAACGAGGACAGAAATCCTCTGTCATGCAGCAAACCCATGACTTTGTACATTGTGTTCATTTATTTTAAAGAACTACAACCCCCCTTGATTTCTTACAATCACTGAACTAAATTTAAATTCATGTGTCATTCAAAGGAAGGGATTTGAAAGCGTATAAAAGTTTTTTCACTTACCACTCTGACAAAAAGGCCAATTCAATGTATATAAAAATACAACACTAAAAAGGAACAGTAAGTTTTTTTTCCTCCTGCAAGGCATTCTCAGCATCCTCCCACCTTTGAAACGTACATGGCACGTGTATATATATGTAATCAAACCAAATGCTGGTTTAGCCATCAGTCTTATCCTTCCTTGAATACTTCCACCAGACTGTCTGGTTTTTTTTTTAACCTATTATTTTTAAATGCTGCACGTACATCTGTTTAACTGAAATATCCATCACTTAAAACAAAAGGCACAATCCATTTTAAAATAGTTGCAGAACTGCTCTGCGGTGGGGAAGAAGTGGGTTGGTGATGCGACACGCACTAGCCAATCAGCTCCATCCATAGAGAGAAAATTGTTGGAACAGAGATGGCAAGTGCCTTTCTGGAGCAGTCTCACCCACTGAAATAATGCTATGTCTGTTCACATGCGAAGTGGATGAAGAAACAAAAACTCAGAAGCAGTGAAAGGAAACTGTATGCTATGGAAAGCTGTGATTGCAAGGTGGAAGTAGCAGTTATCAGTTAGGGCCCCTCCAAATTCATGGGGTGTTTGTGTTTGGTTTTGTGTGTGTGTACTGTAATATGCCATGGATGCTATAATACAGCACCAGTGAAGAATTTATACTGGACCGTCCACACATAATTCTGCTTTATTAGTTGTTCCCTAATGCTTCTCCACTGTTACCACATTATTGCTGTCTAGAGGGCCACCTTTGTGCCACAGAACTGCAAAATCAGGACAATAAAATAAACTGGAACACCTTTGGTCTAATAACAGGACTTCAGCAGGAGGTCACAGGTCATGCACTGATTGGAAAACGAAGCAGGATGTCTGCACCAAAACTTTTGTTGGAGGCACAAACAGTAATAGAAAGCGGGGTTATGTACAACTGCCCTAAAAATATCATGAGCACCATGAATGCACAAGAAAAAGGATGTCTGGAGAAGCCTGGCTCTATGGCACTCAATCAAAAGGGCTGCTCTACGGTAAAGAAATGTTCTGAAAGGAAGCTGACTGCCCAACAATGGCACACTTCCAAAAAGAACAGGAAAATTGAAAGAAGGGTACCAGTGGCGATTACTGGTTAGGTGGGTACCACCAACCATCTCCAGTAGCTGTGAGATACTACTTCAAGCAGATCCAGAAGGAAAAACTGGTGACTGAAGGAAGAATGTGTAAGTGCTTTATAAGTTGGGATGAATCAGGGACACTTGGGAGGCACATGGATCAGGCCTGGAAAAGCCAATGCATGCTGTCAGTGGTGTGAACCAGAAGATTTGCCAGTATCCCATCCCACCACATTCCTCTGCAAGGCTGAAGATGGTCCTGGACAGCCAGGCCTTGCGCTCACCTACCATGGCTGGCTCTCAATCCACTGCGAGAGGTAATGGCGGACCTCGATGGGAAAGTGCTGCCCATACAGGGCCTGCATCTGCCGCAGGGCATCCCCCTGGAGTTGCTGCGCTTGAATCCACACCGCCATGGCTCAGGACCTGACAGGGAGGGAGACTTGTTAAAAGAAGGGGACGCCATGCATAGAGCTTCTGACTCATGCACACTTAAGGCTGCATATACCCAAATCGCCCCAACCTCCAGTGGCTGGAGAACTTCCAATTATAGTAACAAAGCCAGACACATCAAGGACGTCTTCCTCATATAACTCAAGAGCAAACACTTGACATACCTGGATTCTTTTGGAAATACTGCATTGTTTGTTGTATCTTAATCCTCTACCCTTCTTTCCAAAGGACGGATTAAGGAGAGATGAGAGAGGGTATGGGTGTAGTAGGGCAAGCTTTAATTAAGAGGATTGCAGCAATGAAATTCCAGGCTTAAAATGAGCAATCTTATAAAGTGGCTTGGGAAACAAGACCTTCCTGCCTCCTTCCTTATCTGTAAAATGGGAATTATAAACCTCCTACCAGGTTTATTGTGATCAGTGTGACAATGGACCTCAACACAGTATGAAGTGCTGTGACACAACCCTGGCCAGAAGCTCTACTTAGGTCTCCTGAGGCTCAAACTTCCAAACACCACCTTTGGGCACAAAAGCAGCCAGGAGACATGACTTTATGGCAGAGAACCAGCTGCCTGCACATCTCCCAATCAGGGCCCCACACTTCAAATGCACTTCCTTCCAAGTAAAAGCAGCAGCATTACGCCCACTTTTGAACAGTGTAATGTGTAGCTTGGCCCTCAGTGGGTAGATTGTTGAAGCTAGGAGGTACTGTCCAGTAGCATATGGCAGGTGACTTTGCGAGGTAGGTCAGGATGTAGAATTAGGTTGTGCCTAAGGGGAGGAAGCAGGCTGTGGTGATTAAAAGCACTTTGCACATACCAGATACACCTCCTTTATTATTACTTCACATTGCCTCATATTGAGCACTGGCAATGAGGGGGGCAGGGAAATATCTGACAAGGGCCATGAATTAGTTTTTTTCAGCCAGAAAAGATAATTGATGGTGTTTCTTAACACGTTTTGCTGGAAAAATCCTTCCGCCATTGAAAGCTGGTGGAAAGGAAGTGGAAACACCCACTGCTTGCAAGTTTGGAGAGAGCTGCAGAGGGAAACCAGCGGATGAGAAATAACTTCCTCAAAAAGTGAATGGCTCACTCAAATTCTGAAAATGAAGTGAGTCAGAGGTCATAGAGTTGGAAGGCATGCTGAGGATCATCTAGTCCAACCCCCTGGAATGCAGGAATCAAGGCTACTTTGAAGCTATGAGGCCTCTGGTGTGAAAATTCCTTCTCCCTAATTTGAGATCTGTGGAAGGTTATTGCGGCTCCTCAATGGGGCAAGTGGTATATGTGTGTATGACTATGCTCATACATAGGCACTCTGTTGGTTACGACTTTACATATTCCGGGCCTGAACTCTGAAGCTAAGGCAAATGAAGCTGGCGGTTTGCATTCACCTTGATTTGTGTTTTTAAAAATCTGTATTGACATCTAAAAGAACAGTAAGGGCACCTTCTCTTAGAATGGGCTCATGGGCCAGAATCACCACTCTCTAAGCACTTTTTTTTTTGGGTGGCCCCAGAGGAACCCACTGAATTTGCTTGTGGCAGAAGTGTCTGCCTGACTGGTGGGATTGTTATTGTACTGATTCCAACAATGGGGATGTTCTTCTTTCTCCAGCACTCAGGAAACAGGAAGGAACACCGAGATGTAGGACCCAGTGCTGGGATCCCCAGTGTGGCACTTGTGGGCACTACAGCACTATCAGACACCCCCATATTGCTTGCCAATGACCCCTGTCCTGCCCAATTTTATGTTTAGTCTTAATTGAGGATTTATTTTTTGCCTTGTTTGTCTGCCTGCTTTTTTTGGTCTGTTTTCTATTGTTATGGGATGTATGTGTTTATCCTGTTGGGGGGGGGGTTCATCACCAACTTTTATTCTATGAAATGGGCACTTTGCGGTGCTTGTAACAGATTTTTAGATGTCCCAGTATGGCCCTTGGCTAGACTGGGGACCCCTGAGCTAGTGGGCAGCAAATGAAGCGTTTCGAGGCTTTTTAGCTTGGGGTGGGTGGGTAGGAAGGCAACTGAAGGACAAACAGCACTTTTCATTCGGAGATTCACGCATGAGCAATCTCTTAATGGGAACACCTGTGTGGTTTTTAATAAATGCAGGCATGGAGAGCCTGCTAATATGATTGGGCAAGGATACGCGTTAAGCTTTCCTTTCACCATTTATTGATCTAAACCACCACCCTCGCCAAGTTGTTAATTTTGCCCACTGTTCGTTCTATGGAATGGAAAAACTTTCCCAAACAAATTACCGCCCCCACTGTGGTTGCATTTAGCAAAAAGAACCCCGTACAGCGGGAGACCAATTATAGTTCTCCCATTGTGTTTCCTCATTCAAGGTACTTATACCTCACTTTTCAAAGCAAGGAGCCTTCGTGAAGTGACTTAGAAAGTCAAGTTCTGCCTCCGTAGTTGGAGGCAGTAATGCTTCTGAATACCAGTTTGCTGAAAACTCTAGGATGTGAGAGTGACCTGGTGCTTCAGTCCTGTTTGCAAGGTTTCCCACAGGCACCTGGCTAGGCACTATGAGAACAAAATGCTGGGCTGGATCGGCCACTGGCTGGATTCAGCAGGGCTTCTTCTTATGCAAACCTCAGAGGCTGCTCAAGATGACTTAACAGAGTGGCTGAGTCAGCTCTGCATTTCCAGCCTTCTGCACACACCAGCTGGGGTGGGAGATATGTGGGGAAGTGGGCAGGCAAATCACTGCAGCTGCCTGGACCTGGTGCAGTGACTGGGCCCGAATTGGGCCCAGAGCCATCACATGGTGGCTGTAGGACCATTGAGCTCAGCCCCTCACTGCAACAACCCATCCTGGGTCCCTCTGCTAGCCGCGGGAGTCCTGATGACAGTACAGTGGTACCTCGGGTTAAGTACTTAATTCATTCCAGAGGTCTGTTCTTAACCTGAAGCACCACTTTAGCTAATGGGGCCTCCTGCTGCTGCCACCGCGCCACTGGAGCATGATTTCTGTTCTCATCCTGAAGCAAAGTTCTTAACCTGAAGCACTATTTTTGGGTTAGCGGAGTCTGTAACCTGAAGCATATGTAACCTGAGGTACCACTGTACTTCTATACCTTCTCGCCATGTTCAACAGGAGGAAACGGGAACTGTGTGTCAGAAAAGTGGCACTGGCATCGCTCCCACAGGCAGAGGCCAGCAGGTCTGGGCAGAGGGAGACCTATGTGCAATCCGGCATGAAGGGGAATTGGGTTTGTGCCCTTGCAATATTATGAACAAGTACAAATAAATAAAAAAATCCATACGAGTTTAAATCTGATTAATACTAGTGTAGTTTAGCAATGACATTATAAGAGGTTTACAAAATTCTAAACACTGGGGTGGAGGGGGAACAGATGGAGGAAAATCTCTTTCTCTCTAACACTTGGGATGTCATCTTGACATTGATCGATTGGATTGAAAAAGAAGTACTCCTTCATGAAACGCATAATCAACTTTAACGGAATGCGTTACCACAAGAGCCTAACTTGGGCGTTTGAAGGACATATGGAGGAAGAAAGTGTGGAGAGGCTGCAGAGCCACTTGTGTCAAGATGCTCTGCCTTGTCCCCCACCAGCTCCACCTCTACCCTTCACAGGAGCACTGGCTAGAGAATGAGTGAACACAGAACATTGCCTTACACAAAGTCAGACCACTGGTCCAACTGGCTCAGTCATGCCTACACCGACCAGCAGGGGCTGTCAAGGGTTTCAGACAAGGGACTTTCCCAGCCCCGCCGCAAGATGCTGGGGATTGAACCCAAGGCCTTTCAAATGAAAAGATAATGCTCTACCACTGAGCTATGGCCTGTATAAAGGTAAAGGTAAAGGGACCCCTGACCATTAGGTCCAGTCATGGCCAGTCATGGGGTTGCGGCGCTCATCTCCCTTTATTGGCCGAGGGAGCCGGTCATGTGGCCAGCAGGACTAAGCCGCTTCTGGCAAACCAGAGCAGTGCACGGAAACGCCTTTTACCTTCTCGCCGGAGTGGTACCTATTTATCTACTTGCACTTTGATGTGCTCTCAAACTGCTAGGTTGGCAGGAGCTGGGACCAAGCAACGGGAGCTCATCCCGTCACGGGGATTCGAACCGCCAACCTTCTGACTGGCAAGTCCTAGGCTCAGTGGTTTAACCCACAGCGCCACCCGCGTCCCTTATGGCCCGTATAGAAGCTGATAATCCGAAGGAGGATTCTTCACGTTTTCAGCTGAACACACTTAGTAGAATCCTCTCCCCTGTGCACTATCAGGGTTCCCAATCAGAGAGGATTTGAAGTGTGTTCAGCCAAACATGCAAAAAAAGCCCCCCTCAGACTTCCCCACACAACGCATGACGGCTGAAGGTAGAACCAATGAGGAAGTTGGGGGGGGGGAAGCAGGGTTGGTGTGCATGGCCCCACAACACTTCTTTTCCTCCCATGTGTTGTTTGAATGCCCTGAGATTTTAAGAAATGGGATCATGCAAATTCACAGAGGTCAAGTTTATCCGTAAGCTATGAAGCTGTGACAGCTAAATGAAACACCCATGTACAAAGGCAGTGTGCATCAATATCAGGTGCCAGAGTGGGGAGGATGGGAGGAAGGGCAGAGCAAAGTTACGGACTTTGCAGGGTCTTATGGCTTGGCTGCTGTTAGAAGAATAACGCTGGGGGAATGGGCTGTTTGGTCTACTCCAACAACCCCATTCTTCTGCGGATCCTGGGAGCTCACTTACAGTCAGACACCTAACCCACAAGAACAAGAGTGTGATGATAGACTCAGCTCTACCACTGGATCTATGGATGCTATTTTGGGCAGTGAGACTTCCCAACCACTACAAGTTAGTGCCAGCTTCTATTTCGGCCCTGGGCAGCACTCAAGCATGGCAGTTTATTTTGGGCTGTTGGGTATTCAAGTTGGTGTGTGCACTTTATAGCAGGAATAACAAATGCAAGCATAGTAAGGACAGATGGGGGGGGGGGGAAGGCCTATTTAAATAAAAGCAAAGCTCTGCTCTGTCTCGTTCGGATCCAAAGCCTGACAGGCCAGATTCAGTGGCTGGAATCCTAGGAGATGATGCAATGGTAACTGAAAAGGAGGTACAGTGTGTGTGTTTGTCTAAGAGAGCGAGAGAGAACAAACTGGGCAATTATTGGCCACAGAAGCACACGACATACTACCGCTGGTTCAGAAATTTTAAAAATGCAAGTGCCTTTCATGCCAAAGGGCAGCCTGGGATAGAACAAGCTGGACTGACAAATGTGAAATGACCGACTAGTGTGACACACCTCTGCTTCCACTGTATCAACAGGCTGCAAATGGTAAATGAAGCAAATGTTTCTCTGTAGTGTAATCGCTGCCTTCTTTAGGCATACTTTGCATGCCATAGCTTAGCTGCAGTGCTGTGAACGCATTCTGCCCAAAAGAAGATGAACTCTGAACTTTACTCTCCGCTGTGCATGACATACAGCCCCCCAAAAATAAATTTATCCACATTCCTAGTTCCTACATGGACCTGCCTGGCTGTTTATATTTCCCTTGGAGACCCTGCTCAATGCTCACCATCTAAAGTGAGGTGGGCAAGGCCTTTCGAGTTGTGGCACTCCAGAAAACTCCCAGAGAAGTCTGCCTTATGCCATTCTCACACACCCCCACTCCAGCGTTAGCTAAACATCTTTTTATTTGCTCAGGAATGCTATTTCTGAGATCATTTTGTTCTAATTTTACTAACTGCTTGGTGCAATTTCTTGATACATGTTTTATTTTATTTATCCTATTTTATGTTACATATATACTGCTCTGAAAACAATGATTGAAGACCACATAATAGATCTGTGTAGGTATGGATGGAAGAGATGGAAACTCCAAGCCTTCTCTTTGCTCTGAAATGCCCCAATATGAGAGAGAAACTACACTACTCCAGGAACAGGCATCATTTGATGGAATGCAAAAAGAGACTTATTCCAAGTTTTTCCCTAGCAAGTTATGAACCTGACAAAGGCTTAGAAAGTGGTACTTCCAATGCCATAGCCTTTTCCTCCCCTTTCAGCTCTGTAGGAATGCTCTGCCCACCTCCCCCTGCCCTTTTTAAAAAATGTCAGATTCTAACTTCATTGGGTGGGGGGCGGGATAAGGAAACATCTCGTAAAGGACCTATTGCCTGCCTTGGAAAGACAGACCTTTTACTGTATGCAATTTCACCATATAAAAAAATGCCCCAGAATCCAACAGCAATGGCACAGGAACTGAAAAGGACATACAGCTCATACTTTTGATAGTCACTTTTGCAGATCACCAGCTGATTTGACCACGTGCTGCTAACTTCAGCATGTCACCTTTTTTTCACGCATCATGCATCACCATCACCTCGTTCTCCTTGCCTCTACAAAGCCAACCACCCACCAATTACAGAAGCAAATCCCATGCACTCTATTAAGCAAGGCCTACAATAGCAACAGTAGTGTTCCCACCTTGCCTCTTGATGTGAAGGCTGGAGAACAGGGAATTGACAAGATCATAGAATTGTAGAGTTGGAAGGGACCTCGAGGGTCATCTAGTTCAACGCCCTGCAAAGATGAAGAGAATAAAAGCATTAGAGCAGAGCTTTCCAAAGTTTTCATATTGATGATACACTTTTTTTTTTAGGCATGCATCATTTCGCGACACAGTAATTCAGTTTTACTAGCAAACCAGAGTTTAAACTAACCGTTTTCCAATGCCAGGAGCATTTGCACGACACACCCACACACTACAGCCAAAACACTAACATGTCGCGACACATGATTTGGACAGCTCTGCGTTAGAGGGAGAATCATGACCGCAAGACAAAGGGGAAGGAAGATAGCTACTCCCAAGGAGGAAGAGGGGCTGCAGTAGGGTCTGACAGAAGCAGGGCAAGATCAGTTAAAAAAAACAAAAACCTAATAATTTTTAAAAGCATGTTCAAATTAAGAAGAGATTCCAAAGCAAGGTTAAGAAAGAAGTAAAATCCACTCAGTTGTTGCAGGATCAAGACTGAGCCTGCCAACGTCCCGATCCTTGGAGAAGAAAAATAAAACTTCTGGGCCATTATAGTGCTTCTCAGCTTCTGACAGGTTTAGTACTTTCGTCATGATGTGAAGGAAAACACACTCAGTGTGAAGTGTGATACCCAGCTCATTAATTGTACGAAGGCCACATGTGAAAGAGAACTGAAAGAACCCTCTTGGGTTTTCTGTGCTTGATCAACCAAATCCACATTGTTATACCACTGCTACCCTCCCATGACTGCTGTGCCTTTAAAGAGCGCGTTTGCAAAAATAAAAATAAAAAAAATGTGGCACATGCAGATATACCCAGATACGGTTGCACCTATACCACTGCTGTCTTGTCATCCGATTCCATTTCTATATGATACCATCAGATATACATTATATATTAGATAATGGTGGTAATTGTTTCGGTTCTGGCTCAGCTCTTTCAATGCTTGTTAGATATACAGTCTCCCCGCCCCCCTTGTCAGTCACCACACACAGCTTGACAACTGGGGACACCCAAAAAGGGTAGCAAGCAGGCTCTTTACCTTGCTTCGCAACTGTATCTTGGCCACAGGTTTGCCCCTGGAGTACCAGTGACTGAACACCATGGGTAGGCAAACTAAGGCCCGTGGGCCAGATCAGGCCCAAGTGCCTTCTGGATCCGGCCCATGGATGGTCCAGGAATCGCTGCATGGTTCACCAGAACGCACATTCTTTCCCTCTCTGTCAACCCTCCCTCTCCCTCACACGGCAGCAGCGCCTCCTCCCTCCTCCTGGCTTCTCCCCGCCCTGCCTAAAGGAGGAAGGGGGCTGGGCTTTGTTGGTGCCAGCAGCAGCAGCGCTCGAGCGGCTGCCATTTTAAGCAGCTCCCCTCTGGAGCCCTTTCGCGCGCCACTCAGCATCCCGCCGCTCGCAAGACACAGGTAAGCAGCCACCGGGGCGTGTGGTGCTCTTGCATCGTTTTTGGTTTCCCCCCCAAAATATAGTCTGCCCCCCCCATGGTATTCAGCAGGGGTCAGCAAACTTTTTCAGCAGGGGGCCAGTCCCCTGCTGAAAAAGTTTGCTGACCCCTGCTGAATACCATGGGGACAGACCATTGTGATAAACTTCCTTCCCAGTCTCCTCAGCCACAGGTTTCTCCACCTTTCACATGTACAACGTAATTGTTAGCCCTCTCATGCTGCTACTGTCATAGGGGAAACCCATGCCTAATATGCTGTGGAAGCAAATGTGAGTCTGGGCTGGAAACTCTCTGGGAACATTGTGCTGGGGGAAAACCACACACACCAAGTTGTTCAGTTACGCCAATTCACAGCAGTCACTGAAAGCAAAAGTAGCGAGCCTTGAGTCACGAGCCACAAAGTGACTCCAAACTGCAAAAAACAGGAAAACGAAACGAAGCTTTTAATATTGGAGCATTACCAAAAACAACAACCTACGCCAAAGGAAAGTCCTCATTACCCCGTAGAGAACTCAGCAATCGGTCCATGTATCGGGAAGCGTGATCTATATTGAAAATGTGTCAGGGCTTAGAAACCCCAACAAGACTAGTACATGATTAAAAGCCATCCTGTTCCACAAGCACTTTTACACAGGGAGAACTGTCACAGCCCTAATAGCTAATAAGGTAGAAATTATATGCCATTAGTTCATCTACAATTGTTGTCATATAGCTAGCCCTCTGTGCCCCAGTGGTTTGCCACAATTTTTGCCTGAATCCAGTTAATTCAGAACCAACCCGCACATCAACAAGTACATTTCTAATCACCTTTTTTTTAAAAAAAAAAGCCACAGCAATGCCAGAACCACAGACATGTTTTTTCTACGCAAAGTAGCAGAACAGCCCTCCTGCATGGAGATGGGGGTGACAAAAGATAACAACGTGCGCCAGCCTTAAGTTGCACACAGGCAGACAATGTGTGCTGTGTGGTGACTTGGAGTGGGAGGTATAAACAGTGCAAAGACATTGCTCTAAGCTAGCGAAGATCAACCCTTTTAAGGCACAGAAGAACCCCCAGTTGATTGGAAGCCCTGCCTATGAATTGGGCACAGGTGAAATGGGAAGCCTCCCTGGTTCAAACTGCCCCACCCCCCTTATGTTACCCTCTCCTGGTTCTATGCCTGTCTAGGACTGGAAAAACCGAAGATTTGTTGAGCAGCAGGCAGGATAGCAGGTTACATTAGTGGGTCTTAAGTTTGCACGCCTGTGCCAGATGGCTGTGAGAAACGAGTCTCCTAGAAGCAACCTGGGCCCCAGTTCTTGCTGCTGCTGCTGCTGCTGCTTCTCCAGCTGCCCCCTGACAGGAAGACGCAATTTCCTTCCAGAAAATCAGCTGCCTCTAGTAAACCAGCTTCCTCCCACTCAACGTTTAACAGAAATATTCACCCACATGCTTGTACTGCCTGGGAGACAAATGCACCATACTAGGAACTTCTGGATTCGTTGTAACAGAAGACTGGATTCAGTTCAAATACAGAACAACTTCAAAACATGGGGATAAACAAAAGTTACCCTGGGTACCGTGCACCCAAGGGAAACCCGCCCCCAAAACAAATTCAAGAAAATGCAGATTTTGTACTTTACCTAGCCATCCTGGTGAGCAGGGATGCCCTTCGGTTCAAGAGAAATAGACCTGGGCTTGGATCCAGAGATATGCAGGTGGTAGGCAGATTACTTTCCTGTCTCCTGTGTGCCCTGGCAGCCTTCTGAATCCAGTAAAAGACTCTTCTGACGGTTGGGGGGAACTCACCGGAATTGAGTGGGTTGTGGCAAGAGGGTTTTGTGTGTGTTACAGATAAATGAATAACTTGAGTGGAGCTCTCTCTTATGGGTGATAATTCCACATGATTTTTGGCATTCCCTTGTGTCTCATTTCCCCACAAAAATTCCCATTAAGAGAATTTTCAGAGGGGCTGGATAGGTCTCCTTTCAGGATCATTTCTCTAAAAGCCAATTACTATTGATGTAGCCAATGTGGTTATTGGACTCCCATCTCCCCTGGTCAGCGTGGACAACCACAATGGAGGACACTCATGTTTGTTACCCCTGCTTAGATAACAAAAAAAAATGGAGGACACCATACTCTGAAGTACCTAGCTTTTGTTGACTAATATGGACAGACAAAGGCAGTTATCCACAGGAGAAACATGCACAGGGTCTACAAACCCATTGCTGCACAATTTGTAAACTTCTTTTGTTTTTTTGAAGAAAGGCAAAAGGCCCAGTGCATCTGAAGAGGCTTTTTCGAAAGCAAACCCTGAAGAGGCTTTTCAAACCACCAGTCCCTAAGGATCAGGATCAGTTCCAACAAAGCTGGAGGGCACTTGGTCCAATCTCTGAAAGTTGTGAACTTCATCCTTATTAGTCAGTTCATCTGTACACAAAGACCTGATTCCACTGGGTAACTTAAGCAGACTAACTTAGCTGAGATACGATTCCAGCTACGCGCTTTCATTGCCCCAAAGTTTTAACAATGTGACTTGAATGATCACCACAACCTGGAAGGTTTACAAATGAAGCGGAAAGAGGAATGCAAATCTTTGGTGTTTGTTTATATATTTTAGCAAATGTATCCACCACCTTTCTATCCGAGATGCTCAAAGCAGAAAACATTGAACAATTTAAAATGAAACACACACACTAAAAAACAATAATGGAAACAGAGTGACTGATAATACAGTGGTACCTCAGGTTAAGAACTTAATTCATTCCAGAGGTCTGTACTTAACCTGAAACTGTTCTTAACCTGAAGCACCACTTTAGCTAATAGGGCCTCTTGCTGCCGCCACACCGCCGGAGCACGATTTCTGTTCTCATCCTGAGGTAAGTTCTTAACCTGAGGTAATATTTCTGGGTTAGCGGAGTCTGTAACCTGAAGCGTATGTAACCTGAGGTACCACTGTATAACAGATGTTAAGATCATTAAGAAGGGCACCATACAGAAGTCTCTGAGCAGCTATGTAAATGAGAGTCAAGGTGGTTAAGAGTATCAGTATAGGACTTGGTAGACCTGTGTTCAAGTCTCAACTTCAGCCACATAAAAGCTCACTGGGTGGTCTTGGGATAGTTACTGTATCTCAGCCTTACTTGAGGATAAAATGGGTTGGGGTAGAACCATGTGCACCTCCTTGGAGGAAAGATGAGGTATAATTAAAAAAATAAAATAATTAATCTGGATTTCACCCCAGAGAAAACTCTCTTCTGTATTCTAGCTGCACATTCATCTCATACAGGCAGGATAAATGAAAGCCTCCTCAATTAAGCTTATTGAACATGAACTTCGTTGGACTGGTCATGTGGTTCGGATGCCTGATTATTGTCTTCCAAAGCAACTACTCTATTCCCAACTTAAGAATGGAAAGCGAAATACTGGTGGATAACAAAAGAGGCTTAAAGACACTCTCAAGGCAAATCTTTAAAAAATGAAGTATAAGCACAGAAAATTGGGAAACACTGGCCTGCGAGCACTCCAATTCGAGAAAAGCCTTTACCAAAGGTGTCTAGGACTTTGAAGAAGCCTGAACTCAGGATGAAAGGGAAAAATGAGCTAAGAGGAAGGCACGTTTGGCAAATCTTCACCATGATCAACTCTCGCCCGGAAACCTATGTTCCCACTGTGAAAGGGCGTGTGGATCCAGAAGTGGCTTCCACAGACACACCGTTAAGAATGTGTTCATGGAAGAAAATCTTACTCAGCTACAAGTGATCACCAAAGAAGAAGAAGAAGAGGAGATTAGACAGGTAAGCTCACAGTAGATGGCATTCTTCCTTGTCTTCATAAGCAAACTGGTAGTCTATTTTATGAATATTCTGCAATTCCACACAAACTGAACAAAAACACAGAATTGGGTAACGGGTGCAGAATTCAGCACCCCAGGAACCTGAGCTTGCTTTTTAATAATAATAATGATGATGATGATGTTTCTTACCCTTATGACTGCCAGAACAGGCTTCAAATGTCTGTGTAAAGCCAATGCCTAGTGAGATCCGAGAGCCAGAACAGGGATGCAAGACAGGATTTTGAGCGTTCAGGAAGTGGAGCTTCAGTGCCCTGCAGCCCCTTGCTTTACTATATGATTTGCAGAAGCAAAATAACTGTTTGAAAATGTGCATGAATTTGCTGAAGGCACAATCTAATCCATCTGTATGTAGGCTATGAAGTGAAGTTTCATCAGCCACAATAGCATTTTATGCAGTCCATAGTGGATTTCTGCAACTTACTAGGGCTTAATTTGATTGGGGGGGGGGGCAGGGACAGCAGGAAACAGCCAGGGGTTAATAAGGCAGTAACAACTTGACAAGTACTCTGAATGTAAGCAATTTTGCTTATAGTAATTTTGCCAGGAAAAACAACAGCAAGCTGCTTTGCTAGAAACCCACGGGGGACCCTAATCTCTATGCGTGCTGCCCTGTCAGTATAAACATATTCAATTAAAGATGTACCCAGGCCTGATGTAATGAAGGCTCCCTACTGGATGTGGCAAACAACTATCAGCACAAACTGGAAGCGGGTAGAGTTTTATAAGCACTAGAATAATGTGCTCCCAAAGCTCAAGTCAGCAACTTAGCACCTGTATTTTATACTAACTGAAGTTTCCAGCAGGTTTCCAAAACGGTAGCCTCAGGTATAATGCATAACCGTGTCCAAGAGGTTCTCGTGCCCAAGAGAGAATGCAGCTGGCCCACCAGTCTCAGCTGATGAAAGACCCAACAGCTGGACTTCTGGTGACAAAGTTGGATCCAGACGTGTCCCCTAAACTAGAAACCATAGTCTTCCAGAGGAGTATGGTCCTGTCCAGAAATGCCTTAACACCATCTCCTAAAACAAATGAAGCACCTCTGTCCATAACACACCCACCTTCTCAGGACTGAGCTTCAGTTTATTAGCCCTGATCCAGCCCACTACAAATTTCAGGCTCCAGGTTCAGCACTTCCACCACCTCCTGATTCAGATACAAATGAGAAATGCAGAGTTGCTTGTACTGTATTGTGAATACTGATGACATCTCACCCCACTGCATTCAACAGTTTCAGGGCATGGGAGAAGAAGGTGGAACTCTGTGGGACTTCACGACATAAACGCCACGAAAGAACCAATAATAAGCAATTACTCCAACCGAATAGGGGAGGGATCACCAAAACTCCATGCCACCAACTCTTTGAGAATCTACCCAGAAGGGCACTGTAGGTCAATGGCATCGAAAGCAATTGAGAAGTGCAGGGGAATTACCCAGGCTGCACTCCTTCTCCCAGCATCCAGCAAGGTGACCAAGGCAGTTTCTGTGCCTAAACCAAGCCTGAAACCTGAAGCCATACTGGCATGTGTCCAGGAAATCAGTCAATCAATAATTCCTGGAGTTGCCTGCTGCCACCCTTGCCCCAAAAGGGAGTATATGTGACCAGCTTATTACACTCCTGAAATGCAGAATAATTTCTTCAGGAGCAGCCTTGTTCAAGGGAGGCATTAATCATACCCTGCTTCCAGAAAGGCAACACCCTCCCTGGGATCATCAGCCATGATGGGTTGAGTAGGCACCCCCCTCCATGCGCCTTGCCCATATCCTCAGGCCACAATAGCATTTATTCCCTTAAAACAAGATGAGATTACTGTATGCCCTTGATGTATTCATTAACTTTACTGCACAATATACAGTATTGCATTTGCAGTTTTCAGTTGGATTCAAGCAATTTTTCAAGTGAAATGTCTTGCAAAAAACAGCATGCTTGTGAGAGCTGTGGGCTAAGACCAAATATGCCCCAAATGCCTTGGAAACACTCCTGTGGGTGACACACTAAGAATGCAATGGTGGCAAAGTATTGTTGTACACTGCCATCATTTTCCCAGAGTTTGTTTGTTTGTTTTATTTCTCCGCAGATCTCAGGGCAGTTCACAATACAGTAGGCAAAATCATACTTTCTCAGCTGCGTTCAACTGTATTCACATTAAGTTTAATGCTTCATGCTATCAACCTTCCAGATTCATCGTCCTTAGCTCTCTGGTAAAACAAGGTGCCAATTGGACCCTGCAAGAAAGTTTAGGTTCTTTTGCATCAAATGCCCAGGCCACCTCCTCACCCAACCGTTTGGCTAGGGCAAGGATAGCCTATGTAGTGCCCTCCATATGTTCTAGACTGCAACTTCCATTAGTCAACATGGCTAATGTCAGTCAGGAATAATGGGAGTTGGAGCCCACAACATCTGAAGGACATCAAACCCCTTTAAGTAGGGTTCAAATAAGAGTGCTAGCCATACCAAGCAGAAACTCCTAAGGAGCCTCAAGTATCCTCTAGAGTGCATTACCCTCCAGAAGTGAACAATTTCAATAAGTTTACCAGAGTTTTGCGTGATGAGTGAATTATTCCCTTTTGCCAGTCCTCAACTTTCTGACAATCATTAGTTATTCCAGTATTACGAGACAGCGGGAAAAAGAATGCCTCCTTTCATTCATGTCAATAAACCAATTATTTCCCCACCTTTTAGTCTTAATAACAAAACAACTAACACACACCAAGCCCTTGAGCCCTTCATCATAAGAACATTGTGGAAAAGCACTAAGCCACAACCCTTATACATCTGTACACAACACAGACTACAAATATATTCATATTTAATTTTTGGCAGAGATTTATTCCTTCCCACAGCCCAGCCCCAGACTATGAAAATCTCTCTCCAGCTGTCCTGACCCAGTTGTTATCTGTGAGCTGCACCATCCTTCAAAAATTAAGAGGACTTAAGACAGTCATAACCTGGAGGATTAGTAGCCAATATGTAGCCCATAATAGCTCCTGCTAAATAAAGAGGGCACCAAGCTCTATCAGAGTGCAGCCTACCACAAGCTTGGGTCAGACAGAAAGAACTTGAAAGAAAGTGACACATTTCAGGGGGAGAGAAGGTTCCAAAGAAAACACACACACATATATATATTTTTTACATTTATGAGGCCGAGGAAGGGAAAGGCCTCAGGAACAGCCCAGGCTCTCCAGCAACAGTACGCCAACTATAAGCAACAAAGAGAAATGTTGAATTCTAATTCATAACAGCCAGGAAAACTTCTTACTGGAATAGCCTGCTGAAAGATTGTACAAAGCCATACCTTCTCAGGTATTTTTTATTTTATTTTTTGACAGAAGGAACCAAAAATCTGCATCACGTTTACATGAGTTTTAGTTATAGCTTTTCTCCCCCCCGGAACAACTATGCAAGTTCAAAAACTCTTTCTTCCAATCCACAGCAATAAATAAAATGCAAGACAGAACAGGAGAGGGAAGCTTGGAGAATGATAGATTGTGGAAGCCGCACCCTGTCAATCTCTAAGCTTTACAATGGAGTGATAGATGCCCTCTAAACAAGAGCAACTAGAAACATGAAAGATTGTGAAATAAGAGCCACTAGACACCAACAATTAACTGAAGAGATATATCAGTGTATTAGATAAGTCCTGCCTTCAGAAGAGCAGGGAAGTTCACAGCAATGCTAATTTCTCAGTTCTCTATTTTCCACCCGTTACAAATGTTCTCAAAATGAGTATATGGAGAAGTGGCCATTAGATTTGGACCTTTGCTTCAGAGTATTCACAATCCACATGTTTGTAATATGCACATATTCAACAACCTTCTGGGAAACTGAATGGCAAGTGCACATTTCGAACCACGCCTAGTGTGTTTTCCAAGGTATGGCTTTTCCAGATGCTCTCCTGTCTTCCTTGTGAGAGGACTAGGGCTGTACAGTAAACTGGTATAGTGGTACCTCGGGTTAAGTACCTAATTCGTTCCGGAGGTCCGTACTTAACCTGAAACTGTTCTTAACCTGAAGCACCACTTTAGTTAATGGAGCCTCCTGCTGCTGCCGCGCCACCAGAGCACGATTTCTGTTCTCATCCTGAAGCAAAGTTCTTAACCTGAAGCACTATTTCTGGGTTAGCGGAGTGTGTAACCTGAAGCGTATGTAACCTGAAGCGTATGTAACCTGAAGCGTATGTAACCCGAGGTACCACTGTACTGAAATAACATTGTGATAAGCAGTTTCAACAAGGCAATACAGTGGTACCTGTCCGGTTGCGGACAGGATCCATTCCAGTGCTCTGGTCAGATCCCGAGGTTTCCGCAACCGGAGGAACCGCTTCTGCGCACGCACGCACAGTGGTAGAGTGCTTCTGTGCATGCGCAAAAGCAGTCTACCACTTCTGCGCATGCAGCAAAAAACTGGAAATTTACTTCCGGGTTTGCCACTTATGTATCCCGAAGTTTACTAACCAGTCAGCGGAGGTAGGACTGTATACCTGTGAACAAAAGGTGGATATTTAACAGCTTCCCAGAGGGATAGCTCATCTGAATGGATACTTTGCAGATATTTTGCAAGCACCAGGGTTTCCAGCTTTGCTTGCTCTCTTTTTGCTTGCTTGACCTCCCTCCCTCTCTTTGATAAAAAGGGAGAGATTGGTGGGATGAGGGCTTTGGGCGGGCCTTCTGTGGGGGGGGGGCGGAATGGAGGGGAGAAGATTTAGCTGGCTGCCTAATGCTGAACAATGGGAGGTTAGGTACTATGTGAAAATGATGGGGTGTTTTTCGGTAAGCAGTGCAAGCAAATGTGAGCCTACTCACAAGCAAGTACTACTGAATTCCATAAGGCTTACTCCCAGCAGTTAAGTTTAGTTGAACTCAGTGGGGTTAATGCATGTACAGATTCCACTTAGATCTCTGAATGGGGAAGCAGATGCAACTTGACTAGTAAATCACTTAAACTACCCTTAAATTAGTTGAAAATATATTAAAGATATTATATGGAAGTTTATTTTTATTAAATCTACTACTTCTTTACATTTTAATCCCCTCCACCACCACAGGGAGGCCCGGCAAGGTTCTCCGCCACCACCAATATATATTGCAACATATCAAGATATCATTATATGTAGCTGGTGATATATCGTGATGTTTAAAATCAGATATTGCCCAGCCCTAGAGAGGACAGGCCTTTAGCGACTGTTCTATCAAGACTGACAGAATCAGAGAGCTGAAAGAAATCCCAAGTTTTTGTTTCTATTTATTTTAGGAGGCCTTTTAGGGCAAAGCTCTCTCAAGGCAACTTACAATGAACAAACAAAATGTATTTAAAAAACAACAACCACCTTAATCTGGACAAGAGAATCTCAAACCGCGGTTTGAAAGTTCCATTCAGGCAGTCAACAGAATGGTTAAGCAACAGCTGAAAATATTTGTACCTGACTGATGACCACATTGTCCCTGATGGTGCTGACTGAGGCTGTTTTAACCAGGGTCAAATTATCAAACAGGCTAACAAGGTCATGGTCTAGGGGTCAACATTTTCAGTATACTTGTGTTAGTCTTGACACTGATGCTGGTGCAGAAGAAGACATTATTTTATTTTTCTGCACATGTAACTCAGAAGCACATTCATATGGCTATTAAAACCATGAATTACAGGTCTGCTTCATATGCAGAGGAAGAAATGTTTATTAAGTGATCCAGAAGCATTCTCAGTTATTCTCAAGTGGCCCACAATTTTTTTTTTCAGAACTGGTCCTCAGTCGTAATTGCTTGCCCTGAAAGATCAATAGATGTCTGCAGTGCAATACTTCCGCATGATTCATGCAAACAAGTCAAGCTATGTGTCTCAAGGAAACAATATATACTTGAAGAAACTGGGCCAGCGGGGAGAAACAGGGAGCACACAGTTTTCAGAACTTTCTGAAAATAAAACTTAAAAGCAAAAGGCTCACAAAACGATGGGGCCTTATGAACATATGAAGGTGAATTTCAGGCTGATCCATCTAGCCCAGAATTGTCTACTCTGACAGTGGCTCTCTGCCAGAGATTTCTCCCATCACTTGCTACCTGAACATTTAAAATGGAGGTGCCAGGAAGCCACTTTGCAACCTTCTTCATCCAAAACAGGTGGCTCTAACCACTGATCCTCCGGCCCTTTTCTCCATATTGGGGGTAGAAAGCAGAGGCATCACGGTGTTTGCAATATATAAATTTATTAGCGGCTGTTTTGAGTTTTACCATCCTTGAGAGGTATAGCAAAGGAGCAATGTGTTGCCAAGTGACTGAAAAATAGTAACACTAAAATCCTAAAACTGGCACAAAATGCCATAGACCTGAGTAGGATACCCAACAGATGCCCAAGGCACCCAGACCATCACATTCCAGACTGGGCTAATAATTGTACCTGAAATGCTAGCACAGGGGTCAGCCAACTTTTTCAGCAGCGGGCCAGTCCACTGTCCCTCAGACATTGTGGGGGGCCGGACCATATTTTTTGGGGGAGGGGGGATGAACACATTCCTATGCCCCACAAATAACCCAGAGATGCATTTTAAATAAAAGCACACATTCTACTCAGGTAAAAACACCAGGCAGGCCCCACAAATAACCCAGAGATGCATTTTAAATAAAAGGACACATTCTACTAATGTAAAAACACGCTGATTCCTGGACTGTCCGCGGGCCAGATTTAGAAGGTGATTGGGCCAGATCCGGCCCCCCGGGCCTTAGTTTCCCTACTCATGTGCTAGCAGAAGGGGAAACCTGCAAATTGTGAATAAAAGACAGCATTTTCAGTGCCTAGGGGAAAAACTACATACCTCCTCAATCGAAACTGATGCCTCAAGGAAAAACCATCTGTCTGCCCCTTACACCCATAAACAAATGAGGAAAAATTGTGCATTGAGGTTTGTTTTAGGTGGGATTCCTCCTTGTGTCAAGTTACTGGGCTTGATGACCCTATACTCCCTTCCAACCCTAGGAAATTACTGGCCTTAAAAGACAATGTTATGAGCTATCCCCTCACATCCGAAAACAGTGTCACTTCTGTAAATGCTCTTGGGCCAAACAGCATCAAAAAGAGATGTTTACAATTCCAAACGCTGCCAAGCTAAAGCAGCTGCTTCACTAAACTCCAGGGCTCAAGCCTCAGAAGGGGAAAGGTATTTTTGCTATCTCCCGTGATGAGAGGCCAATGAAACCTTAATCCGACTGGGAGATTCCAGGTTAAACCTGCCCTTAATCTCTAACATAAGAACAAATCACTCTGGATAAAGCAGCATCTGTCTGCACACATACACCTAAAAATGTGTCATTTTGCAAATACTGACAGAAGGCAAAGATCCCAGCGTTTCCGAATATTTAATAAGTGCAAGACAGGAGGAGCATTCTAGGTTCAAACAAACTTGGAAGGCCTTCTGTCTCAGCTATGACAAATGTTTTCTGTATCATGCAACTCTTAAAAAAACAACAGAGCAAGTGCAAGTTGAACACTCTTTTAAAAAACCAGCAACACTTGATGCAGACAATTTAAACCCCGTAAGGTCACACTAATGGGCTAGTGCTTGTGCAAGTTCAAAGCTATCTGGCTTTTGCGTAGGAGGTCTGGGAAACAGTGCAAGAGAGCTGGGAAAATCCCAGGCACCTTGCTTCCTTGACGATTGATGTCAGTGTATAGAAATGTGTAAAACCTATCCAGACTGTGCAGGAGCACTAGCTCCTAAAATACAATGAAAAGCAATACGCAGGGAACAAAAACGTATTTTTCAGACCTGCAGCAGAATCTTTTTCCCTGGTAGCCCCATGACTCTGGAATTCATTGCCAGCTGACGTCCACTAAGCTAGTCCACTGCAGTTCGTAAGAAGGTTTTCAAATATTTGTTTTATATGGCAAATGCATGTGGGAGGGGAATTTTTAAAAAATTTATTTTATGGCTACTAGGCAAACAAGATGCTCAGCGATGAGCATCCCATTTCCTACAGTGGCTCACCAGATGCCTCTGGGAAGGCCCACAAGCACAACCTGATCAAAGAAAACCTGCTTGCCATATAGGCAGGTAACCACCAAAAAAATAGTTCCTAGACCAAGCCTCTGCAACATGAGACCACGGGTTCATTGGGGCCATCTCCCTGACAGTTTGTGGCTCTTGGGGAACATTTCGAATATCCATCATTTGTGGTCCTTTCTCACCTCTCTATGAGAGCCGCTAAAGCCTGCTTCCTCGCAGTATGGAAGTATTGTTCCTTCATACGCCAAAAGCATACTGCGACAAGTCCCAGTCCATGTGGGAAAGGCTTATAGTAACTCCTAACCACTTCAGCCTTGACTCAGTTCTAGAATGTTGGCATGATGAGAAGCTGCACTGTAGGCTCCATTCACAGAGGTGAAGGTCTCTCATGTTACCCTTGGCAGTGAGGGGAGGGGGCCCACATTGCAGGAGTTCCCGTATCAATGGGTGCAGCAGTCAGAAATCTAATAAACAGAAGTGAAAAGTGAAGCCCGAAGGTGGAGAGTTGGAGGCATGGAGTAATGGAAGGAAGAAATGATCATCCATGTGGCTCCTTCTTTAGCAAACATTTCGCTAAGTAAGCAAATGTCAAGACTGCTGCTAGTTTGCAGAGAGCAAAACGAAGTCACAAAAAAGGAAACCCCTTTTCCCAGTGGTGTTGTCACTGGGGAGAAAAAAGAATGATTTGTGGACATTAAATGTTGATAGTAGGGACGCGGGTGGCGCTGTGGGTTAAACCACTGAGCCTAGGACTTGCCGATCAGAAGGTCGGCGGTTTGAATTCCCGCGACGGGGTGAGCTCCTGTTGCTCGGTCCCTGCTCCTGCCAACCTAGCAGTTCAAAAGCACGTCAAAGTGCAAGTAGATAAATAGGTACAGCTCCAGCAGGAAGGTAAATGGCGTTTCCGTGTGCTGCTCTGGTTCGCCAGAAGCAGTTTAGTCATGCTGGCCACATGACCCGGAAGCTGTACGCCGGCTCCCTCGGCCAATAAAGCGAGATGAGCACCGCAACCCCAGAGTCGGTCATGACTAGACCTAATGGTCAGGGGTCCCTTTACCTTTACCTTAAATGTTGATAGTAAAAGCAGTTAGGACACATAACATGTGTACATGCATATCTGCAATAAAATATTCTTTTCCTGCATATAGAAAAGAAATCACTAGATCGGTGTGTGATTCAGCCTTTTTTAACCCAGCAGGGAGGGAGCAGCTTACAATTTTTTTCTCAGTCCTCTGGATCCCAGCAAGTCAACATGACTGTTTCAGCCCACGTTGCTGCCCCCCCCCCCGGCCACACTGACAGGAATCGTTGCACAATCAGTACGCGGCTTGTATAGTCTGAAGGGCAGCATCCTGCTTTGAGTGTGGGAGTGTCCTGGTGAGGGGGGTGGGCAGAAAGGTATGTGGCTTTCCACAGGGACACTTTTCCTATCCTCGCAGTTATGTAGCGCAACTGCTGGGTAAATGGGACTCCTTTGGCACCCTGTTCCACCCACAACAAAAATCAGTTTGCAACAAATGCACTTTCAGCAACTGGGGGGAGAAAAGAGTTAACTTAGGCAGGGTTATGAAGGGGAGGAAGCAGCAGCTAAAGTCATCGAAAACACCCTTGTGTTGTCCTCTTTCAAGCCCTTTTGGTTTCTTGTGCAAAGAGGAAAGGAGAGCCACGAAGACAGGACTGTCACAATCCGCGACACCCAAAACAAATGGTGACCTTTGCTGCCATCTGAAAGCACTCCTCGCCGTTCTCATGAGCACAAAAGGACTGCTGATGATGAAGGGATGCAAAAGGAGAACATAATGAGCGCAGCCGGAGCCTGCAGCCTGAGACGTCACCAAACACGCAAACTTGGCAGTCAGGGAAGGTCACAGCTTTATTTAATTTTCAAAAACAGCACAGCTATTCTGAATTGGTTTGGAGCATACTGCTTGTTTGTGTAAGATACAAAAATAGGCAAACATTTCATTGGCTTTCCGTATGCCATTCAACAGATAGCACTGGGCAAGCATGAAAAACACCCAGCTCTCCAAATCAACAATAGGGTGCTAAACGTGAAAGTAATGTACAGTTTTTTAAATGGAGCAAATGTTCTCTACCATTCAAGACATCACAAGAGTTCACCTAAAGCAACTTTGCTACTAACAAGCATGAATGTGAGAATGTTGAGAGAGAGAAAGAGAGAGAGAGAGAGAGAGGAGAAAAAGAGTGTCTGCCAAACTTACCGACAATTGTATGAGGCAAGACCAATCCGTGACCATGTTACAGCAAGATTACAACATTGCAGAGTGGGAAACTGTTATCATTGAGTTGGGAAACCGACCTACTTTGCCAAAGACACAAACGTCAAAGAGTAGGCTGTACATACAACTGGGGAATATGCACAGCCAAGGTAGCAGATTAAATAGCTCCTTTGGGGTTTTGCAAGCAAACAGAGGGCACTTGCTGTTCCACTGTCTGGGCCAGTCAGATGGGTGAATCCTGTTTTATCAGCAGCCTTGAGCCCAGCCATATCATCCAGGAAGTGGTGCTCACAAAGAGCCACCCCCAGCACAGCAGGGAAGAACAGTTAAAGGCAGCGCACCTTCTATCAACTAGCAGATGTTCATGCCTGCCCTGGCGCAAGTAACCAAGCTTTTCGTGAAAGCACACCACAATACTTACTCTCTCTTGCTAAGCAGCACTCCCTCAGATACCCTCAAACACACCTGCACACATTTTATTCCCCCCCCGGGCTATAAATGGATTGGGGGAAAGTGTAGAGAGGGTTAGAAAAGTTAAAGAAGCATAAACTAAATGCCAGTATTGTTAATTTTCAAGGAAACAATTTGAAAAATTGCTTTCTGTAAAACAACATTAATATTGATTAAACAACATTGGAAAAGAGGAAAACCATTCATTCCTGTGTACTCCCACTCAAGAATGTTGTCTTAATGGAAACTTCTGGAGCAAAGGCTCCAAGTGTCTGGTTTTCTCATTATTTTCCTTTTCCCGCATTTGGTTTCAACACAATACATTACTCAGGCCATCTCTGGAGGCAAGTAAAAATCACAAGGAATTACTGCCCAGCTCGGAAGCCACAGAGTCAAATGAATATTTCTATACTGAGCAGAACTCAGTTACAAAAAATACCCTCCCACCCACGCTATGACGATGATAGTCAAGCCCCGGACATGGAAGTGAAAAATTTCCTGATAAAAACAGTTCAAGTTTTGTTATTACATGAAGACACACACATGGGAAATCCCTGGCATACACAAATACTTCACTGCTCATTTACAGCAAATGCAATTGACCTCTGCCTGGAGAACTGCTAAGGGCAAAACTTGAGTTCTGTGCACACAAAACCTTTAAGTCACAACAAGGTGTGGATGACCGTGCATAGCGTACATACTGGAAGCTTCCTACCACTGGGCAGAGAGATATGACCACCGTAGGCAGCTGATTTGGTGTGTCAAAAAGGGGCAGCAAATTATTAGACTCATAGAATCATAGCACTGTAAAGTTGAAAGAGACCAAGAGGATTATCTGGTCCAACCCCCTGCAGCCCAGGAATCTTTAATTGCCATGTCTCAGGAGTGAAACACCTTTGGCCCTCCAAACGTTGCTGGACTCCCAACTCCCAATCACCCTTGACAACTGGTCTTGCTGGCTGGGACTGATGAGAGCTGGAGTCCGACTACATCTGAAGATCCACAGGTTCCCCACTCTTGTTGAATTTTTACTGCCAATGAGGTGGAAGAGGCACTTGTGGGATTTGAGGCCTCAGGTGCCAAAATAACTCAGCTGCCCTTGGCTCCTATATACCTTGGCTGGGGGTGTGGGAGAACCATTTCCTACTCCAGCTAAGGCAACCAAGTTTCTTGGTGTGTATTCCTGGAGCAAGGGTTAATTTGATCAGATGCAGGAAAGTCAAACAGGCAGCCCCCCCCCCCAATTTATGTATGATCAATCGTGTACACATGCACCACTCTGATCCCAGGAGTGATCCAGAAATGTCATAAAGTCATCACTGAAACGTCACTAAAAGGGCAGGACGGGGACAGAATGGGGTGTTTGCAGGCTTTTTCAATGGGTTTTCAATTACATGTGATTTTGCTAACACGCATGGTGCCTCTGGGCATAACTCCCGCACGTAAACAGGGGGATGCCTGTACCTGGATAGAAATGGTAGCAAGGGCAAATAATGTAAAAGCCACAGAGTGGGTAGTAGAGAGACTTTCTGAGAAGCAACTTTGAAGAAAATACACAGAAATCCATCTGTGTAGACAAGACTAAGATCTGGTAAGTGGCAGGCCAGAGGCCCAAATCAACATTCCTGTATTCTGCCTTCTTTCCATATTGCCCTATCACTTTGCTACTGTTCACACTGGTAGCTGAGCAATGTGTTTTTGAAGCTTCAAGTATTAGCCAGAGTAGATTCTTCTAACAAAAACAGTACCAAGCAGGAATGGAACAACTTCTCATGCGTCTGGATTTCTGAGCTTGTCTGTCCCACGCTCTTAAAACCACACACAACTGAAATTTAACTCACTGGCACCCACACACGGGATATATATATATATATATACACACACACACATATACATACATACATACATACACAGAGACATCAGTGTGATTCCCACACTTCTAATACATTTCCTTCACATCATACCATTTGCAAACGGTAATTAAAGTTGAAACCAAATATCATTTTCCTGGCAGTAAAGCTCCAGTGAATTCAACGGAGCTTACATCCAAGTAGACATGCATAGGATTTCACTGTGCATAAGAAAGGAGTATCTGTGGCCCTCCATATGTTGTTGGAATCACTCCCATCGGCTCCAGCCAGCATACACAATGGTTTGGGAGTTGGTGGGAGTTGTAGATCCAACATCTGGAAGGCCACGGGTCCTCCATCCCTGAATTAAGATAGTATACTAGTAAAGGAAAACAATAAATCAGGGGCACACCACTGAGACTACCTATATGGGGGGGGGGGAACCCCATACAAATGAGGTCACAAACTAGAAAAGTCCTGGGGAACCTGGGGCCCTCCAGATGTTGCTAAACTACAACTTCCAATACCCTTGACCATTGCTTTATTGGCTAAAGCTGGCTGAAAGGAGTTAAGAGACCAAAAACATAAACAAAGCCACTGTTTCTCCATACTTTATGAACAGGCTCCTCCTTGTTAAAATGAGAAACGAAGCTGATCTCAAGTAGGTACATTTTTAAAGCCTCATATCCACACCCTCTCTAGCAAAGTAAAGGGATTGGGCTAAGTGCTGTCAAGGTCCAAATTCATTACAGTAAGCAGGCACAGAAAATTTGATTAGTTAAACGTTGGTCAAAATAATGTCTTTCTTCAGTTTTTCATAGTTGAATACACTGTATTCATAGTTGAATACACTGTATTCATAGTTGAATACACTGTATTCATAGTTGAATACACTGTCTTCAGAAAAGAAGGGGGAAAGAAAAAGATTTCAACAACAATTTTTAAAGTGTTTGTTTCAGCAGAAGTCTACCAAAGTTTGCAGAAACATTTATCCTTATTGTTTTATCCTGAATCCAGCCCCCTGCACCAACTAAACGAAGGCTCTTCTGTCTTCAGGCCCTTTATATGTTTAGTAATGCTTCACTTCTAAAATGTTTTGCACATTAGTACAGCTCATAAATCACTTGCAGTAAGTCATTTCCATCCTCAAGGTTAGGGGAGGGGACCTGTGGGTTACAATACATTGTTGGACTACAACTTCGCTGACCACTGGGAATGATGGCTAGGACTGATGCGGCTTGTACACAGGTGCCCCATCTCTGCGCCAGCTAGTCAGCCTTCCTCCAAGTCCCTGTCTCTCTAAATACCCATGTCTCTAAATACCCATCTAAACCTTGACAATGATACCCATTAGCTGCCTCATTTGAGCTCTTATATCCTAGTTTCCCCCTCCACTTTTCAGCCGTCAAATCTTGAGCTTGTTACTGATAGATTGGTAACTATAAACAGGCAAAAAATGGTCTGTCTCCTGTCCTGTCACCTACAGGCTTTCTGCCCCTGGCCAATGGTTCTGCACTATCATGAGATGTTCACAAACATTCTAACTGTTCAGTGAGTGTCTGAAACAGAATGTTGACAAATAATAAGGCTTGCTGTGGATGGAATTGAAAAGTTCGCTTGTTTGGGAAAAAGAGATAACGAAGGGCGAAAGGACAGGTGGAACTATGTGCTGTCAGCAGGAAGGAAGGAGACAGAAGCCACACAACTGAAGAAAAAAGGGCAGTACGCTGAGCAAAAGACATTGAAAACATTTGAAAGTGTGGAGACAGAAGACTGAGATAAAGAACAGCTAAACAGAGTGAGTTTGACCAAACTGCGGGAGGCAGTGGAAGACAGAAGTGCCTGGCGTGCTCTGGTCCATGGGGTCACGAAGAGTCGGACATGACTAAACGACTATAAACAACAACAACAACAACAACAACAACAACAACAAACAGAGTGAGGGGCTAGGGTGAAATAGCTTGTGCAGCCTGAGCACAAGAGGGGCTCCAAGTTGTTGGCAAAAGGGAAAAGTATAAGGACAAAAAACATTTAAGCTAGGAACTGTGGAGAAGGGAAAAGACAAAGGCTGAAGGTCACATATCAAACGGAAATAACCAGCCAAGTGTTCAGCTGCAGGTTTCTAAGGTACTTAAAATTAGTTTCTTTAGCTATTTTAAAACCAAAAGCAAGCTAAGAAATAATGAAAGAAAGTATTAAAATACAAACATAGCATTACCATGTATAGTTTTTTTATAATGAGAACATTTTTTCAAAGAACATACAATTACAACAGAAAATGCCTATTGCCTTCTCAAGCAAAGTCAAATTGGGCCCCACACTGCGATATAATAATCTGGGAGGCTGTGTTGTTCTACTTCCTACATAGAGTTTGAACAGGCAAGAACAACAATTCCCTCATCATTTTAACACTTACAGGAGAGCAATAACCATCTTTCCAATGACAGGGAATTTTAAAGTAATGGTTGCTTCCCCTACCTGCAAAACAGAATTATCTATGGTAGGGATGGGGAACCTGTGATCTTCCATCATACCTGTTGCTCCCATCAGTCCCAGCCAGGGTGGCTGACAGTCAAGAGATAATGGAAGTTGTAGTATAGAATAATAGAATCCTAGTCCAGCAATCTCTGCAGAGGTACGTGTTCCCCACTCCTGATCTGTGGTCTCCAGAGTCTGGGAAGTAAGGCTCATCCCTGTGGCCACATATGACAGCCTCTGCCAACTGGTGCCCTCTAGTCATTTTGGACCACAACCCCCAGCATTCCAGATCATTGGCCATGCTAGATAAGACTGATGCAGACTGGGAGTTCAACAACATCCGAAGGGCACCAGATTGGGGAAGGATAATATGATACATTCCTTTCCCTCCACCACCTTCATGCCTTATGATATATGCCTCTTCTATGCCTCATGTTGGCCCAATAAGTTTTTTCCTTCAGGTAAAACCTTTCCTGAGCAGTGTTAGAAACTGAGACATGAAAGCGAGGAGCTAAATAAACCTAGGTTATGGGAGCAACAATGGAATGTCTGGGCGCACTTTTTTTATATAACAAGAATACAAAGCTGAAAATGAATCAACTGCAGCTAAAATATTATGTTCATTTTTCACATGATCTAGTCCTTCCCCTGCCCACCTCCCTAATATTCTTAAAAGGGTCTCTTCTCCAGTCTTCAGGGAGTAGCTGGAAGTGGGGAGGCAGAAAAAGGTCCTCCTTTTCTTCCACTTTGCAGTTTTAATATGAAATCTTAGGCGCAGTACTGTGCCCAGAGCTCAGAACCTGGTCACGCTAATGAAATTCCCTGTTGCAAAATGCGCCTAGAATAATGGGAGTTTGGGGTCACTGTATACTTAACCTGCTTCTGGTAGCAGAAAACATGCTTTGCATTCATAAGAACTAAAGTTCAGAATCCCTGCCATCTCCAGTTAAAGGAGGGATGAGGAGCTTGTGGCCTCCATATGTTGTTGGACTCCAACTTTCATGGCCAACAGAGAGAGATAAACTGTTGTCCGATAACATCTGGAGAGCGCAGATTACCCATCTCTGAGTGCGTTTGTTTGTTTCAGTCATTTACATACAATTTTATCATTAAAGGCTCTCTGGAACAAGAGGCAGGGGGGGAATCTACCAAAGACACTGGAGAGTTGTTGACAGTCAGAGGAAAAAATACTGGACCAGATAGTCCGGTGTTCTGGCTCAGTATAAAGCAAGTGGATACATCTCTCAATTTCACAGAATCATAGAGTTGGAAGAGACCACAAGGGCCATCGAGTCCAACCCCCTGCCAAGCAGGAAACACCATCAGAGCACTCCTGACATATGGTTGTCAAGCCTCTGCTTAAAGACCTCCAAAGAAGGAGACTCCACCACACTCCTTGGCAGCAAATTCCACTGTCGAGCAGCTCTTACTGTCAGGAAGTTCTTCCTAATGTTTAGGTGGAATCTTCTTTCTTGTAGTTTGGATCCATTGCTCCGTGTCCGCTTCTCTGGAGCAGCAGAAAACAACTTTCTCCCTCCTCTATGTGACATCCTTTTATATATTTGAACATGGCTATCATATCACCCCTTAACCTCCTCTTCTCCAGGCTAAACATGCCCACCCCCCCCCAAACCTTGTGCTGCCCATCAAATGCAGACTGGGAGCTTTCAAAACAAAAATAATGCTAGTTCTGTGCTCTACACAGCATCTAAAACACTACAGTCATACCTTGGAAGTCGAACGGAATCAGTTCCAGAAGTCCATTCGAGTTCCAAAACGTTCGGAAACCAAAGCGTGGCTTCTGATTGGCTGCAGGAAGCCTCGTTGGACGTTCGACTTCCAAAAATAGTTCGCAAACCGGAACAGTCATTTCCAGGTTTGCAGCGTTTGGGAGCCAAAACATTCGAGAACGAAGCTGTTCAAAAACCAAGGTACGACTGTACTTGTGTTAGAGAACATTGCTAGCTGTTATAGATGTGAGGTATGGGGCCCTCATGTCAGTTCAACATACATACACATACCCCAGATCTGCATAAATTTCAGGGGAATATCCAAATTTTGCACAAAAGCAACCCAAAATCTACAACTTAAATAATTTATGCAAATGTGCTCACAGGTCTGTTTGCCTACTTGTTCTAATGGCCACTGAAAAGGGCAAGAAACCATGTAGGGCATCTAAAAGTCTCCAGGACCACAGGAGATTTGGGTCTTTTGAGATTTCACTACTGATCATTACTTTTCAAGTTTATCACTGAGATTTATAGGATGCTGAATTCTGTGTCTAAAACAGATACCATCTAGCAGCAGATGGTCTGATGGTGGAAGTACAGCTTTATGCACTTGGCATAATAATAGTAATAATAAAAAGGGGGCGGACGTCTGGGTGGAAAAGTCTTTCGCAATCCCACCCACCACTGAACCCATTGCATTTTGAGTGTGTGTGATTTTGGCTTTACATGCTACCCCCAGAACGTAACCCCAGCGTAAGTTGAGAGTCACCTGTACAGAATATACACTACCCAGATCAAAATGAACTGTAAGCAGGAAACTCCACAGTGTATCATGTAAAAGGAACTTGAAGTAAATAAAGTAAGTTCTGAAACGAACTTGCCACGATGCCGCAAGCAGTACCATCAACCAGGAGAGACCAAATTCTCCTACTGTCTAGAGATCTGAAGATTTGAGGGGGGAATGGGGAAACCCCTCAAATTTCCCTTGAGGAAAACATCCCCCGCCCCCCAAAAGACCCTGGGAGGAATTTTCCCCATGCGCTCACATCTTTACTGCAGCCCATAGATAATGGGTGGTATTTAACTAAGTTTCACTCAGAGTAGACTAAGTTAGGTTCATTCATTTCAATAGGACTACTCTGAGTAAGACGTAGCTGAGTAACACCCACTCTCTCCAGAAATACACAGCAGCACAACTCTACAAGATATAAACCAACAGTAAGAGAACTGCAAAGCATATACATCTCTGCCTACGCTATGCATCATAATTCCTTCCATTTCCAAAGTTCAGACTGTGTATCATTTGCTTATGGCACATCCCATGCAAGTTTGGTAAAAACCCCAAGGTTTGCAGAGATACAAAATATTTTTAGGTGGGATAAAACCAAAACTTGACAATTGGCATGAAATGCTGACTGGCTGCTTGGGAGCAGGGAGAATGAAATGGCAGGAATCCTCAACGACAGTACACCATGCTGCATTTTCTGTTGCTGCCCTGGACTTCTGGAGGAAGGGCAGGATATAAATGGAATAAATAATAGTAACTGTAAACAGGATTTCTAACCCGCTTTTCACCACAAGGTCCCAGGGCAGGTTAAAACAATACAGTGATACAATTTAAAATGAGATACGAGAATTTAAGTAAGAAACCAATGCAATTTTAAATAAGAAAATACAGTGAGGGTATGACTTCAACATCCAATGACAGCTATAAGGTGAAGAAAGTGCACACCTCTTTGGGAAGAGAATTCCACAATTTAGGGGCTGTCATAGTGAATGGCCTGATTTCTATTAAATTTTTCAATAATAAAGCAGTTAAGTACCAAACACAAAAGATTTGTTCTAAGGAAGACACAAGTGTCCTTCCTTAACAATAACCTAAGACACTCTAGAACACAAACATATAATCAACAGTCAACGTAAAAGAAAAGGACAAGAATCCCCCCCCACACACACAAGAGCAAAAAAACCCAAACTCAGAAAAGGTTCCAAAAGTTAGAAAATGACTTTAAACATCAAAGTAAGTACCGGTACCTTGAATTGGGTCAAGGAAAGAAACTGCAAACAATGCAGTTTGTTTTAACACAGAGCTTATGCGAGTTCTAAATGGAACGCCAGCCAGTAAACAGGCTGTTGCATTTTGGATCGGTTGAAGTTTCTGAGTCATCTTTTGCTGCAAGTTCCACTTGTAAAATCCAATCAAATTCAATAAAGATGAATGAGAGAGTGACAAAGAATGTGAAACAACTTTGCAAACTTTAAATCTGAGGGCAAAGCTACACTGCGCAGGGCATCTGCAACTTGATCTCCCAACATTTGCATTTTTACTGAAAAGCAGAATTTCATCAGAGCAGTGGAGCTGTGGGGTATTTAACTCTTCTGTGCTGATTTCCCAATTTACATTCTTGGCTGCACTCTCAAATCTGGGTTATCTCTAGGATCTGAGGGTGGGTGGGTATTTAAATAAGGAAAATGGCACCTGTATAGCTATATAGATGTTTTGATAACTTTTCTTATCTCTACTTAACAAGCTGCTTAAAGCCCCCTCTTCTGTATAATATTAAAGGGATAGGAGTCCTGGTTTCCATTCTGGTTACCCTAAAGCAAATATGGGGAACTTGTGGTCTTCCAGATGTTGTTGGACTCCAACTCCCATTAGCCCCAGCAAGCATGGCCAGAATGGAACTTGAAGTCCATCACTATCTAAAGGGCCACATGTTCCTTCCCCACCCCTGCCCTAAAGGAAGATGAGGAAGAACAGCCATGTGTTGCTTTTAAAAAAAAATGGGTCTCATTGTTGAAGGCTGCAGTTAAAGGGGTGGTCCTAGCTTTGAAATTGTTGAACTAAGATATTGGTTTTCAAACTGTGTTGTAGAAAAGCTTTAGAAGGGTTTCTCAGTGGAGGACCATGTAAAAACAGCTCCACCAAAGCTGAAAGGTTGGCAAGCCACTGAGCTGGGTGTCTGACAGCAGCACTACCACTGTTACTGCTAGGGACTATGTATGCAAGTTGCATCCTACACTTTGTTTCTCGAAACACGGTCTTCATCCTGCTTTATTCCTGGACCAGACTTATAGCTTATACAGCTGACTACAAAATCATACACAACACCAGTTTGGTGTAGTGGAAGGCCAGGGTTCAAATAAGCACATGATTCTGTGGGGAGGGCAAATTTCTGGTTTTAATTGTAAAACCTAAGAACATTTTCAGTTTGCTCTACCCTAACTGAAAAGTATGGAGAACACACTTTTTTTTTAACAGAGAAGTTTTGTAAATATGTTTAGGGGCTGTATGTGAGCAGGGAGATCTCTGGCTAAAAGCCAAGACTAAAGCTTCCCACCCAAAGAGCAGGTTTTTGCAGCACTATTCCTTTTATTATTCATCACTCATAAAATACCCCACTATGCTTTATGTTCTGACTCTCCTCCCTGGCTGGCATCTCTACTTGCTGTTATGAAGGATGGAAATGGAGATACACGGAGGATGGCCATTCCATGTTAGAAGCCATACAGTATGCCCTCTGAAAGAGAAAACTGTCACAAGAAACAGATAGGTATGTATGTGTGTACTGATTGATTTGAGAGACCAAAACACGTCTAGCACCTGTTTCCAGCCTGCAAATCCTCCAAATCATTTGCTGAGTTTTTGCGCAATGTCAGAGAACACTACGGACAGACAATTTAGCAAACAATGTTTTTCTATCATGGCATTTCATGGTATTAAGCAAAATAAGAAGCAATCTTTCTCTGCTATGTAATACTTGGTAAATGTTGGGAGCCATATCACCCCCTACAGCTGCTATATGTAAGTTTTTAAAAAGATTCAGGCAATGCCAAACTATGTCTTTATCACTGTGTGTAATTTGCCCTTGAGACTTCAAAATTCTTTTTCCAAGTGTTGTTTATATATTTTGAAATACTTAAAATATGTTTAGTTCTGTGACACATCTTTAAATAACCTCTTTTAGCTTTGTGTGTTTTGTGTAAGAACGCTTTTTAATACATAAATAATACTCCTACTCACATTATTTGCAGGTTGTTTACTGCTGGAATATCCTGGGCAAAAACTAAAAAGGATCAGGAAAGAAAAGTCTTACTTCTGTCCATAATTAGAGGTTCCAAATTTAACCCCATAATAGTCAGATCTGAGGGTTCTTTTAGTTATATCTCAGAAGTCATAATTCTGTGTGAGTTGTATGACAAGGGGCTGGGGTGAAATGTGTACAATCCATACGTGATTAATCTTGATTTTAAGGTGTGATGTTACACTCAATAGGCAGTTTCACAGGATTAAAAGCTACACAACAATGGGCTTCGCAGACAGAAATTTTGTAAAAAGTCTGTTGTTTTTTTTCCTGAGAGAGAGAGAACCACTCCAAAGAGAGTGGAAAAATCTTACTGACCTTTTTGAAACAACACAATTATCAGTGTGAATAAAGTTTTAAGACTGTAAGAACAAATAACCGACCTACTTCCCTAAACTTCCCCAATAAATAGTGATAAAACACAGTAGCAATGCATGGAGGGCCAGGCCTTCCACTCCATGGCAACAGAACAGAACTAGTCCGTAACTAAGGACAGAGCAACAGCAACCACAGAATAAGACAAAGCCAGCCACAGTTGTATGTGCTCCTGCACATAAGAAATGGGCAAACTTTCCCACATTCACTGCTCAGTAAGCTGATGGTTTCTATTCACTCATTCTAACTGCTCAGAATGAGAATGTGTCTGCAAGGAAGGGAAAATAGTGCAGCTTCTGAGACGGAAAGTTCCAGAACGTAGTGGGTGAGAAGCAGAAACTTTAGGGAAGATCAGTGGAGAAGACCAATGCCCACAGAAAAAGGAGGAAGAGAGAACAACCTAAATATAGGAGGGGCTTGGACAGTGTTGGCAGGAAGAGAATGGCAAGGCTAAGGAATGCGGAAAATTTTGAGACTACAAGCCAAAGAGGTGGAGAAATAGTGGGCTGAATTTCACATCGCTCTTTGATCTAACATGTGACACTGGCCAAATGTTTCTAGTTTATATCAGAATTATTTTGAAAGGGTCAACAAGCATATAAGCAAGAACAGTTTTACGGTTTACTTTGTTTTCATAAGTGCTTAATCAAACACTTTATAAAGGCTTGCCACTTGTCTTGCATTTCTCTATGTGGTCATGCTCCGCACTAGGGGAAACTTTACTCTCACTTGGTGTTGCATAGATCTTGGATAAAGAATGAAACAAAACCAGGGGAAGGTGTTTTTTTTAAAAAAAATGGGAGAAGCACAAGCAGCACAACAGAAATTATGTAAAGGTAGATTATTAAAGTTTGGATTTCTATAGGACCTACCTCCACTGATTCCTCGCCCTCAACTGGAGCTCTTGAAAAGCACTGCAAAAGATAGGAAACAAAATTACTACAAAATAAAAATATGTGGACTCTTGTAGGCACATGGTGTACTCTAAATAAAACTTAGCTCTAGATTTATTAAGCATGCCTATAGCTCCTTGATTATTACTACACACACACACACAAATACAGAATGGCAAATTTCCCAGAGCCCCTGTAGGCAGGAGGCAGATGGAGTTTGGCCTTGTGAATACTTCCCATTGCAAGCTGAGTTCCCTTTCTCTCTGCAAAAGTCAGGGCAAGCTAACCCTGCTAGACTTTTTCATGAGGCCAAGTTATAGCTACCTAACACTTTAGGGGGGCTTCAAAAATCATACTATTAACATAATGAAAAGATGGCCCTGTATAACTAACACTGTGTGCTGCTTTAAGAAAAGTGGCATATAAATGAAGCAATAGCAGCC
This sequence comes from Podarcis pityusensis, assembly GCF_964106645.2. Lineage (NCBI taxonomy): Eukaryota > Metazoa > Chordata > Lepidosauria > Squamata > Lacertidae > Podarcis > Podarcis pityusensis. The sequence continues at coordinate 23,488,885 of NC_138038.1, forward strand.
ATGAAAACTGTATCAGCCCCACGTCATTTCTATGCTAGAACTGTGAAATCATTAAATGGGAAGGGACTGGAAGTCATATGCTCATCCATCAGCAAGTTATTCTCCTACCAGCTATTTAGAAGATCAACCATGCAGTAGAGGTAACAGCCCATTACAAGGCTTCAAGCCGAGAATATGTGTTAGCACTGAAAAAGGAACCTGAGGAACAAACATCTCCATACGTCTTGTGCAAACAAATCAAACCACACAGTGCAGGCAGTAGGCAAATGTCCAGGGTGTCTAATGTTCTATTTCCCCCCTACAATTCTGCACTCTGGTCAAGAACTACAGTTTATTCATCCTAGATACCTGATCTGAAGGAAGTGCTTATCCCACACAGGCAGCCAAGTATTCTCATGGTGTAAACTGGGCTATTTCTATTGCCCTTTGCTTCACTGTATTGAACAACAACATAATTTCAAAACACACAAGCCCAATAGATAAAAGAGTAATTGCTCCACAGCCCCACTGTCCTGGGGAAATAAACAAAGGGATGCCCTCTTTTAAATGCTAAGATAGCAATATGGGGTGGGGTGGGGTAGGGAGATTGATTATCCACATATATAGAGAGATAGCAAAAGCTGTATCAGTTGAATTTGAGCCTGCCATGCAGCAAAATCTCAACCCGAAAGCAACTATGCGAAATCCGTATCAATTGCACTTCATAATGAATTAGCAACAAAAGCTGTAAACTGCCCATTTAACAACAGGTGGGATCAACTCAGCGGCCAGCTGGTATAAAAGCCCCTCTACTTTAGAGCTTGATATCTGCCCTAGAGAGAAATGTGTCCTAAGAATTGTCAGTATAGTGCAGTGGAACATTTAGGATTCATGTGCAAAACTCTCGTTCTGCCATGAAGCATTCATGGTTTACTAGCAAACTGCCCACCACTATGACAGAAAGGACAAAGTGCCCATATTGGGGGGGGGGGGGGAAGCACAATTCATCCACGTGTGCTCTGCTTTATAAGATAATGCAATTGGACTGTAACTTGGAATAGAATTCCAGGTACCCCAGGTGAGACTGTCCTAGTATCTATGATATGAAGCAAGTATTGGCCCTCTGTAAATTTAAATCTCTTGTTCTATATCAATAAACAATAAGAGCTGCAGAGACAAAAACAAATCCCCAATGTCATCACCCACTCCTGCTTCTGTTTGTTTGTCATGCAAGATGCAGCAAAGAGTAGACAACGTACCCATCAAACTATTGATAGTTTTTTATTTTTATCATACCCACACATTATCTATGCATATCTATAACCTATACATGATTAGTCATATTTGCATCTTGTCCCTCCCTCAAGTGAACTCAAAAGGGGTGTACATGGGTAGATATACCTCACCTTATCATTACAACAATCCTGTCCAGTAGGTTAGTTTGAGAGATTGTTGCCACATTTCAGCTATGCTAGTGTGCGTCATCCCAGTAAGATAACCAGATAGAGCGCTAATCAGTTGTTTGGGATGGGAGGCTCACAGCTGAGTATAGACATGAACTGGGCTTCGACATCAAAGCCCAACTGCTCTAGCCTTGACTCCACACTGCTTCTCAATGTAGGAAGGAGCATTCTGTGAAGGTACACTGCAGTAGCAGCTTAAAGGTCAAGGGACCCCTGAGGTCCAGTCGTGACCGACTCTGGATTGCGGCGCTCATCTCTCTTTATTGGCCAAGGGAGCCGGCGTTTGTCCGCAGACAGCTTCTGGGTCATGTGGCCAGCATGACTAAGCCACTTCTGGTGAACCAGAGCAGCGCACGGAAATGCCGTTTACCTTCCCGCTGGAGCGGTACCTATTTATCTACTTGCACTTTGATGTGCTTTCAAACTGCTAGGTTGGCAGGAGCTGGGACAGAGCAACAGGAGCTCACCCCTTCGCAGGGATTCGAACTGCCGACCTTCTGATCGGCAAGTCCTAGGCTCTGTGGTTTAACCCACAGCACTACCCACGTCCCTAAGTAGTAGCTTACAGAGAGTTAATAGGTGAAGGTGATTCGCAAGAGGCAGTCAAGTCGAATACAACAGAGGAAACTTCCAAGGTCACCATGCAATCTGGCCTGAGGCAAAATCCATTCCTTACTGCAAATCTATCAAGAGCTGAACCAATCCACAGAACATCAGTGTCATTTTCTTACAGCAGGGGTCAGCAACCTTTTTCAGCTGTCCACCGTCCCTCAGACCATGTGGTGGGCTGGACTATATGGGGGGGGGGGGGAATGAACGAATTCCTATGTCCCGCAAATAACCCAGAGATGCATTTTAAATAAAAGCACACATTCTACTCATGTAAAAACACACTGATTCCCAGACCGTCTGCAGGCCAGATTGAGAAGGCAATTGGGCCGCATCCGGCCCACAGGCCTTAGGTTGCCTACCGCTGTCTTACAGCCTAAACATGTCTCAAGAGGCTGCTGCAAAGTTAAATACAACTTATTCACAGAGAAGTACCATAGAAATACATAATAACCATTTTAACGCCAAACACACGCAACAGAATTAACCCAATAAATTAGTTCTTGTAGTCTGGCCACAATTATTTTAGCTGTACTGTATTAGTTATACTCTGCTAAATAGATTGGCTACTGCAATTAACTACACACAGGACTGCCTGCCATTAAAAGCTGTTCAGAAACTGCTGTTGTTTCAGAATAGTTACTAGATTGCTAATTACAGATGAATATATTATTCCAGTCCTTAGCTGCAGTCTGCTTCCAAGTGTAATTCAAGGTGCTGGTGATTTCCCTTAACTCAGTTTTGTAAATTTAAGTTTTTTTGCCAGGCATCTAAACTAGATAGTGATGGTGCTAAGCCTCCCTGGGGAAAGCATTCTAGAAGAGCCACAACTGAAAAGGCCCATTCTCATGTCACCAGGAGGCACACAGAGAAGAGCCTCAGATGCTGAACACAGGGTCTGGGTTGGTTCATGTGAGAAGAGACAGTCCTTGAGGTACTGAGATCCTCAGATGCATAAAAAGGTCAAAAACAGTGATTAGAATTGAGCATGGAAACTAACTGCTAACCAGTGTAGTCTTGGAAATAACCCAACAAAAATTACTAGCCAGCAAACTTTTACTAGCCTGCAATAAAGACTAGCATGTTGCATTTCCATGCTGGTCATGGAAGACGGGAAGTCCTAGACTCCATGGAAAAGCAGGCTTTTAGCTTCTTAACATATTAATAATAATGAAGACTTCAATGAAATAGACAGCTGGATGGTCAAAATGATCCATCCCTTCTTCACCAGCCCTCTGTATTTCCATGCTGATCTCATAGAAAAGGACTTCCCTTCTTTCACAGCTGGCAAAGAAACCAAGCAGGGTATCAAAAGTGAGATGGAGCAATTCGTCCCTCGTCCACTAGCTCCCTTACTCACCTGCATAGAATTTCTGGTTGCCTAGCGCTGTGGGTTAAATCACAGAGCCTAGGACTTGCCGATCAGAAGGTCGGCGGTTCGAATCCCCGCGACGGGTTACTGCTCTGGCGGGAAGGTAAACGGCGTTTCTGTGCACTGCTCTGGTTCGCCAGAAGTGGCTTAGTCATGCTGGCCACATGACCCGGAAGCTGTATGCCGGCTCCCTCGGCCAATAAAGCGAGATGAGCGCTGCAACCCCAGAGTCGGTCACGACAGGACCTAATGGTCAGGGTCTTTTATGGCTCAAATGCAAAACTGTTTTACATCCTTGCATATTTTGGGACCTAGGTGCCTGAAGTAATGCTTGTCCCTGGTTCAACCTGTCCATGTATTGAGGTGACCTTTGGAGACTCTCACCACCAGGCATCTCCACCATCCGAGATAAGTGGCAGACACCCTTTTCAATTGTGGTGCCTCATTTATCATAGGATTCTCTCCCCAAAATGATTATGTTTTCTGCAACAGGCAAAGTTATTTTTATTTGTCCTTCTAAACTGACATTTATTTCAATGTGTTGTAATTTATAAGTTTGAGTTTTGTATTTAAGTAAATAAGTATTAGATACATGGCTGAGAAAATCTCTTACATGTTGTATGTGTTTTTCAGATTGTTAAACTTGTTTTGTTTGCATGTAAGCCACTCTGGGAGCCTTTTTAGCAGAGTACAAATGCTTAAATTAAATAAATTCAATATATATTATTACAGCGGGTGAAATGTGGTGCAGTGCTCTCAACACTCACATACAGAAGTTGTCCAATAGAAAAAAAAATTTGTAAGGACATTGAGAAAGTTATGCATTTCAGAGAAAATTTCTGTTCAGCTAGTTTCGTCAGGAAAGTTGCGAGCGGTTCAATATGATGCACATGGTTTAAGCATTTGATTCACCAGTGGAGTCATCTCATGATTATGGCACAGAAAACGTCTACGTGCACCATGACAACCATTCCACCAGAAAAAACAGCTCTGCTACAGAGGGAATTTGGGCTTCTTGAATTAGGACCTTGACTCTCAGACCCCCAACCCCCACATTTTCTCCAGAAGGCAATGCTATCAGAATCAACAACCTGTGGCAAACATGGAGCGATACATGGCAGCAGACAGCCCAGGCACCAATGACATTGCTTTGAAACTGTGTGCAGCAACGTTCGGGAAGCGGCAGGGAGGGGAAACTGCATGGCAGATTTATTGCTTCTTCTGCTAGAAAGTAAACACTCCCCCCCACCTCCAGCACATGCTGTTTACAGCTCAGCAGGGAAAGCAAAAAAGCAAAATAGACCACTTAAACTAACACAGCCCTGGGTAGTCCTGGTCATCCATGTGAAGTGCCTGTGTTAAAGGCAGGCTAGTTGCCATATAGGGTTGGTTAAAAAAAAAAAAAAAGGCAAACCAATATATCCAGGATTTTATTTTGAATCGGAGCTTAGCCTGGAAACCTATTTTCATGGCAGTTGTGAGCAAGATAATACTTCTGAGCATACGCAGAGTGCTTTGCTGTCGCTCTGAAAGGATAAGGAAGGAGGACCTGCAGGGCAGGCGGTACAATTTTAACTCGGGTTCAAGTTCCTAGCACCTCTTATATAGCAATGAAACACAGGAAATCTACCTTGCACAGAAGCAACGGAAAGGCATTCCCTGCACCTCTCTCTGTCTCCTCAAGCTGCCACTCATATATGCAGGATCTGATGCACGCATAACTTTTTAATACTATCCTTGCCCTTACTGCCATTTCTTAACAGCCGCTGGTAGCAAAATACACTGCAGTCCTTATCTTCTTTTCAACACAAACACACCCACCCACTGCCGCGGGGAGAGGAGGGGGTGGGGGTGGGTTTCAACAACGGGACGTGTCACACGGCCGCAAGTATTTATTTACCGAAATGTATTTACCCCACAAGGAGAGGCTGGGGTGTTGGACCCATGTGCCATCCCACATTGCAACAACACGCGCATCTGAACGGACGCCACCCAGCGCGCGCACAAACACGGCCGGGGACACGGGTTCACGGCGCGCGCGTTTATTCGCAGTTCCACGGGGTACACGTGACACGCTTTGCATGTCCCTGCTTAAAGACAAACACAATATAATAATAATAATAATAATAATAATAATAATAATAATTATTATTATTATTATTATTATTATTATTTTATTCATACCCCGCCAGCCACTCTGGGCGGCTTCCAGCACGTATAAAAAGCACAACGAAATGCCGAGAATTAAAAAAAACTTCCCGATGCAAGGCTGTCTAATCTAAACAACCCATAATGTTTGTGTGGAACTGTACAAAACGGCGGTTCCCAGGAGCTTTTAACTCCAAAAAAGGAACACCCGTCACACGTCACCTCTCTCCCCACCACCCGCGTAAAGAGGGGGGGAGTGAACGTGTGAAACGGGCGGCGTGCGCTTGTGTTTCGCACACGCTTCCTTCCTGCCCCGGTGGCCCCTCTCCCTCAGTTCCTTACCTGGGCCGCCGCGGCCCAGCCCGGCTCGGCTTCCCAGGCTCGCTGCTGCTGTGCGCGCAAAGTCCCCTCGTCTCCTTCCTCCCTTTCCGTGCGTCGACTCCGGGCCTTCGCTCGGCCCCGCACAGCCCTGCCAGCCCCGTCACAGCCCCAGCTCCAGCCACAGCCCTTCCTGCCTCGGCGGGGCCCGCCTCCTGCGCTCCGTCCCTCGCTCGCTCCTCGCCAGACCCGCCTTCCTTCCCGCCCGAAAGCGGGGGCAGGCGCCGCGGAGCTGCCAAGCGAAACGCCCCTCGGCCTTCCCCACCCCCTCCCACCGCGTTATGTACAGAAGAAGAGCCCGGGGTCGCCTCTCGGCCGCCGCCTCCTCGTCTCTCCCGCCATAGGCGCGTGTCACCGTCACACATGCACACGGTTCTCCACAGAAGCGGGGCGCTCCTTCTCTGAGCTCCCTCAAAAGCGCGCCAAAAGCAACAACTATAAGTCGCCTCAGACCAGAGCAACCCCTGCGCTATGAGCATGCAGTTTAGCCCACTGGTCCAGAGGCGAGGCGACCCTTGTTTACTGTCCTCCACTCTCCCCCTAAATCCTCAAAAATGAATTGAAAAGCATTAATTCGGTGAGGTAGAAGCCTGCCCCGGTAATGTCCTTCTTTCAGGAGGGAGGGATTATTATCCATGATCTCCCCCCCAAAAAAGCTCAACAACTTTTTGCTCCCCCCTTTAACAGAAATCCTGGCTACGCCCATGCTCTCCTCACAGACACACAAGAGTCTATGCCAGTTATTGCACCTTCCATCCCTCTGCCATTATCTAAAGTGGTTTTTCATTGCAAGGCACAACAGCGCAACTACCGCAAAATGTTGTGGCTCTTCTTCCGCCCTCTTTCCCTCCTCTCTCCCTCGCTGCTCCCTGTAAGCTGGAATTCCCACCCCAAACACTTGAGCGAGGATACCCTTGCCCCCCTCTCCTTGCACAGCTTTCCTTAAAAGTGACATTTTCCATGAAGCTTTTGAAACAGCACACACACCCTTATTCTTCATCTGGAACATATAACTCTGGCCAAGTTTCCAGCTCTCAGCAGACCTAGCCAGCATGGGCAGTAGTCAAGGATGATGGGAACTGTGATCAAACAAAATGGTTTGTGCATAATGCCAAGACAAACCATGGCTGAGCATGAATGAGTAGGCATGCAGGTGCTCAAAGACTGTTGTCACTTTGCTCATCTCCTGGTCTTGCTACTGCTGCACTACCCAAAGCTAAGCAGTGGCTTGGTTTCATGTCCAAATCTGGGATTGTGGTTTGTCTCCCCTAAACAAACCATATGCAGTAAGCCAAGAACAAGCATTGACTACAGCTCATGGTTTGCTTGGAGAAAGAAACCACAAGCCTAGGTTCAGATGTACTGTAATGTTAAGCCAAACCATGGCTTGGCTTTGGCTAATACAGTGGCAACAGAACAGCTGGCTGCAATTTTTGCATTATCTGCATACTTGTTCACACTCAGCCATGGTTACATGCAAACTGCAACACATATTCCTCATCCTAATGTAAATGAACAATGGAACACATTTTTCTTGTATTTTTTCTTGTTTCCATGAATTGCCTCCCGTGGCAAATTTTAGCTTGTAAATTCCTGTCATTAGGGACTGCCTAGTTACTCTGTTGAAACATTACACATGGTACCATTATTAATAACAAACTGGGGACATGGGCACACACCTCAGACTTTCCTTTAAATCTTACAGCTCTACTCCCAATTCTCTTCCTGGTTTATGTTGTTGCCTGAGTATAAAAAAACCTCTAATGTGTTACAATTTATAATTGTAAATAAAATTTAAAATATCATTAAGCTATCAAAAATAAAAAGCATAAAAACAAAACCAATAAACAAATAGCAGAAAGGGTGGGTAGTAGTACAGACTCTGCTTCTGAAAAGAACAGTAAGAAAGGAAGCAGATTGTCAATTCAGAATCTTCATTCTCAAGTGTCAAGTTTCTTGGGCTTTTTTTCAGAACTAGAAATTATGCTTCTGCATAAGCCATAAATTACAACAAGGACATCTCCATCTCTATAAAGTTTTTGCAAATATTGGTGAAACGGCAAATAGGGGCTAATCTATTACCTTTGCACCATTTTTGCAATGAAAATTTCCTACTACATCCTAACTGGAGCTCACTCTTCACTAGATTAATTACAGACACACACACACACACACACACACACGGCAAAAATGTTTTTACTAACCTATGTGCTTCAGGTGTGGGTGAAGGGTTCATGGAGAAAATAGTGCAAGGGTAAAAGGTTTAACACTAAGGCAGAACTTTTCAAAGTTTTCATGTTGGTGACACACTTTTTAGACATGCATCATTTCACGACACACTAATTCAGTTTTACTAGCAAACTGGAGGTTAAACTAACCCCTTTCCAGCCCTGTGAGAAGTGTGCAGAGGGTTCGCATTACAAACCTACACACTGCAGCTGACACATTAACATGTCCCGACACACTGTTTGGAAAGCTCTGTACTAAAGTCTAATTCAGTCCCCCATTAGAAGTATGAAAGCACTTCTGTAACGTATACTTTAGCCTTAACTTTCAGTTTCCTTATCCTTCCCCCTGTATCCCATAACCCACTTTACTTCGGAAAGGGGGCTTGGGAATGAACACTTTGCCACACTCTCCGGGGTTCCCCCCTTCACAAATCAGGAAAGAGCAACCTTAGATATGCCTGCTGTCCCCCACACCTAACTTAATCGTTCTCCAACCCTTTAGCACAGGAGTTGGGAACCTCTGGCCCTCCAGATGTTGTTGGACTCCAACTCACATCAGCCACAGTCAGCAAGATCAGGGATTATGAGATAATCAGTCATCCATCTGAATAGGAACATGAGGATATCTCTGGTTCCTATTGTTACACTAACTCTTCCAGAACCCGAACAAATTATCCTAATACAGAAACCCTCCTTCGGTGAACATTTCACGTTATTCTCCCCACCCCATCTGTAAAAAAGAATTCATCCCATGTTTGGGTCATCTCATATCTTTGCCAATTTCCACATGCAGCATTGGCTACGTGCATTTTAGTGGCTTAGAACTCAGAAAAGTCATTTCTCCCTCTGCTGCGCTTCAAGTCACATTTGCATGTTGCTACACACACCCCAGATGGTGCATTACCTGTTTGGTTTCCACAGGCCATGGCTATCTCTAATGTACACACCTTAGTTTTTAACCACAAAGTGAATGTGGACTGAAACTGGATGGAAGCTGCTTTGAGGGGAAACAGATCAAACAGCAATATTTCAGACTCTCCAAGTGTCCCTATTTTCCAAGGACGTCCCTGATTTAGAGAAGCCACCCAGGTTTCTGATTTGATCCTGGAACGTCCCACTTTTTTTTAGGATGTCCCTATTTTAATTGGAGAAATGTTGGAGGGTATGGAGTTATCCAACCCCTGAGTCGTCTGAAGGCAATCCTGTATAGGGAAGCTTTTTAAAAAATAATGCTTAATGTTTTATTGTGTGTGGTTTTTTTAAATAGATGTTTGAAGCTGCCCAGAGTGGCTGGGGCAACCTAGTAAGATGTTGTGGGGGTATAAATAGTAAAATTATCATTATGGAATGGGACATCCCTATTTTCATCGCAGAAATCTTGGAAGGTATGATATTTCTTGAGACAATACAAAATAGATATGGATTGTGGCTAATGTCATGTGTGCATAGATTCAAACAACAGCAGAGGGAGCACTGTGGAGCTGGGGTAAACAGTAATATGTACACAGCCATAAATCCCTCTACTCCCCCTTTTTTCAAATCTACATAGCAATTACTCATCTCACACACACCAGTTTCTCAGGCTTTGTGTACCTCCTTCAAACTTTTATTGTAAATGTCATTACAATAATTGTGGCACCCTGGTTTTTCTGGATGACTCCTTTGAGAAGAAGATGGTTGACCAAAGAACCCCAACCTCCCATTCAACAAAGTGTCCTGCTAGCAAGTCTTTTTGGCTTCATACACACTGCACATCTGAAGCACATTCAAAGCATATGACTTTCCCCAATGAATCCTGGGAACTGTGGTTTATTAAGAGTGCTAAGAACTATAGCTCTGTCAGAGGGTAAATTACAGTTCCCAGGACTCTTAGGGTGGGGGATTTACATTCTAAATGTATGATGTGTATGCAACCCATGTAACAGTCATAACACCACTCTTCAACTTCTGGCAATATTTATTTCAATAGCGGATGCTATTTTAAGAGCACCCAGGTGAATACCATATTTTTCCGTGTATAAGACGCCCCCATGTATAAGACGACCCTTTTTTTTTTAACCCAAAATTAAGAAATTAAGTTGTTTAGCTTCCACCAATCGCTCACCCGCCTGCCCACCACTGCTGATCGCTTGCCACAGTCACTGCCAATCGCACATCTCGCCACAGCCGCCAATTGTCTGCCTGCTTGCCGCCACCAACAACCCACCCGCCCACTTGCCACAGCCACCAATCGCCACCAATTGCCACAGCCACCAATTGCCACAGCCACAGCCAATCGCAGACAGGCCTTGCCGCAGCCACCAATCACCCACCCAATCGCCGCTGCCAATCTCCTGCTTGCTGCTATTAATCGCACGTCCCCCTCTGCATTCACTATCTGTGTATAAGACGACACCCAATTCTTGCCTTTTTTTTTTTTTTTTAGCAAAAAGCATTGTCTTATACGCAGAAAAATACGGTAAATGGGTAGTGGTGCTGTCATCCGAATCACCAATATGCCACCACACTAATGGTCTATCAAGCAGAACTGCCTCCACAAGCAGTCAACTTGCTCAAATACAGTAACTGAGCCTAAACCACCCCAACTTCAGTTACCAGTACAAATTGTCTCTTAACACACACCTTATTCATTTGGCACTGGCCCCTTCTTTCACCCATAGGCCCCCTTTGAATCCTCTCATCCTTGCCTCCTATGCATTATAAGCCAAGCCAACCATCTGCTATTCTGTTTCACTCCACCCAGATTGCTTGCAGACGACCTATTTAGAATCATCCTGATTTGTTTGTGCAACGTTTGCAGGGAGATTAAACAATGTTGGCTACATAATGAGCATTATTTATTCTTTGTTTGTGGGGAGGGGAGGTTATATGATGTGGCGAACAAGCTTTCCCCCCAAACCTTTTAGTGCATGTTCCTGTCACTTCCCTTATTATAAAAAAAAAGCCTGTAGCTGTGTGCATATATTGCTGACATAAAATTCACCTACTTCATTCTTTTTCTCATTTTGAATTGAAGCTGGTTTGCAAGGGAAATGCACCAATGCAAAGTACTTCATAAGAAACAACAGGACAGATGCAGGATAGACACAGACTGTTGCTAATGTCATGTGTACACCACTTTCCAAATCTGTAGTGGGAGCACACTGGGTGCAAGAGTAAACAGGAGTGTGTACACAGCCTGATTGTTTTGGGAAGTGGGTTCAGTGTGCAAGAGTTTCAAACCAATTGTGCAATCTGAATTGTCTCTATTTGCGGCGGCAGCATTCAAACGGCATCTTCCTCAAAAAGCAGGGGAGGGAGAAGTCTTCCAATTGACCAACATTTGGAAAGGAAAAAGGAGAGAAAAACACGCAATAAAAGAAAACAGAGATATATAATTAAGCAGGGATTATAGAAGGGCAGAAAGCAGGCAGACAGAAGAACCCCTGCAGCGTCTTCCAGCCAGCTTAATAAAACAAAACAGGAGCACTCTCTCACCTCCCTGGTATTACTGTATTGCTTTCCAGCTCTATTGGTCTTGAAGCCCTTTTACCACCATGATTGCTTCCTCTGCTTCCTTGCTCTCACAGTAACCCACTCACAGGGATGCATCAGCTCCTGGTGCCTCCAGACTGTCCATATTTTGCAGGAGAGATTCAAGTGCATACTTTAACTTTCAGTTTACACAGCTAAAGTGGATTAAAGAGCTTTGTACATACAAAACCAATCAATAATAATAATATGGACTTTTTGCAGTCTGGAAATTGATGGGGGGAAAGTCACTGAAAAGTGTGCAATAAATTAGCAACAGGAAGGTGTATAAACACCCCACGAGTAAATCAGGATGAATGCTCATTGTCTTATATATGGGCACAACCGAAGTAATAATGCTCAATAAAGACCTGATGTAATCTAAGCTCCCAACAAGCAAATCAGGATGAATGTTCGTGGGCATGCAGACGAAAGCTCATACTAAGAACAAACTTAGTTGGTCTCTAAGGTGCTACTGGACGATATATTTATTTCTACTGCTCAATAAACAGGTCATCTGTAGGGGTCCTAAAACATTGAAGATACATTGGGGGAGGGGGGGGAACCCTGCCAAGCTCTCAGAGCAGTAAAACCAGTTCTGCAGCCTCTTCCTGCCCTGCAAGTGGATGATGTGAGCTATGTTGGAGAGGTTTGGAGGAGAGATTCTTACTCTCTAGTAGTAGCTGAGTTGGCACAATGGTGATTGCTCCAAGCACACTTAAACTTGGTTAGATTTTGCATTTACCCTCATCCACCTTTAAAAACCATCCCAAACAAAAATACTTCAGCTAGAATCAATAGCAGACACTTAAGCTTTCCACAAATAAGCAAAGATTTTACTCACAACATTCCAGAACTTACATCAAACAAGTCTCCATTCATTGGCAGTAAAACCAAGAAGTTAAAAGGTTCCAAAACAAGTAGTTGATTTCCTTGCAAAAGGATAATGCAATCTGTGGGTTAGCAAAGATGCAGGCTTCAAAATCTCCCTTTTGGAGAGATTCTGTTCACTTGGCTTTTCTTGCAGCTGGGAGTCATTGGCCATGTAGCTCCTTCCTGAGAAAAATGAGGGAGCAGAGGCTGCTAGGAGCCTGCTCAACCACACCCACTGGTAATATGACCTCAGGGCTCCGGTTAACCCTTTTAATGCACGCAAGTGTGAGTCAGTAACCGTATAAAGTGGTACCTCAGGTTAAGAACTTAATTTGTTCTGGAGGTCTGTTCTTAACCTGAAACTGTTCTTAACCTGAAGCACCGCTTTAGCTAATGGGGCTTCCCACTGCCGCCACGCCGCTGCTGCGTGATTTCTGTTCTCATCCTGAAGCAAAGTTCTTAACCCGAGATATTATTTCTGGGTTAGCGGAGTCTGTAACCTGAAGCGTCTGTAACCCGAGGTACCACTGTACAGTATTACAACAAGATGACCACCAAGAGACCCAGAGGTGAGCTACTGCCTCAATCTCCCTTGATTAGTTTTCACAGTAGTCTTTACCCATGCTGTAGTAATGCTTTTAGCCTCATCCTGTGCAAATTTATTGCTGCTGCTGTGAAAGTCTATTTATGTACCCATTACAGCCCAAAGAGCCACCAAAGCAGGGAACAGCAATTAAAACACAGCCTCATCCATTACAATATTTAACTGGCCATATGGATCATTGCTATTCCATTCCACTGTTGCACAACCCTCAGATAATCCAAATGACATTCAAATAGCAGGAGCCAGCCAGACTTCCCTTAGCTCCCTTACCCAAAGTGTCACACACCACCAGAAAGCTGGACACTTCAGTGGAAGCACAGCGAGCTCTTGTGTTAAAGGCAAGTGCTTTTACATTCTCAGCTTTGGGCCAGGGATAATTTGAGCTAAGAGCTCAGGCTTGGAACATGTACTTAATGCCTGGATTCAGCTACTATATGGGATAAATGAAGTGATAATGAAAAGAGTGGTCTTTTGCACATCTCCCATTTCCTGCACAATGTGCTTTCTCCGAATTTGAGCTCCCTGGATTTTTGTGTTCATTGACACCGTGCTTGCTTGGAGTTTGCTATAGCCTTGCACTTTTCACAGGCACGAAATACCATGCTTCTAAAAGCATTTGTTCCAGATATCAGCAACAGCCAGGTTTATTGCCAGTTTCTATTTTACTTCCACATGTCTCTTTATATTATCAGATTTGTTAGCTGCTGAGATTAGTTTGCTTATTTGAAGGATACAGATTAGAGGTTTAGGAAAGCTAGAAGGAGAGGTTTTCTGTAGTGCTTTTGGTTCTTTCTTTCTTTCTTTCTTTCTTTCTTTCTTTCGGAACTTAAGCACTGCTTTGCAAACCAAAAAAAAGGGGGGGGGAGTCTTCACAGAGCAGCTTGCAACAATAAACCCGCCAGAGATACAATCAAAAACCGTAAAAATTAAGTATTGCAAGAAATGCAATAATAAAATATTATAAGACAGATGAAATCATTTTAATCGAAAACTGCCAACAAATTCCTAGAAGTGAGCAGGTTCATGCTTGGTGAAAGACCTGCAGCAATATATTTTCCCCCCTTTCTTTTCTAGAACATAATTAAAAGTACAGATTGTCGGTGTTTGTCTGATTTCGAAGTGAAACATGTTCCACAGTGCTGGCACTGCTACACTAAAGGCTATGTTCCAAACAGCCACAGAGCAAACCTCTGGAATATCATGTGGCAAAGACAAGGCAGCCTTCTCCCACAGATGACTGTAGCAGCTTGGCAAAGATGTGGAGAATGTGATTCCTTAGATACCCTGGTACCAAATTGTTTAGGGCTTTGTATGCTAACAGCAGACGTCTGGTGGTATTCAACTAAGTTTTTGAGCAGGCTTATTGAAATTAACAGGCCTTAGTCATGTCCTTTAATTCAAATGGATCTACTCCACGTAAAACTTAGTCGAATGCCACCCACTTAACTTGGCTCAGGATCATATTGGTACGACTATAGTATATAAAGGGAGGTTGCCATCATTTGTGGAGCCTCCTTAAGGTACACAGAGTTGTTTTAAGCAAGAAGAAAAGGCACCTACACTTTCTATAACAAAATCAAGGCCCTACTTAAGACACTGTACCAAAATCTTGTTAATGCTGAAGGAACCCAAAGCATAGGGCAGTTAGCTGATGAACTACATTTTCAAGAATTCAAGTTTCAAATTCTTCCTGCACTCCCTGTTTCTGATATATTGGTTTCTGGTTGAGAACAGGGTAAGCACCAGATGTTTCATGGCTGCAGAATGTGTCACTTGTCGGAACTATGCAATAAATTGGTTTGTTATACTGTAGTCGGATGGCTTGTGTATCAGTTTCTCTCCAACTTGCAAGACAAGGAGTCCTTCTAAGAAATATAACGCCCACAACAGACATAGCTAGGGGGAAGAGGCTTACTCATCTGTAGAACTCACTGCTGTAAGGTTTCCCATTTTAACAAGTTAAAATAATTATCAGTTTTGGGAAAGTACTCAGTGGCAAACATTGCAATAACTTATAACGGTAACTAATGCTTATGCTGCCAGGATTATGCAGATGAATAATGAAGACAAATGCTTCTGTTCTCCCTGAGATCCGCAAACTGTTTTCCTTCTGCCCATGGCGATAACTTCAAGATTTAATCTCAGCCAGGATCACTAGAGTTCACCCCTATTTTCAGTACTAGAGTTCAGCTCTGGAATAAAGTCAAAGGCTTTATTACTTAGCCAAGAGCCATCAACTGTACACACATACACACACACACACACACACACACACACCAAACACACACCAAGAACCTTGAAAGCACATCACACCCAGCCTTCTACAGTTCAACATTACTAACAGCCAATAGCTCATTGCAAAAAGGAAACATACAGTACAGTATTCCTATATAAATTTGTAATTTGACTCGGTACTTCTAACTCAAAACCGGCAGACAGCTTTTTCTCTTCTCTTTTCTTCTTCCCCAGCTTTCATTGCTCTAAACTGTATCAGCAATCAACCATATGGGATCTGGCTGACCGCTTTTTAATAGATAGGATGGCAGCTAGGAAGCTGGCTAGATCCAGTGGGTCTGAATGGTCAGTAGGAAGGCCAATATATCCTCTTCTCTCCAATCCATTTTGTTCCCTAGACCCATTACTATATAATGAGACCCATTACTATATAATGTTCTGTTTTGGGTGGCCATGCAGACTGCACTGTAGCACCATGTGTCCTAACATGTCCACATGAAAAACCCTATTTGCGCCGACTCAGCAGTAAAACATTAAAAATGCCCCACTTGGGCACAAAGCTTTAAAGCCCAAACCTGTGCCTAGAAGTCTGGCACAAAAGGAAGTCCTTAGGGACAACTTATGGAACAAGCGAAGTAATGGTGGAAACAGTGCCTCTGAGTATGTGCAGAATGGTTTGCTATCACCCTTTAGTACCCATAAACAGCCCCACATGTTTACACAGGGAGTGGAAAGGTTCCAAGTCAGTATGCCGTTGCTCCTTTGCTAGTGATGTCATAGACATCACTTAAACAAGTTCACGGCAATCCTTTTTGCAGTTTTCGTAGGTCCTCTTCTGCCTACCTCATGAAAGGGAAGCCAGGAGGGCTAATACTAATCAGCAGTCAAAGACACTTGCTGGAGAGAGAGGGAGAGAGAGAAGACTAAGTATTTGCCTGGACTGGTGTTCTGCCATGGGTGAGTGATGCTGAAACTCTGAGCGATCCTTGCCCCCACCCCCCGCCCCGCAAGGAGGCTTGAAAGAAAAAGTGTTGAAAGCACTTTGCAGACTGAGAGGTACTACCGAAATGATTAACAAACAGAAAGTTCTACTATTACTATTAGGAACGTTCAGAGAATGCGCCTTAGAACTTCTCTGAAAACCACACCCGATAGAATGATAGGGTGAGCAGAATCATGAAAACGGTGGCTGCGTCTCTTGTCTCTGGAGAAAGAGAGGCAACAGGGGCTACATCAAGGTGGCAGCCAGTGCCTTTTCTCTTTCTGAAAGCAGCTTCCCTGAATCCTGTGTGCTCTGATGCAGACTCTCCGCAGGAAACAATATTCAGAGCAGTTGCCTGTGCTTCAGTGCTTTTGGGCTCCCTCCAGGGAGTTTCCTCTTATACTTTCACTTTCAGTCGTAGCTGAGACTCCGGCGCCAGCCACTTCTGAGAATGCCGCACACTTTGGGTGGGACTGAAGTTGGGCTGCGCTCTATCCCTGCCAAGTGTATCAGTTATCCAATATCTGTGGCGTAACGTAACCCTTTTGTAACGTGCATTGATCTAAAATTATTTTTTCATTGTTTTTTGTTTTTATTTTTTAAAGTTGACAAATCTGACAGAAGTGTTGTCATCTGAAGTTTTCAGAGAGCTTTACAATAATACCGGGAGCAGACAAGATTGGCAAGGTTGGTGGATTATCAGTTGGTAAAGCATGAGACTCTTGATCTCAGGGTCGTGGGATAGAGCCCCACATTGGGCAAAAGATCCCTGCATTTGCAGGGGGCTGGACTAGATGACCCTCGTACTCCCTTCCTACTCTACAATTCTATGATTCTATTATATTTTTCACAAACATACCCCTTCCAGCACTGCAGCCATCTGCTGATCACCACAATCATATATATTCACATATGATAAATAAAATGGTGTTTATTGTTGAACTGTTATAATATGCTGGTTGGGTAAGGTGACTAAAGCTCCAATTAAGTCTTAGAATAAAACCAAACACTTTTTCCTTTAGATGCCATCAATATTAGGATAGTTTGCATTTAATATAATACACTGATTTCTCTGATACTTGTGTAAAAGATCACCTAAAAATAAAATAAAAGTATAAGCACTGTGTATTTACCTAAGGTGGTTGCCCAAGTGACAGCTTATCATTAAAATGCTTATCTATTGAGAAATATTGTATCTCACTAGACACAGGGTTTTTTTGCCCTCAGGATAGCATCACCATTTAGGATACAAATGCATGAACTTCTGGATTCTGTACTATATTTCAGACATAGCAGACTGTCCCAAGTACACTTTAAGCAATATTGTTTCATACTGAGATTCTTGAATAGTTCTGTTCAGTAAGGATCACCAAATTGTCCACTCTGAAGTTGTAATGAAAAGTACCAATCATGCGTTAGTACTAAAAGGGTAGTACACAGGGAATTCACGGATAATTTTCAGAGCTTCATTATATAGTGCTAAGTAAAATGCGTTTTTATCTTCTCTGAACTGGGTATATGACGCACACATGACGTTTACAGTACTTGATTTGTATCTCTTCCTACTGCTTCAATGATCCCAGAGATCTCTTCTTCAAGAGGTGTGTTCAGTTGCATTCTCCCCCCTTCTCCATCAGATAGGAAGAAAAATTTCCCAGATGGATGAATCTTTTCCAGGTGCCCCACAAAACGAACGGGCTTCTCAATGTACTGCGGCAACTGATTTGTGGCTACGCGATCCCAGGGTCCTTGCAGCAAGTCTGCCATTTAGGAATTGGAATCGGAACTCACCACAATCATATACTCTGAGCAGAAGCTCAAAGCTCAAGCTCAA
This sequence comes from Podarcis pityusensis, assembly GCF_964106645.2. NCBI lineage: Eukaryota > Metazoa > Chordata > Lepidosauria > Squamata > Lacertidae > Podarcis > Podarcis pityusensis. The sequence goes on from NC_138038.1 coordinate 23,507,100, forward strand.
AGTGTTCAAGAATGCAGCTGTTGGGAACAGACAACTGAAACATTCATTTTAGAAAGGGGAGAGCTGTCCTTGAAAATGATTATTCATGAAACGACTGCCATGATTTCAAGACTCTGCAGTTTCAGAACTGCTTTTTTGATTCAATAAAGCATACCACATCTGGTTGTTTTTTTTTTTAAGTACTATGAAATGACTTCCAGAAGCGTGCACTTTGCACAGCAAGTTTGCATAAATAAAAATTTGGTAACTGAGTGGACAAGAGTAAAAAACAAAAACACAGAAGTACGGTAAACATTGCTGAGTTCAACCCAACCAAGGGAAGTAACCATGCATCACTCTGAACTAGCAAAAGTTGTGAACTTTGTCACATAGGTTCCATTAACAAAAAGAGTGCAACAAGTAGCTATTGGTATAAATTGTCTTTGAAAATCACCATTGTTGAGAGGGCAGGGTTGAGGAGAAAATACTACTTCTCCTGCTGCAGGGAACCATCAGCCTTTGGAACGTAAGCTATTTAGCTAGCTGAACTGTACTGGGAGAAGAGAAAAACCCCATCCTTAAAATACATCAGTCAACAGCAGCAAGAACAATAATTTCCATCTGATCTCCCCCTGTCTCCAACCACATGCAACTCATATACGTCATGTATGAGTAACTCATATAATTCATACTCATATACCTACTAATCCTATACCCATAACACACGAATGACGTAGGTGCTCCTGCCATAATAAATCTATTGGTCTTTTTATGGTGCCACAAAACTCTTTCAATCAGACACAAGCTTTATAACGAGAGTTTTGCATTTATTTTCACGCAGTATTTGTGCCATCTGGGTTTTGTAATCCACAAATAAGACTCAATTGACCAGTCTTAAGTTTTGCTCTGTTCTTTCACCCATGCAACTTGTTTCAGACAATATCACCATCCATGAACAACAGGAAGATAAGGAGGACCTTCTAGAGGAAGAGCAGGAAAATGATGAGGCAGAGGAAGCAGGTGAGAAAGTAGAGAACAATTCTGACTTGGGTGAAGAGGATGCTGAACTGAATGGAAATGCAGGTTTGTATGTGAGTGCCCGCTAAGAGGAAGCTGAGGAGTTTATGTTCCGCAAAGAGTACTAATTCACTGCACGTGGGTCCTTCCCATGTATGTCACAGTGTTGGATATGTAAAGTATAAGAACTGTAAAGTGCTATGTATTCTATTTTAATGTTAGATTCTCAAAACCATGGGCTACAGAACAGATCACTTGACACAGCTGTGCAGACAGGACCCGTCACAGGCAGCCAAAGTCAAACGTGGACAATCGAAGGGGTTCTTGCAAGCGTGGTGGGGATAGAGAGGGAAATGAATAAAGTGGGAAACTGGGAATCACCAGAGATGTAACTTTACAAACTGTGCTGTAGTTTACAAGCAATAGCCATTAACTGACTTTTCTTGTAACGTAGTGATGAAGGCATTTGAATTCAAGGACTCTGCAATAAGGACATATTAGAGCTGTGCAAAGAGCTGGGAATCTTGAAGATTCAAGGTTATGTTCAAGGACAGATAATTTCAGCAGATGCAGGAATTATTTAATGTTACTTGTCTTATCTCAAGCTTGACAATGTACTGCAGTGTTAATAATGTTACTTTTTATTTAAATGTGTTCCGCAGGTGGTGCCAAGTAACAGAGGCTTTAATTTTAAAATGTAGGAAATGCTTACCAGCTCTATGTCATGTTAGCAAGCATCAATATTTGAGGAAAGCTTATTTTTGACCCTTTTTCTTTTCTTTCTTTAAAAGGTATGCATTGAAGAGAGATTTTATTCTTTTTCTGTGTTGAATCACTGCCAACTTTTGCTGTTCCTTTGCAGTACAATTCACTGAGCACTGGGAGCCTGCCAACTCTCAGTTTGCAAAGGAACAGCAAAGGTGTATACCTGAAATTCCCTTTTAAATTTTCCTTTCCTTTTACCAAAAAACAAAACAAAAAAACCACACGTTATTATGTGGATTTCTGTGCTGAAACAGAGACCTTAGTTTTAGAATGGAAAGCTTCAACTCCTGTGGAAATTTTTGATGGATAGAGAAGTTTACATTTTAGTATCAGAGTTTATTTTTTGTCTGCAAATATCCTTTTTATTTTTTTTATTTTTTTGGTACTAAATGCAACCAAGAGAAAAAAATGAAACAAATAGTAAAAGAAACATATTAATTTTGAAACATCTCCTTTTCATTATGAGTTTGCACAGCTAAAATCAACCCCACCAGCAGAACTGTGGACATCACTCTCAGAGTGCACTGGAAAAGCATACTTTGTCCTATTCTCCTTGTGTTTTTAACAGGACGGCAGCACCTTATAAGTGACTGGCTGAACCCGACTACTGTACTTACAGTCTGCATCTTGCAGGAGGCTTAAGTGCATGAGTTGTATATTGCAGCAAGGTTGCGGATGCAAGGTGGAGTTCTGCAAGCCAGAGATTTACAGTTTCACACTGTAAAACTCTCCCATGCTTGCCTTCCTTTATTGGCCCCACAAGAACACATAGTATTTAGAATAATTTTCTTTATCTTATCGACACTCATAGCATTGCTGCCACTGTAATTACCCTCTTTTGGCACACAATGGGTTGGCAACTGTTATTATTGCAGGAATATTCTCACCGCTATCTTTTTTATTGGCAAGTCTCTTGTCATTTGGATGGAGACTGCACTGCATGTCATGGTTCACAACCTGGTTGGTTGTGATCCTGTACTAGTTGAAAGTATGTCTGCACTTACAATGGTGGCTGGCCACTTTTTTGGTTTTTGGGGGCCTGAGTTAACCCTGATGCCCCCTTTAACAAGAGTATGAAGCACGGCATCATTTTCACCCATAGAATGGATACTTTTTTCCCTATCCTCCCTGCATTCTAAAGCATCTTCCTCCAACACAGGAAGAAACTCCCGCAAGGCTGAACTAACTGTGCCCACACATTGGAGGGACTCTTCCATTTATTTCCTATGATCAGTAACTGTTCTCAAAGATTCCTCCTTTAACTGCTGCAGGAACACCTCAAGCACACCAAAAATCCAATCTGTCCTGCGCTTCTTTGTCAAAATGTGTTATACAATGGTACCTCGGGATACGAACAGGATCCGTTCCGGAGCCCCGTTCGCATCCTGAACAGAACGTAAGACGTGACAGCGCATCTGTGCATGCACAGGTTGCGTTTCGCCGCTTCCGCGCATGCGGACGTCACTTTGACCGTCTGCGCATGCGCGAGTGGCGAAACCCGGAAGTAACGCACTCCTTTACTTCTGGGTCGCCATGGAGCGCAACCCGAAAGCGCTCAACCTGAAGCGTATTTATCCCAAGGTATGATTGTATGTTCTCCAGTCATGTTCATGTCACCTTTGGCTGTGTTGCAGCAGTACCTGTTTACGTTTTGAAGGAGAAGTAGATTGGGGGGGGAGAAGGGGGTCGACTCTGTACATGATGACAGTGCAGCAAATGCACACATCTGTTTTGGGTGTAGACCAAAACATCGATCATCAGAACACACAGTGTGCATGTGTTACTCTGTGGGTCAACTAAGAAGCTTCATGGGTTAGCTATAACCTGCAGAGACAGGGCTGAATCTGTACCCATCTTCACTAATGGGGTACCTGCGGCCAACCCAGATGCTGTTGGAGGCTGCATGTTCCCCATCACCGTTGTGGAGCACCCACCAATTGTATACCAGGAACTTTGTGTGTGTGGAAACAGATGAAAGTGATGGCCATTTCACCACCTGTTTTTTTGAGCGCATTAAATAATTATAAATAATATGGTAAGGACTTTCACTATTAGTAGCAGCAATTACTGTCAAAATGACAAAAGTGCTGAGAAGCAGTTTGAAAAAGTGTGTCTGGTAGAGAAACGATTACTACCAATAATACCTACAGTAATGATATAATCACTTTTTTTTTTTTTGCATCCTACGTACAGAAACTGCACTTCTCTGTGGGAAGGAAGGGTGAGGAGAACGGACACAATTTCATGTCATGCATTTGAAACATAGACACCTTACCACAGTATTCAGTTTCCCTTGGATCAGAGAACAGAGAAACGGGAGAAGCTTGAGCCAGAACTCACAGGAGCTGCTGTCATTATTCTGGACTGACTTCTGCACAGGTCAGAGGACTTATGTGTACCTATGGAAAGGCAGAAACAGCAGTAGGAAAGCGATGCCTGTGCTACCAGATGCTTTGGGGGAAATGGGGACACACACACACACACACACACACACACACACAGCTGCAAAAACAATGATTTTTCACAGAACAGCATCTTTCTAAAATTCCACCTCATAATTATTTTCCAGATTTGAAAGAATCCTTCAAGATCCCACCAAGGATCAGTTGGAATTCCAAATTTTGTGTGTGTGTGTGTGTGTGTGTGTTCTCCAGTCTTTCTCAACCTTGGGTACCCAGGCCCTCATCCGCCTCCACCATTATGTGGATGGAGATACCATTTCACGTAGTCTTTGGCCACCTGGTGCCCTCTAAATATTTCAGAGTACAACTCCTATCAGCCCTAACTGGCTGGGCACCAGGTTGGCAAGGCTGATGCGGCTAATGCTAGTGCAACACTGAGGCAGAATTGCTATGTCTCTCCTCCACATGCCCTTTCCAGCATCTAGACAGGCTGTGGGGCTGTCACCCTACTGTGAATACAAGGGGCTTGCTGGCAGAGGCGTACCTAGCAAGGAGCTGTATTGGCACATGCCCAGAGCAATATGCGGACGGGTTCCTTGCTACTCCAAGCCAGAGTGCCGAGATGCAACTTTTGTCTCCACCCCCATTGCTCAGCCTGGACACTGAGGTCCTCCTCTGAGGGCCTTCTGATGGTTCTCACACTGCGAGAAGCGAAGTTGCCAGGAACCAGGCAGAGGGCCTTCCCGGTAGTGGCACCCACCTTGTGGAACGCCCCCCCCATCAGATGTAAAGGAAATAAACAACTATCTGGCTTTTAGAAGACATCTGAAGGCAGCCCTGTTTAGGGAAGTTTTTAATGTTTGATGTTTTATTGTGCTTTTAATTCTGTTGGGAGCCGCCCAGAGTGGCTGGGGAAACCCAGCCAGATGGTGGGGTAATAATAATAATAATAATAATAATAATAATAATAATAATTCTCCCACCTGGCCAGCCTAGATACGCCTCTGGCTGCTAGATGCACCAAGGCAGTTCAGAAAAGGTTAATCTGCAAATAATGAACCGATGAACATGTGATGTGAGTGTCTGGCTGGGCCTTTGACCCTTCAACCTGCTAATGAGCCAGAAAATCACTTGTGCGACTTCCTCATCCTTTGCTAAGTGCAGTACTCTGCGGGGGCAGGGTGGGGGGAGAACTGGGAAGCTCCTGTTACCAAACCTCCAGTACATTCTGTCCCTGCGTAGTCACTGGATGGGATTGTCTCAGGGACTCGCCCCCCTCCTTATTAGACCGGGAACCTTTGGTCCCCTTTGGCCTGGTTCCTGGAGCACAATCTGCTGCCCTAACACATATTCCTCCAGCTGCATGCATGCATTTGTTTTTTTTAAATATAGCAGCAGCGCAACACTTCCTGCATTTTCGAGGACTACCGTAGTTGCTGGCATAGCTCAAAGCTACATCTGCATCCAGGCAGCAGGTTCTTGCATGGCCAACATAGCACTGAAGTGGATGAATGAGGTACATAAAGGAAAAGATTGCTAAAGAGCAGTCCTTCTTCTCAACACAGTCACTCTCCTGTTGTATTGAATCAATCTAATCCTGCTAGGCTGCAGTTTACAGTGTTGGCAATGTACTGGTACTGTTTGAACTGTTATTATTAGTGTCACTCAGTACTTTTTTTCTTTCTAAAAAGATGTTTAGGAGTACTCTAATTTTGACTAAAGAAAATCACCATTTTATAGTTCAAACCGGGGGAAATAAATACAGTAAATGGACAAAAGTACAAAGATTCACAAAATGTTTACAGGTATGCATACTCCTGCGTACCCCCAGAAAAAAAGGACTGCTGTTACTTATTCATCACTTTCCACAGATACTGCTCACGATGATGTACACAATGGCTGTGTACACATTATACCTTAAAAGCACATCTTCCGCCCTGAAAGAATTCTGGGCACTGTAGTTTGCTGGGAATTGTACCTCTGTGATAGGGAAACTACAGTGCCCATAATTCTTTGAGGGAAAGTGTGTGTGTGTGTGTGTGTGTGTGTGTGTGTGTGTGTGTTTAATGTGCTTAAACACATAGTATGCACACTGTGTAACAAGACAGCTAAGAATAAGACATTCAAAACAACACAGAAAATAACAACAAATGAATTGGAAAAACAATTAAAATGAGACACCCATAGTAGAGACCTAGTCACCCAGCTTGTGTGAAACATGTCTATGTTAGTTTCCGGAAAGTGTGCAGGTAGTGGACACCTGTCATATCTTGATGGGAATGCTGTTCCGCAGAACCGAGGAAGCCACATGAACCAGGGCTCAGCCACACTTCCATTTGTCCCATGATTTATTCCATTTTATCCTGTGATTTCTAAGCATGGGTTTGAGAGAATCTTCTTTTGTCCTTTCCCCTGGGAAAACCTGTTGTTTACTGCTGAACTGGAACACCAATCTGCGGAAAACCCAATTGACATTTATTCTGATTCAGCAGCACACAGCGGGTTTTCCCCAGGGAAAGTGGAGGAATGAAAGCAAAACCTCTCAAGCCCATGCCTAGAAATGGCAGAACAGATAGGTGAGCAGAAATGGCAGAACAAACGGATGAACCCTAAAAGCCTTGCTTCAAGTTACCTTGGAGTAGACCTCTGAGGTCTTTGGGTCTTGCAGGAGAAATTCTCCCACAGAACACAGTTTGTATATGAGGGATTTCTCATGGTCTCTCAAGTAAGCTGGTCCTGAGCTGCACAGAGCCTTATAGGTTGGTACCAACAGCTACATATCTTGTATGGCAAAAATAAAAAATATGCATACATTTTAGGACCCCTGAATATGGAAAATGCATTTCCTGGAATGTAAGGAGCAGTGACCGTTCTGCAAAATACCCTGCATTGCAACTTGTTCGTGTGGCTCTGTACAGCGCCTGGCAAAATACCAGTAACCAACTGCATTTTAATTGTAGTAGAAAAACATACCCTCCAACATTTCTCCAATAAAAATAGGGACATCCCATTCCATAATTACAGTTTTACTAGTTATACCTTACACATCTTACTGGGTTGCCCCAGCCATTCTGGGCAGCTTCCAACATATCGAAAAAACACAATAAAACATTAAACATTAAATAAAATTACCTATACAGGATTGCCTTCAGACGACCCAGGGGTTGGATAACTCCATAGCTCCCAACATTTCTCCAATGAAAATAGGGACATCCTAAGGAAAAGTGGGACATTCCAGGATCAAATCAGAAACCAGGATGGCTTCTCTAAATCAGGGACGTCCCTGAAAAATAGGGACACTTGGAGGGTCTGGAACAGAGAAAAGGTTATTTGATGGGATACGTCATACCAGAACCTTTGAAAGTAGCCTTCCGTATGTGTGGCTCAGGCAGATCTTTGCCACAACTCCTCTCTAACGTTCTGGTGGCAAAACCCATATCCTCCCACCCCCTGCTCTGTTTTTAAAACTACCCTTTCAGATAAACGCGGGCCTAAAACGCAGCCATGGCAAGGCAAACACTCCTGAAAGGCTCGTGAAATGCAGAAGACCAGCTATACAATCACAGGGTGCTGATGATCTCTAATTGATTTCCAAGAAAGCTGTCCCCTTCTCATTCAGCATCGGAAGCACTAAAGTGGACAGTTTTCATGGTAACCCTTCTCCCTCTAAACGGTGCCTGGAATTACCTTCTAAAGCACAACCACCTCTTTAGTCAAGAGATGAGACAGTGGGGGCAGGCGGGGAGAGAGAGAAAGAGAATGAGGCTCCTTGAATGCTCCCACTTCTTCCTGCTGCCAAACACGTTTTTTTGTGAATGCACTAAGCCGTTTACTCCCCAGCTGTGCCGCAGACTGCCTGAGGATCCAAGCCTGAGTGATATGCTTTCTCTTCTAGCGCCCTGCTGCCCTTATTATTGCATAGAGCCCCCTGGGTGGAATCCGGAATGGGGGTCATGCCACGGACACTGCTGTTGCCACTGCCTGTTGCTGCTTCCATCAAGTGCATTTCAGTTCCGAGACTCCAGCTGCTGCACAATTCTTGTTTGGAGCCGGATGGCCCAGCTGTGGCTGTTTGCTTTTTAGGAAAACTAAGGAAAGGCTTTAGAAATAGCACAGATAATATTTCTGACCTGTTGGCAATCTTTGTGCTGATTATAAACTTTAAAAAAAAAGCAGCACCGAAAATGTTAAAAGTTAGGTGGAATCTAGACACATATTAAAAAATGTGAAAATGCTTTTTTAAGAAAACGTTTGAAAATATATTTTGAATTTGCCATAGCTCACCATCGCCGTCTAGTGTCACATTTGTATAATGCACTTTACAACACACGTAAAGCTTTTTATTTGCAGCTGTATAGCTGAGTCCTTAGCAACGTTACAAAGGTGAGAAACAAACTGTGAGTCAAATGAAACTGGGGATATGTCACTGGATCTCTGGACTCTGCTTTTTAAATGAGATGCAATCATAGGAGGAGTTTCTTTAATTCTTGTTAGCGGGGGGGGGGGGGGGAGGCTTTCCCCTGCACTGTTTTCCCAATCAAAATAATCCAATATTTCTTTATTTTCCCCTCCATGGGACAGAGATGCCTGGGGGTACAATTTTGATTAGATAAAAAAGTGCTCTTTGCACATTTATTTTATTTAGTTTCATTTTTGTATTTCCCACGCCCCCACCCTTTCCTCCTGCAGAAGCCAAGGGTGGCTAACAACAACCCACGAATACAAGCATAATAAAATAGTTAAAGCATCAGCAAAACCGATGATTTGAATCAAGGATTATAATATGACACCGCAAAAAATTAAAGTAGTTATGTTCCCAAAGCCTGACTAAACAAATGCATTCTTATTTTGCACCTGAATGTGGGAGGCACAACCGAATTTTACTCAATTACATTTTGGTTTACCGTATTTTTTGCTCTATAAGACTCACTTTTCCCTTCCTACAAAGTAAGGGGAAATGTGTGTGCATCTTATGGAGCGAATGCAGGCTGTGCAGCTATCCCAGAAGCCAGAACAGCAAGAGGGATTGCTGCTTTCACTGCGCAGCAATCCCTCTTGCTGTTCTGGCTTCTGAGATTCAGAATATTTTTTTTCTTGTTTTCCTCCTCCAAAAACTAGGTGCGTCTTGTGGTCTGGTGCGTCTTATAGAGCGAAAAATACGGTATATACAAAATAAAACAGAGCTCCGGTCATTGATGTCTCCCACATCATATTGTTTTGGACTTGGGAAAAACAGAATATTGGAGAACATGAGCTTTCTCAGACATGTCACACCCATGTCCTTATTTCACCACCACCATCTTATAGGGCCTGTTTTGCTGCATTGTTCGAATGCCCCAGATTGCAAAGACAACAACGGTGTCCGTTCCATTCTTTTTACTTTCTGGCTTCCCATCATGACAAGAAAATTGGTGGCCACCTGCCAATCACCAAGTCTAAACCAGCAGAATCAGTTTGGCCATATTAAGGGGGTGAAAAGATGCACCCTAGCAGTACTGAGTTGCATGGTATGGCTTTTGGGCAAGTTGCATCCCCCTCAGTTTTATTCCTCACAATCTGTAAAATGGGAATAAGGTATGGGTGAGGCCGTGGGCTGCATGTGCAGTAACAGTAAGAGTGATACTTTAGCTTTTCTACTTTACATTACAGTGGAACCTGTTTTCGAGCATCTCGGAAGCCAAACATTTCCAAACCCAAACGCCGAAAACCCAAAAGTAAACGCTTCCGTTTTTGAACGTGCTTCGTAAGTCAAATGGCTTCCGTTGCATGTTTTTCAGTTTTCTCAGTGGAAATTGCTGACAGCCCTTTGCACCTCGGTTGCTGAACGTTTCAGAAGTGTAATGGTCTTCTGGAATAGATTATGTTCAACAACCAAGGTTCCACTGTATTTATAAAGAGCTTTTTCTTAAGTGCTCACTTCAGCTGAAGAAAAGGCAGGGAGGGGAATCAGACTTTGGAAAAAGGCAAGCAGCTTATGATACCCAACACCAGGCCCCTGTGGTCCTCTGTGCACCTTTCTAGCAATCAAGTCCAGCAGCTCAGTGGGTTCAGGCAGTCTGTACCAGTTGCACCTGCACGAAGTAAAAAAAAGTTGACCAGAAAGAAGAGCCAGCAGAAGCCATTAGTTGCACTGAGCAGTGAAACTAGGAGGATCCAGTAGACTAGACTCAGAAGGACTCACTGCCACCTCAGCCCATATTATGATGCTGGAGATGGTGAAGAGCAGCAGCGATCAGGCTGGGAGGACCCTTCGCTTGCAAGCTTCCCTGTTGGTTCAGGGATTGGGAGCAAGAGAGGGATGGGCCTCCTTTAATTCCCATTTGCAGGACCAGGCATCAGACTTCCCATACCCCAACCCAAATAACAAAAGACCAAAGAAACTGGTTTTGGGTCAAAACAGGCCACAACTTTATTGAATACAGATGAAAGAAGTTTGGCTTGGGCATGGGGCAATCTAAATACGTCCGGCATGGTCAATCCAGATGGGGGTTCCTAAGACTTAAATCCAATAGGGTGACCCCCGCAGGGACTGCCATTTGGGGGAGTGCCTTCGGCCCTGGCCCCACCTGGGCACACAGACATGGCCACTTCCCCCAGATCCGTTTAACGGGACACCCCAGCATTTGGAGGGGCAGGCGAAGACTACAACCTCCCCTCCATCTAAAACAAAGTATTGCCCCAATACCCAACCTGTTGTGACGATTGCTATGATGTAGGCAAAACCACAAGGTAAAGGTAAAGATAAAGGGACCCCTTACCATTAGGTCCAGTCATGACCAACTCTGGGGTTGCGGCTCTCATCTCGCTTTATTGGCCGAGGGAGCCGGCGTTTGTCCGCAGACAGCTTCCGGGTGATGTGGCCAGCATGACTAAGCCACTTCTGGCAAACTAGAGCAGTGCACGGAAACATCGTTTACCTTCCCGCTGGAGCGGTACCTATTTATCTACTTTCACTTTGACGTGCTTTCGAACTGCTAGGTTGGCAGGAGCAGGGACCGAGCAACGGGAGCTCACCCCATCACGGGGATTCGAACCACCGACCTTCTGATCGGCAAGTCCTAGGCTCTGTGGTTTAACCCACAGCGCCACCCGCATCCCGGGAAAACCACCAGGTCAGTGCCAATTAGCCAGGTGGGCAAATTCCTACCGGGCCCCTTAAAGGACAGCGACCACCGTAGTCACAACAATGTCATTGACTATCAGCTTAAACCAAGGGTAGGTGGGTGGGGAAACCCAGCACAGAAACAAACAGGCTGAGCCCCAGGTGCTGGCTGCTGAAATGAGCAAGGGGGTGGATCCGAGGGAAGCCCACCGTTGGTTCCATCAGCTGTGCCCCCAGCACAGTCCAAGCCATGGCCTGCAGCCCTACTTGCCAAAGCAGGGAGCAGGCCAGAGCCAGTCTGAATTCCCTCGTCAGGGCCCCAGTGAAGCCTCCTCTGTCCTGCAATGCCATCGCACGAAAAGGGTGAGTGGGTTTGTCCATGCAGTGTTCTCCTCCGACTAAGGTAAAAAGTTAAAGGACCCCAGGATGGTTAAGTCCCATCAAAGGCGACTATGGGGTTGCGGCTCTCATCTCGCTTTCAGGCTGAGGGAGCCAGCGTTTGTCCACAGACAGTTTTCCGGGTCATGTGGCCAGCATGACTAAACCTCCACTGGCGCACAGAGGACCGTGACGAGTGCCAGAGCGCACGGAAATGCTGTTTACCTTCCTGCCGCATGCTTTCGAACTGCACTGGCGTGCTTTCGAACTGCTAGGCTGGCAGGACCTGGGACAGAAACCACTGACCTTCCAATCAGCAAGCGCAAGAGGCTCAGTGGTTTAGACCACAGCACCACCCACGTCCTCCTCCAACTATCACTGCCCTCCCCCATACACTTTCTCCTCTCTAAATCTGGAGATACCCCTTCAGCTACAAACAGGAGAGCTACATATTGATTGCATATGAACTGAACCGAAATCTCAGTTGCATAGGATTCACAATCCACATTAGGCTGAGGTACTGATAGGATGGGCTCTGCCTTAGCTAAACTTTCCTGCAAGCTACTTTGGAGGAAGTGAGACCATTTTGCACCTTTTCCCCCAGTTAATCCATTGCGGGGAAAGCAGGTGCTAACAAAGGGAACTGATGGTTTTCTGACTGTAGGCAAATGGTGACTAACTGAACAGCTGCCTCCCTGCTTCACCTAGCTCCTAATTCCGGCTATACAGAAAGCACAGCCTGCCTGAGGCTCAGTGTACTTGTCACCCGCTGGTTGATGTGACCAGTTGCCAAGGTAACCTTTGCCAATCCCTCTCCCCCCAAACACAGTCATTCAGAAGCCTCACTAGCAAAGATAATATGGCAAAGAATATTTGTGAGATTAGTTGGTGCAAAGGAAAAATAGGTATATACCAAAAGAAATAAAAATTTATGGATGCCAAGATTCAAGCTTGGGACCAGTACTCTTTGGTGAAAAAACCTCAGTAGATATTTAGAATAACAAAATATGCAGCAAGTAAAGCATGGAAATATAGGCTGCTATAACTTCAAAATATGCCCTTGTGAGTTCCAAAACATCCCTCTTCCTCCAGCATAGGGGGGGAAACCATGTGTTTGGCAAGTTAAAAATTGGTTTACTTTCAAACTCTTCAAAAGTCAGGTGCTTCACCATAAATCAGTCAGAATGTTGCACAGCCAATATAACTTGGCTTTGCCAGAAGGCGATAATTGTTCCTAGATTGTTGGCATTGGAAGTCAACAGAGGCTTGCTAAAGCCATGCAGCGGGAGGCAACAGCTCAGAGCTCCTTATATGTCAGAGTTCAGATGTAGACTGGAAGAACAAAGGCTTGATTACCTAGTTCCTCCCAAGATGAGGGGAAGTGGACATAGCTAAGCCTGACAGGACAGCTGACTCTATGGTATTAACCCCTTCATGCTTTAAATAGACTAAAGCATGTTGGTTATATGAGGCTAGTTATCCCATAAGATTGTCAGTGGGGAGTTTATAGACTGGCACAAAGACCCTGGGTCCAGTGTTTGGATTTCAATGTGACCTGAGTGGTCCATGTAGCCAATATTTTAGAAGATCACAGCAGGGCAGGATCTGGCTAAAATGGGTTAGGTTGGGTTGAGGAGTTACTTGAGAGTTCTGTATGTCTCCCTGCCCCCACTGCCATAAAATTGTAAGGTAAAGGTACCCCTGCCTGTCAGGATCAGTCGTGACCGACTCTGGGGTTGCACGCTCATCTCGCTCAAGAGGCCGGGAGCTGGCGCTGTCCGAAGACACTTCCGGGTCACGTGGCCAGCGTGACGAAGCTGCATCTGGCGAGCCAGCACCAGCGCCGCACACGGAAACGCCATTTACCCTCCCGCTATAAAGCGGTCCCTATTTATCTACTTGCACTTAGGGGTGCTTTCGAACTGCTAGGTGGGCAGGAGCTGGGACCGAACGATGGGAGCTCACCCCGCCGCAGGCATTCGAACCACCGACCTTTCGATCAGCAAGTCCTCGGCTCTGTGGTTTAACCCACAGCGCCACCCACAGCGCCAATAAAATTGTATACACCACTTAATTGTGAAAAAACCTCAAAGCAACATACAAAATGAATACAATGAAATTACCAGTAAAAAAGAGAGAGAGAGAGTTAAAAACTATGTTCTAAAACCTTCAAAAATAATTAAAAACCACCGGAAAGTTAAAAACCAGATTAAAACACATATCCAAATTCTAGAAGCCCATCTACGCCTAAACAAGAATGTTTTTAGCAGGCCCCGAAAAGACTGAGTTCAGATGCCTTCCTGGTGTCAATTGGCAGGGAATTCCAAAGTGTGTGCTCCCCTCCAACCCACCTACCCCCCAAATAATTTGCGCAAAGCCTTGGTGAAAGCACACACAGACACAGTTGTACCTTGGATCCCGAACACCGCAAAGCCAGAAGTGACTGTTCCAGTTTGCAAACGTTCTTTGGAACCCCACTGTCTGGTGGGGCTTCTGCAGCTTCCAATTGGCTGCAGGAGCTTCCTGCAAGCCAATCAGAAACTGCGCTTTGGTTTCCAAACGTTTTGGAAGTCGAACGGACTTCCGGAACGGATTCCGTTCGACTTCCAAGGTACAACCGTATAGTGTGTATACCTACAGTGTGGACAGGAATCCCTGGCTACCTCATGTGATGAACTTTTTAAATTTACTAGCATTCTTCCAAGAAATGTGGGAAAGGTGAGGAGCATCCCCCACATTTTTGCTTTCTGTACCAAGGGTGATAGGCAGCCAACTCACAGACTGCCAAGTTTTTTCTGTTTGATTGTGGCCTTGTGGCCTTGTACTTAGTTCAGATTATTTTGCTTCCATTTCCCTGCCTGAACAACACCAGGGGCCACTGGCAAAAGCTATAGTGAAGGAAAGAAAATCCAAATATGAAATGGATTTTACTAAATGATACAGATTTCTCTGCTTATTTCTCCACCCACATACCTTTCCTCAACAAATTCTTGTTTTGAAAAGTATGGAATAATATAAGAAACTGTCTCTATCATAACCCCTTGATCTCCAGATTAATAAATCACTTCATAGACAAGCAACTACATTCAGTGGTAAATTAATTAATTTAGCCTCAACTAAAGACAATGCATTTAGCCAACTGGCTAAAACATGGCTATATACTGTATTTTTCCATGTATAAGATGCCCCCATGTATAAGACACCCCCTATTTTGGGGAACTCCAAATTAAGAAAACACCCCTCAGCACTACTTGTGTATAAGACAAGCCCCAATTTTAAACCTAATTTTTTGGTTTAAAAACCTAGTCTTATACACTGAAAAATACGGTAGCTTCACTAGACCAAGCTACCATTTTATTAAATCAAATAAGACCTCCACTCTTCCAATATCTTCAATTTTGGCATAGAACAAATGAAAGGACTGCAAAACACCACGTTTGAAAACATAACAGTTAGTGATAATCCAAGATGATGGGTGGGGGTGGGGGGCGGTAAGTGAAGAATATGCCTCTTCCTTTCCAATATCAAGACTGATCAGCTGACAACCCTATATAAAACAAAATGCAGGGGGATTTGAGAAACAGTAACATGACTAGAGTACAAACAGAATGGACTTAGATTTTTGAAAATAAATACTGAAAATAGAAATAAGCACAAATCTGAGAGATTATTTTCAAGTCTGTTTATCAGTGGTCCTTACATCTTATCAATTAAACAAGATATACCAGTTTGTTTTGTTTTGTTGGAGGCGTAGGAGATGAAGAGCGGATTATCTACACATTTTTGTGGAAGTGTAAAAATGAAAATCAGACATTGGTCTTAAACACACTAAAGGAAATGACAGGATACAATAACTTAAGGAAGTATACAATTTATTCCCAATTTATTCCCCAAACTCATCTTTAAAAGAAAGGTTGCAGAAAATATGGGAAATTGCTCTAGTTGACATTGACATATTAGAGGCAAACATCAAATAATCAACGAGAGAGATTTATAGAACGATGAGCTTTCTTTATTTACCATATAATTATTTCCCACCCATATGACTCAGTTCTTCTCTGATATTGACATATTCTTTAATATACTCTTCTTCTACTGTACTTTGATATATATTTGATATATAATTACTATCTTTAACATAAACACAGCTTATAACGTAATCGCAACTTTAGTTCTTCATTTTTTATCTGCTCAAAGAAAATAAGGAGGGCAAGGTTGAAGGTCGAAAACAATGGTTGTGGTGAAGTCTTTGCAAATAGCTGAACCCACATTAGAAGCTGTTCCTGAGCCTTTAAAAAAAAAAAGCTATTTTCAAAAATTGCCTCTTCGGGATAGACTGATGCTGCAGTCCTATATCTGGTTACCTGAGAGAAAGCCCTATCGAACCCAGAAGGGCTTACTTCTGAGCAAAGGCGCCATCTTCTGAAAAACACAGACATCACTCCATGACCGTCTCCATGTTTGCCCTGACAAATGATGTGCGGCCCCCTCAAAAACAACATTGAGGGGGCCCAAAATGTTTCAGCTCCTAGGAGCTGGCACCTACACTTCTGATCAGAAAAATTATGGAGGGGAGAGTGTCCTCCTGCTCATGCTCAGACTTTCCCACAGGCATCTCTTGCTGGCCATGGTGGGATCCTGCACTAGAAGGGCTTTTGGTCTCATCCAGCAGGGCTGCTCTTATGTTTCATATTAATATATTGAGCAATGGTCAGAAATGCATGAAGAATTGCCCCTTAATTGCCCCTTGAATAACCTCTCTTAATTGCCTCCCAGTCCGCTTTTGTTCTGTGGGGGTGACTTTAATTACTAATTTATTTGCATTGCCCTTTCTTTCCATTATTTAACAGGAAAATGGCATTTCTTCAGAAAAAAGGGGGGCGGAGAGGAAGAGGAAGAGAAACTCAGCAATTAAAGCTTTTCATCCTCCCACGGTAACAGAAACTGAAATTGGGGAAATTAGCAGGAGCAGTTCAGGAGGCAAGAGGGTATTCACTGCTATTTATCACTCAGCCTTAACCCACAGAAAGCTACAAAATAGGGCAAACAGGATTCTCTTTGTTAAAGGCACAAGAGCCCTGAAAGGTCTCAAGAGTGTTTTGCTTGTCCACACTGGACAGGCTGGTGGTGCAGATATTTCACACCTGCTTTCCATTATTGTTTTGTTTTATGCTAGATTTTGCTTTTTTTAAAAAAAGAAAATGTAATGTAACGTAACATAATGTAACATCACATCACATGTCACGTCACGTCATGACAGCACAACACATCACAACACAACATGTCACAATGCCACAGCACACCATATCATGATGTCATGACCTGTCACATCACGACCCACCATGGTGTGACACCCACCATGGCATGACACGCCAAGTTGTGACACAGCACATGATGTCATAACATGACACACCACACAGTCACATCAAAATGTCATGTCCTGACATCATGACCCACCATGTCACAAGTCCCATCATATCATGACACTGCCTGGTCTCCTTGCGTTCCACCCTACCAGCAGTAACACTTCAGGTTACAGACTCTGCTAACCCAGAAATAGTACCTTGGGTTAAGAATTTTGCTTCAGGATGAGAACAGAAATCGTGCTCTGGCGGCGCAGTGGCAGCAGGAGGCCCCATTAGCTAAAGTGGTACCTCAGGTTAAGAACAGTTTCAGGTTAAGAACGGACCTCCAGAACGAATTAAGTTCTTAACCCAAGGTACCACTGTAATGTCAGTGTACTGGAAGAAGCAAAGATCACTAGTGTCAAAGCAATGATTCTTCAACATCAACTTTGTTGGATTGGTCATGTTGTGCGGATGCCTGATTATTGTCTTCCAAAGCAACTACTCTATTCCCAACTCAAGAATGGAAAGCGAAATACCAGTGGATAACAAAAGAGGTTTAAAGACACTCTCAAGGCAAATCTAAAAAAATGTAACATAAGCACTGATAACTGGGGAACACTGGCCTGCAAGCGCTCCAATTGGAGAACAGCCTTTACCAAAGGTGTCATGGACTTTGAAGAAGCATGAGCTTAGGGTGAAAAGGAGAAACGAGCTAAGAGGAAGGCATGTTTGGCAAACCCTCACTGTGATCAACTCCTACCCAGAAACCTGTGTCCCTATTGTGGAAGGATGTGTGGATCTAAAATTGGCCCATCACAGTCACTTATGGACTCACTGTTGAGACCGTGTTCATGGAAGACAATGTTACTCGGCTACGAGTGATTGCCAAAGAAGAGAACCGCTAACATTAATGGGAAGGAGTTCACCATGTAACAGCTGAAGTTCCAGTCAAAGAGGGATGTAGACAAGCTGTGGAATCTACAACAAGCTGCTGTATATTTCATAGAATCATAGAATTGCAAAGTTGGAAGGGACCACGAGGGTCATCTAATCCAACCCCCTGCAATGCAGGAATAGTTTCATGGACACATGTACCATGTACCCATCACAGGTGGTTATAAGGCAACTTCCTATGTTCCTAGCAGTCTACGCTGACTGTGAGCAGTCTTTCCCAGCCCTTCCTGGAGATGCCAGGGATTGAACTTGGGACTTTTGGCATTGAAAAGCACTATGCCACCGAGCTACAGCCCTTCCTTAGCTAGTGTGCTATCATTTGTGCCTGAAAGCAAGACTCCAGCCCATCTCTCGGAAGGCTGAGGTCCAGGCAACTAGGAACTCATGAGATGGGGACAGGAGGGTCCCAAGAAAATGGAAATAAAACAGCTCACCCTTTCCCCTGGGCTTTGTCTCTTTCACTGTCTGAAATCTAAACCATCCATGTATATCTGGGCAAACAGCAGGGCTGAAATTGCATAATGCCCTAGGAAATTGCATAATACAATTCAAGTGTCCAACGAAATGTGCTTGGTGAGTTTCCAAGCCGTTTAGGTCTAGTCCTGAGAAATCCATCCTCTTTCCTCAGCTGGGTCATGGAAAAGATCCAAGAGCGTGGGTGACTGGTTAACACAGCCAAGGTGGGGCTGTTTGGGAAAAGCTGGTTTCGGAAGGTGGTTTCTTTTTTGTTTGTTTGTTTGTTTTTGGCAGAGTCCCAGACCCATTTAGCATTTACCGCCTGGATTTAGTTGAGAAGAATTGTAACCAGAAGCATCTTACATACTCTGTGAGATGCAAAGTGGAGTCACCAGATGGATTTTGCATGTGGGAATAACAAGAAAGGAGAAGAAGAAAAGAAGCAAAAGCAAAGACTGGCTTGTTTTGTTTTTAAAGCTGTTGCTAAGCTGTGTTGCTCTATTTGTTGGCTAAACTGGGTTGCCACCTTTCTCCATATAGGAATGATACAGCATTATCCCGCATGAATTTGTCTCATCCTCTTTTAAAGCCATTCAAGTTGGTGGTCATCACTGCCTCCAGTGGCAGCATGTTCCACAGTTTAACCAGTGTCGGATTACCAAATAGGCAGAGTAGGCACTGGACTATGGGCCCTCACACCTTTTAGGGGCTCCATGAGAACAGATCAAAATCATATTGATTTGATCTTGATAGAAAATTACAAAAACGTATTAGGAAATAATTTACGAGGGGAGGCCCCTGAAATTTCAACTGCTTAGGGGGATCCACAGGGGTTTAACCCAACCCTGAGTTTAACCATGTGCTGCATGAAAAGTTACTTTATCTGTTCTGAATCTCCCAACATTCAGCTTCCCTGGATGTCCACAAGTTCTAGCGTTATGAGAGAGGAAGACCAGGTTTTCTCTGCCTGCCTTATCCATGCCATTTTGTGCTTACCAGTTTGGATATACTCCGGCAGCTTTACTTGGAAACAGGGCCACTGTCTCTGGGACAGAAGTGGTTGTCCAGATCAGCTGGAACAATCTGATCTGGTCTCTAATCAAAAGACCATTTACCTATCAGCCGAACAGAACAAAAACATGAACAAAGAGAAAAACAAAAGACACAAAAGAAGACAGAGACGTGCCTGGCATTTGTGTGTGTTAATTTACACATATAGATGCCAACTTTGAAATCATTAGTATAATAAAAATAGAAATACAATACATCTTACCATAGTGGGGAAGACTGTAAGCTGGTGACCTACTCTACTCGCCAGAGGCTAACGAATGATGGTCAATTTCAAAGCTCCTGCTTGCTCTTCCTTCCCTTCTTAGCGTTCTTTACCATTAAGCTGGACGTGAACCAGGGCAGCGCTTTCATAGGGGCCTCCGTTACATAGAGGACTGCCCTCTGTGAACTAGGCCACCTTGCCCACTGTAGCAGGAAGGCAAAGGCAGCAGTGAAACAAGGCAGCTTCTCCCTCAGGTGGCCTCAGGTGAGGGCATTGTAGCAGGATCCAGACAGTTGGGACCTGTGGGATGCAGTGGACTGGGGCATTCTTCCTGCGCAAGCCCCATTGAAAGGAATTAAGCCCACGTTCATACCTTACATGTAAAGCATTCCCATGCAACTTTGGCTTCTGCCAAAGCATCCCAAGAGCTGCAGTTTGTTAAAGCTACTGAGAGTTGTTAGGAAAGGCCTAGTCCCCTCACAGAACTGCTGTTCCCAGAGTTCCCTGTAAAGAGGCAGTGATTGTTACACCCCACCCTCTGATAAGTGTAGTCCTGGCAGGGGAATAGCAGGTCTCCCTCCTAATAACTCTCAGTACCCTTAAACTACAGTTCCCAGAATTCTGTGTGGGAAGCTTTCACTGTTTAAAGCAGTACCACAGTGCCTTAAAGCTGTAGTGTGAATGTGGCCTAAGGGCACCAAGGAGCTTTCGCATAGCTCCTATTCATTCCAATGCAGTGCGTGGGTGGGAACGCCCTAGTGGATTGGGCCCTGCGTCAGTTAGTTGAGGAAAGCTGCCGTTTGTACATTTTCTACCTCAGGCACCAACCATAATGCCTGGGAGCAGCTCAAAGCGGGAAACCTGGATGTGGGAAGGACCACAGTGAGCCCCAGGGTGTTCTCTTCCGAGAACTGTTTTCCAAAATGGCTCCCTCAGATAGCCAGAGATGGCCATGGCCTAAGACTTTCGCTGCAACTCAAGCCTTGGGTAATCATTCTGAACAATGTGGGATTCACTGCAGCTGGGCTGCTGTCCATCTCTGCATGCTATTCTGGTGGTATGGGAAATGCAGCAACTGGTGAATTGTGTGGAGTGAAGTGGGCTCTTCTCCTCTGGCTCCTAAGAGTTGGGCCCTCGAGAGGATGGCTTCTTGTCAGACATTACCACCATACCCCAGGAAGTAAATGGCCTGGGCCCCAGCAAATTGCGCACTACTGAGGTAGCGCCCTCATTCATTCAATCAGTCAAAATTCCCAGATTAAGAAAAATAATAATATCATGGCAGCGAACAGCAATAAAATTACATCCATAAAACAAATACAAAATGCACCAGAAAAATCAGATTTAATACTTCAACATAGCTAGATCACCCCTTGGGGGAAAGCATGGGTGAGCAGGGTTGCCATGTAGCCTTATGAGGCTTTGCCCTCGGGTGGGAAAAATATTGCGCCCGGGAAAGGGAAGTGGGAGTCAACAGACACTCAAGGAATAGTTTCGGAGAAAAAGCTTTATTTCTACCATGCGTGAACTGGTAGAAGGAGCAAGTGTGATAGTTCACAAAAAGCATGCACGGGTTCACAGTCATGTGCACAAACATATATACCCCTTCCAGTTCCCTCCCCTTTTCTCCTCCTTTTCCAGGAGTCCTGCCCCATGAGTTCCTCTGAGCATGAACAGAAAGCTCCTATGTTGGGACTATTGTGGACTCCTGGCACCCTTCCCAGGAAAAGGGGAATGAGAGCCAAGGGGTCGAGGAGCCCTGGTGGTTCAGCATGTCCAAGATGTTGCAACCGAATGAGATAAGATTCAGTTCTCAGGCCTGCTTTGAACAGAGTCTATTCATTAGCTTTTTGAAGCCTTCTCATGCTGATAAAAGAATAACATTTTGCCTTTGGAACAGCATCTTGTGAGAATCCACAGAAAAGCTGTAGCTGTGGATTTTAGGAGAGAGAAAGGGCATTTTGGACAGTTTTGAGGCCTGGGGTGATTATTGAAGCCTGGGGTGATTTCACAGGATTTGGGTATCCTGGCCCTTCAGCCAGAGCACTATGCCAATCATTTGCGGGTTCTTTTTTCAGTCAGCTGAGTCACCCAGTAAGTCTTCCAGAATCTTCTGTCTCAGTTCAGCTCATCTGTTGGTGAATTCCCACATGGGAATAAACTCTCCACCCATTCCAGTTCTGCTTAAAGCAGAGATTTTCAACCTTTTAGAGTCCATAGCTCCCTTGACCAACTACATGTTTTCTGAGGCACCCTTGTGGGGCTTAGGAGCCCAGTTGTGTCACCCCTTGCCTGCAGAGCTGGCAGCCTCTCATCCTTTTTTGAACATCTTCCATTGTGAAGTGTTCCCTCAGCCTCCTCTCCCCTCCTTGGGCAGCTACTGATGCCACCCCTGGTCTCTGAGCTGCTCTCCCTGCCCCAAAGAGAGGTGGCTTCTGGCCTGGGACTTGCCTGTCCATTCCCAACAGCAAGGGCTGGTGGACTGGCTAGCTGGGCTCCCTCACCCACTTGCTTGCTTAGTCCAAGGCTGCCTCAGCTCCTGGCAAACAGCACCCCCTGACCAGCCCCAGAGGCACCATTCACCTGGGGAGCTTGTAGCCAGGGCTGCTGCAACAAAGAGCCATACAAGCCCTTGGGAGGCAGAGACACAAGAAGGCATCAGAGGGAGGGAAGAAAAGAGGGACAGAGGCCAGTGTTGCCCAGGACACCCTGACCATCCTTCAAGGCACCCCAGGGTGTCATGGCACACTGGTTGAAAACCACTGGCTTAAATTATTTAATTAATAATTACTACAACTTATACAACTACTGGTCTAAGGAAAATGAAGTAAAACTATGTAACAGATAATTATTTCTCCTCTTTGCTCTTTAGCCATCTGGGCAAAGTAACAGCCACATCACTTCTCTCCCCTTTGGAGTCTGTCTAATTAATAAGTATGTTGCTAAGGAAACCCTGTTGCTGGGGGAAGACCTGTTGCAGGGAGAAAACTTGTTGCTAGGGGCAAAACTATGCAAGGATCATTTCAAGTCTGCAGTACACTAACAAGGATGAGTTCTAAGCAGGTTTCAAAATTCCAGTAGGTGCCTTCCTGATATTTACTGGAAGTGCATTCCAAAGGGCAGGTGCCACCACACTAAAGGCCCTGGTCTGAGTGGATACCAGATGAACCTCAGTAGCATAAGACAATACTCAATAAAGGTCACTCCTCAGGATCAAAGTGACCAGGCAACAGTATGCAAGGCAATGGGATCCTGGAGGCCCTAAGTTGATCATGTCATGACATGCCCATAGGAATACCTTAAACCTGGCCTAGTGGTACATCAGCAGCCAATGCAGCTCTTTCAGCACAGGCAGGGCACCTCCTTCAGCAATTTTGCTGCAGCATTCTGCACCAGCTGCACCTTAGACATCTGCACTACTTATCACTGTGTGTGTGTGTGTGTGTGTGTGTGTGTGTGAGAGAGAGAGAGAGAGAGAGGGACAGCCGCCTGCAGCCTCCGGCCCTGTGATCAGTTAATCCTTTCATTACTGATGCTGCTCCCCCAGATTCCTTGTTGTCTGTAGGGAGATCGTGACCTTTGTAAATAAGAGAACAGAAGGCTGGGGGAAGGGACAGGGATAGACGTTGGTTGTTCCCTGTCTCAGAGGCAGCTAGCCCTACTTTCCCCCTGGAATGCCATTTTTGAAGAGAAAACAACAAAGGGGTCTTGAGGCACCTTGAAGACTAGCAGACTTTTTATGCTGTCCTCTTTTATGTGCTACAGACAGTCCACTTCATCAGATGTACAAAGCCTTATCCCAAATTGCAGATACATAAACAGATGTCTGGGTGCACAGGAATATAAAATGTGAAGTTAAAATGCAGAAAAGTACAGCCAATGGTGACTACCTACTGAGCAGTGGTAATTCACAAAGCAGTTTTTGATGACAGACACCCTGGCATTGGTAACTGGCATATAATTTGTTAAGAGTTCTTGGTCGCATTTCAATCCACCAATGTCAGCGCTGGTTTCACATAGCAAGGACCTTTGCTCCAGGATTGCTGCTTTTAAGGTCATTTCCAGAGTGTCCTGGGAAGGTTGAACAGCAGTCTTTTGGATACTGCCATTTCTGAACTATGCATGGCAGGGCATCTTCCCTCTGTGCAAGAGTAGCTTTCGTAACAAATTACCAGCAACAGGGGTCCCTCTATCCACCTTCTGCCATCCTCTCTGCATCTAACCCAGGTGCCTGAGGGTTTATCTGGGGAGCGGAATGTATGCAGTGATAAAGGCTCCTTGCCTTGCTTTGCATCCTCCTACTATTATTAGGTGTGCGGGTCACATTTGTGGCTAAAGCTCAATTGCAATAGCGGTTGTATTAAACTCATTCAGCACGAGGAAGAAGAACAGCCTAATGCTTAATCTTTCCCCAGGACTGTCTGGACAGAGCTCCCACCCTGCTTCAGGGAAGACGAGACCAGACTGGTTTGCAGAGGGTGATGTCATTGACTGGCTAGACAAAGAGGAATGGTGGGAGGCACCAGCTGGGGAACCCTGAAGGGAAGAAGGCTCAGAGCCAGGGAGTTGGTGGCGAGACAACAATGAGTGGCCAGAGGAAGAAGACTGAGAGGAGCAGGTGTCAGAAGCTGAAGAGGTAACAGGGTTTGGTGAGCAGGGGGAGTCTGTGGCAGAAAGAAGTCCATAATCAGAGGCAGAAGCGGAGGCTGCAGGGCCAAAAGGCAGAGATGAGTCAGGCTGCTGAAGGAGCCAGGGTGTCCCCCCTTCTTGCGGCAACAATCTCCCCTCCCTACTGGGCTCCCAAGACCAGAAGTGGTATGAAGAGGGAGGAACAGACACAGATTTGTAGGGCTAGTCTCAGGTTGCTTGGAAGAACCTGGAAGGGGGCGATTTAGGCAGCTGTGGGAAGGCAGGGACCTCTAGCCCCTACAACTGCCTCATAGGGGCAAGACCTACTGAGAAGAGCTACTGTGCCCATTGGGCTGGTGCTCTTGAGCTGATCTTGTTTCTTCTAATGAAGAGTTTACTTTATGTGATTTATTTATGACACCAGCTCTTGACAGACAGGATACACATCTTTCCCAGAAAATCAGGTTTTGGGGGAGTAAGGAAAATGATGGGGAAATGAAATGCTGAAGAATTTTCACAAGGGCTTTTCTTTAAAAATAAGTAAATCACAGACTGATATGCAAACGTGAAGAACTGAATGTTAAGGTTGAAAAAATGAGGAACCGAAACAGAAGAGATTTGCCCGTCCTTACAGTCTGCCTGGAAGCAACCGCAAAATTATAGCTGCAGTGATTCCAGCTCTCCACACGGGAGCAGCACTTCACCTCTTCCAAAAATAGTGGTTTTTACAAAATTTGTTCCTCTCCAGCTTTGCTAGATCAGAAATGATGGGCAATGACAGCTTGGGAAATCGGGGTGGGGAAATGGTTTATTATAAGGAGACACTTATAATAAACCAGGGGCTTCACCCCTTATCAGATCACACCTTAGGGGGGGGCCCGGACATCCTTTCTATTTGTTGTATTTTTATACTCTGTTGAAAGCCGCCCAGCGTTGCTGGGGCAACCCAGTCAGATGGGCAGAGTACAAATAACAAATGATGATGATGATGATGATGAATCTACCTAGCTTTTTCTACTTTTTGCATCATAGCCACCAAACAACTGTGTGACTTTCCCATTACAGGTTCTCTGCTCTCCCCCTGCCCCAGTAGTGGCCACTTGCAATTCTCCAGACAAGCAGACACAAACACCTGCAAACTAGATGCCTTCAAAAAGAATCAATGAAATCCTCCTCGGTTTCTTTCCTTGCCCCCAAGAACCCATGTACCTTGCCCCATGCTACGATGCTGTATTCAGACCTGTGCAGCCTCAAATATCAAAGTTGGTCCATGGTGGTGGAGGGGAGATAAAGATCTGGGCCAAAGAAGGTTCCTCACCACTATTCTGCTGGATCCATCTTTTACCTTCCCCCTCCCCCGAGGAAAAACTTTGTGTGTGTGTGTATTTCATCAGTCTACCTGGGACAGAATGACCCAGGGTTGGGATTAGGAAAAGAGAAATAACAGAGGGAGTGGTACCCATAGCACTGTCTCACAGTGTGCCAACACCCCCCCCCCAAAAGTTAGTAACCTCTGTTTGCTTATTTATGGACTAGCACTTGAGACCCTACCTGGCAGGATGCATGAATAGCTTCAGCATGAGAAACTTGAGGCATCCTTTTCAAGTATGATGCAACAAACACAAGGGTGGGATCCTGGGTGCTTCCAGACTGATGCTATTTTCAGGAGGGATTCAGTCCCATAGCAACAAATTCAGGCTGCACAGTTTAGTTGGGAAGTCTCCTAATCTCCCCTCATCTCTGATCTCCTTCACACAACTAAAATCGCCAGAGTTCCCTGGGAAGAGGACTGGCTGTTAAACCAGTTTAAGTCTGTGGTGTGGATGTGCCCCAAATCTTCTGCACACACACACAAAAAACTTACTAAAAGTGTACCTAAAGCACTTTAAAAAAAATCTCATTTATACTTCTTCGGAAAAAACCACCACCACCTTTAAAAAGTAAAAAGTTAATGGAGTGAGGTAGAAACATAGTTAAATGAACAAAACTTAACACCTGAAATAGTTCAATCTTGTTTATACAACTACTCTGAAGTAAACCCTGGCAATTTCAATGGGACTTACATCCAGGTAACTGCGGACAGGGTTCCACTCATCACCTCAATACGGTTTTGGCCCCACAGCACAGAAAAAAAACCCCAGCCCCTCATCTATGCATTTGGACAAAAGATCCGTCTCATCTCATCTCCAAGTCAAATTGCTTTCAAACAGACTCTCTCTCTCTCACACACACACACACATACACAAGCCACTCTGCTTTCTCAGCTCAACAAACACACCAAGTACCCAGTGCTTCATCTCCAGCAGAGAAATGTGGTGTTAAGGACATTTATTTATTTATTTAAGAGAAAGTTTAAAGCCTGTAGATACAGCAATAAAATATACAAAACATACTATTAAGATATTTACGCTCTGGGGAGCAATTAGCTATAGAGGGGAAAAAATAGGAATTTTTTGGCGGTGGTGAAGCTTGGTACTAAGAACTTGGGGTATATAAGCTATTTTGGAATGAGGACAGCTTTGCAGTAGTTGGAACACTTTCTAAGGCTTGGCATTTCTGAAGGAGGCAAGTTCTCTTCTTAACACCAAGGGCCTGCTTTTCCTTCCAAAGGTTGCTGAACTACAACTCTCATGAGCCCCAGCCAGCGTTCCAGGTTGAGGAAGTCTGGTGTAGGGAAAGAGATCAGTCCGACAGCTCTGACCATGACCTGACTCCTTTTTAGCCAACGCCTCTAAGTAATACTGGAAAATACTTGCTGCATTATTCTGCCTCGGCGCCGGGAGAGCCCACTGGGCAATTGCAGAGCTGAAAGGGACCTTAAGGGTCACCTAATCCAAACCCCCTGCAAAGCAGGAATCCGTAGCTGTGATTCCTCACTCCTTTGGGTTCCCGCCCATCACTACAAGGCTATGATTCTATGAACTCACACAAGCCCAACAGCTGAGATTTACAACTAGATTATCAGCATCTGAGTTCTAGTTTTCCTATGCCGGACTGTCAATTGTTAACTCAGGCAAGCAACAGCCGACTAGCGTTAGGTATAGCTCAGGCTTAAGCCCTAGAAGGTGGAGAGAATGATTGGGCAGATAGTAATAAAAAATATTACAGCCCAGAGTATTAAAAAACGGGAAAGCGTAGGAAATGGGCAAGCCAAACAAAGCGCGGTTTGGGGTGGGAGAGGAGAGACGCTGGCAGGAACCTTTTTTTTGCCTCTTTGCTCCTAACACAACAGTTAAGATGAGAGTGCAGTGGCTAGAATCAGGAGAACCAGGTGCAAAGCCTGACGTAGCCAGAAAGCTCAGGACTATTGCTGCCACTAATCTACCTCACAGAAGGAATCCATCTCATCCCTAACCTACACCGCAAGGTTGTTGAGAGGATAAAAGGATGAGGGGAAAGGAAGGGGTGGAGGTTTGCATGCTGCCCGGGGCTCCTTCAAGGAAGGGCAGGATAAAAGTGCAATAAATAATAATTAAAAAAAAGAAAGATAACCGGAGTGAACAGATCTCCAAGTGTGAATCTAGCAGTTGAGCTCTTGACTCAGCTCGGTTGCCTCATCTGGGCTTAAGGGCCAAAGAGAAGAGCTCTCCGCCGTCCCCAATGACCTGAAGCCCTGCCTAAGAAGGGGGGGGGGGAGGAACTGAGCGCTAATTTGGGTGACCTGGGTCAAAATCCCCACTTCTACCATGGATTGCTCCGTTAACGGTGAGCACATAATTCTAACAACCTTCGTTCCCTAATGTAAAATTGGAATTAGCCAAAAGCTGGTGGAAAAAAAGTTATTTTAAAAATAGAAATTCCCGGAGCTGCCAACCAAGTGCAAAGTGTGCACAGGTGTCCAATGCCCCTGGCATTTCTCTAGCCCTGGGGAACACAGGTATCTTACCTTGAAGGGCTGCTGTGCTAGGCCTACGTTCGCCTTCACATCATTTGGCAAGTTGTTTTTTTTTTAAAAAAAGAGGTGGGCCGGGGGGGGGGGGAGAAATGGAGCTTTAATGTGGGCAATGAAACAGAAAAAATTTGCACCAATATCTAAGAATGATACCCCCACAATTTCTTCTTCCTTCCCCTCCTGCCTACACTTGACAACACGGCTTGTCGAACAGACTGGGTAAAAACCTTGGAAGTTGGCGTGAGCTGCACAAGCAGCCTTTTGCGGCATGCAGCAAACATGTACAGGAGGCCAGCTATGTGGACATGAAGAGGCACTTGGTCTAGCGAAGACAAACAGAAAATACCCTTATACAAGTAGCTTTTACACATGAGGGAGAACTATTTTTTTTTCTTCTGGGGGGGGAAAAAGCCCATCTAAAATTAAGCAGGGCTTTCCCTCCAGTCACACGAGCTCAGGCAAGGAGCTGCTGGCGATGGTGTATTCGAAAGCGGCTCACGACGGACCCACAATCAAACGTCTCCAGCTGAGGCAGAGATTGAGTGCCGATTGGGCTCATCCGACAATGCAAGAAGAAGGTGTTTCTTGTGCCAGGGAAATGCAGAACCGATCAGCTGCCCAGGAGGAGTCCAATCACATGGGAGAGTTGGCGCTCTCAGCGGTCATCTCCATGTCGAAGACTTGCAAGGACTCTGTGGGACATACGGAAAGAGAGCTGAATGCATGGGATCCAGTTGCTGCAGCAGGGATCCCTGCCAATGTCAGAGATGGTTCAACATCTCCTGGACAGAGGACTGATTCACAGCCTGCAGCACGCTCAAGGTTCTGCATATTCCTCAATGACGTGCATAAGCAAAACAAACTGTAGATATGGCTGTAGAATTCTGTTCCTTGAGATCTGCAAGCCTCTAAGCCCTTATGTTTCCAAAGACTGTCTTTAAAGCCGGGCTGGAGAACCTTGGGCCTGAGGGTCAGATATGGCCTCTCTTATCTCTCCCCCTCTTCCCTTTCCAACCCAAATATTTTTGCATGACTGTAACATGTCCTTGAACTCTAATAACACCACTTGCTGACCTGGATGGAGTGGGTGTAGGAAGTAGCCTACTCCACAAAGGTAAAAATCCGCACTCGTCACTTTGTCCTCTCCCACCCACCACTGCTGTGGAGCTCTTGGAAGGCAGCACAGAAGGCAGTGCAGCTCCCAACAACAACACGACCATTGGAGGATTCCTTTCTGGCTGGGATCAAATTGTGGTTTGCAATTCTAGTTCAAAGGGAGTGCTCAGACAATAGTTCTCTGGGTTGGACGCAACAAGAAACCGTGGTTTGATTAAAACAGGAAGGCAATGAATTAAGCTGCAGGAGAATGAGGAGGAGGGTGTGTCTGAGAGAATGATGCTTGCTCACAATCCACTGAAATCAGAGGCGCTCAGACTTGTGGAATCTACGTTGACAAGGGTTGAAAGCTCAAGTTTCAGTAACTTGCTTCTAGAGGGCAGTCTGGATGCAGCCTTGGCCTGTCCTTTCCATAATGAGATGCACGAGAGCAGAGCCCGCCCCCTTCCACCAAACAAAACAGCACTGCGGACCACACACTCACCAAACTGGCCACTGGCGTTCCCCTCTGCTCCCTCACCATTACTGCCAAAATGGATCAGAGATTCGAGGGTGCGGGGTGACATAGGCAGTTCAATAGTACTACTGCAAGTGGTTCTGGGAAAGGCACGTGGGGAGTGGGGGGGGGTAAGAGAAAAAGAGGAGAGGGTACAGAAGGGAAGTACAAGTTATAAGTTGTAAAAGCCCCAAGGTCTCCAGAACCACCAAACTCTGCTCTGCACCATGGAGTACAGAGCTTTGACTCAACGAAATAAAACTCAACCTATATCTTTATGCAAACGTGTGTGGCTGTGCGTGTTAGTAACTTTGATCCCTCCTTCTCTCTCTATGCCTTATATCTTTAACAGGAGGTGCCTGCGGGATTTTGTTCCTCACTTGTGCACTGGGTGCAGTGGCATGGTGGTCGGCGCATTGAACCACTTCCTCTCTGGGCACTTTTTCACCTGTGCTTCATCTGTTTCTGAAGAGAGACCTCTTGTTTCCAAAGCACAGGTGAGGGAGGGAGCTCGGCTTCTCAGGAAGCCCCAGCTAATTGCTGTGCAGGACCTCTGGAGTCCCACCCAACCCTTTCAACGTGGGAAATACTCACGGGGTCACACAGATGAACTTGGTCTTCAGATAAGGAGCAGCACCTGTTTTTGGGGTGGGGAAAGAGGAGAAGGTATTTGATAAGCTGGTGTGTGCCGAAGAGCAGCAGGGGCATCTCCTCTTCAATATGCTATGACTCCTCCATAGAGAGGATTTGAAGGTGGGAGAGGGGGGAAAGAGGGGAACTGAGAATTGCCCCCAAACTATGGTAGGAGCCAGAGGGGAGTGGGTGCTGCTGCTGCTGCTGTTTTTGGGGCTTCTTAACCACTAGCAACGTGCATATTCTTTCCAGAGGCATCAGCAAACAATACAAAACTCACAGTGGCCATGCCAAACTTCAATTTGAAAAAGTTCTTGCCTCCACTCCTCTTTAGTTTTTAAAAAGCTGCAAGCCAGACTTTAGCCAACAATGACAATTGGCAACAATTCATACGGGCTTTTTTCCTGGCTTCCCATCTGTTCGCTTTTTTCACCAACCCGTTATGGTCACAAAAGGAAGAGCTGGGAATGTAATCAAAATAAACAAGCCAAGCCCCCTGCATTTTGGAGAGGGTGGTAGAGGATGCTAGTCATATTGATTAGCAGCGTGAGACCTTTTTGTGGAGAAAGCCAAAATCCAAAAATGTCGCTGTAAAGTGGAGAACCAAAGGGCTGGATCAAGCGCGGAAAGCCAACAACTACCTGGGTCAGTGACTTCGGGATGCTCCTGGCTCTCAGGGCGGCAGTATTTTCCGAAAGCCTCCTCCTTGGGGATATCGGGATACAAGTAGACAAGTGGGGAGACCAGGATGTTGGTGGCATCCATGATCTTATAGCCCATGATAATCTCAGCAAACGACATGCTGTTGAGCTGTTGCTTGGTGTACGGCTCCACTGACTGGATTTGTGTCTTCCCTACAGCAAAGGGTAAACAAGAGATTTGATCAAAGGGGAAAGTTGTTATTTGCAAGGATAGCATGAACAGGAGCACAATTTCTTGCTCAAATGAAGGGAACCAGAGTCACATCAACAGCAAAGCTTCACCAAATCAAGGTAGTTGAAAAATATTTCTAAAACACAAGACAGACTAAAAACTGACCATCATTGATGGGCCTGTCCCCTAATCATTGGCTGAGCTGCTATGGTGTCACTGAATGTCCATTAATGCTACTTAGGAGTGTGCAACTGATGACCGGTACAACTTCTGGAAGAAGTGAGGTGTCAGTATGGGGTAATTTAGGATCAGAGCATATACTTTGCCTGCAGAACGATGTAGGCTCAATCTATGCCATCCCAATGATTAAAGGATCTCTGCAGGGCTGAGAAAGACATTTGCGTAAGAGGGAAGGGCCATAGCTCAGCGGTAGAGCATCTGCTTTGTGTGCAGAAGGTCCCAGGTTCAATTCTCAGCATCTCCAGGTAGGGCTGGGAACGTCCTCCACCTGACGTACCTGGAGCGCCATTGCCAGTCAGTGTAGAAATCACTGAGCTAGATGGACCAAACCTCTGACTCTGTATAAGGCAGCGTTCTTCATTCCTTCGTTGACCGGCACAACAGTCTGGACCAAGTACTCTGAGATTTACCCGGATTTGGTATAAGCAGGGCTGCAACGTGTGAGCAATTAACCGGGTTCTAAAAACGGTTAATTGGCTAAAAAGCTGCACACAATTAACAGGGCAGATCTTGTTACAAACACAATTTTTAATATGAGCGCTAACAAAAACTGCTGGTAGCACAGAGGCCTTTCTTTCCAAGGAAGAATGTGTCCTTTTCTCGCCTGCTACGATACGTGCGTGCGTCATTCGAAAAAGGAAAATGGGCTTGAGAAGAACGCAGCTTTTACACATAGGCAAACGTAATTAATAGATAAAAAGGAAGATCTGGCTTCAGCCCTAAGCATAAGGCAGCTGCAGTGGCATTCCTTACCGCTGATGTCCTTCTCCACCCAGGTGAAGGTGATCCCACCCTCCTTGCTGCTCTCACTGAATCGCAGCAGGAAGGTGCCGGGGGGCTTTGTGCTCAGGATCGCTCTCTCCCGCTCCTTGCTGATGAATCCCATAATGTATCTGAGGAGGAAGGAATGGAAATATGAGGTTTTTATTAGCTTCCTTTCCTTTCCCATGGCCCACCAAGCCCAACGTCAGGAGCCACCAAGAAGTTCCCCTGGAAGGTTAGCACAGGGATGGGGAGTCTGCATCCTTCCAGGTAAGGATGGATTCCTATCAACCCTAATTCAGCACCAGATACAGCGGGGTTTCCTGAACTTGGGTCTCCAGCTGTTTCCGGACTACAGTTCTCATCATCCCTGACCACAGGTCCTGCTAGCTAGGGATGATGGGGGTTGTTGTCCAAAAGCAGCCGGAGACCCAAGTTTGGGAAACCCTGATCTACAGGGCCGTGGGCACAGCATCTGTTTTGCATGCAGAAGGTCCCAGATTCAATCTCCAGGTAGAACTGGGAAGAGAGGCCCCCTCCTGGAAATCCACCGCCTCTCCATGTGTAGACAACACTGAGCAAGATGAACCAATGGTCTGACTCAGAACAGCTGTACCTTGGTTTTCGAACAGCTTAGTTCTCAAACATTTTGGCTCCTGAACGGAGCAAACCCGGAAGTAACTGTTCCAGTTTGTGAACTATTTTTGGAAGCCGAATGTCCAACAGGGCTTCTGCAGCTCCTGATTGGCTGCAGGAGCTTCCTGCAGCCAATCAGAAGCCGCACCTTGGTTTCTGAACGTTTTGGAAGTCAAACAGACTTCCAGAACGGATTCCATTCGACTTCCGAGGTACGACTGTGTAAGGCAGCTTCCTATGTTCCCATCAAGAATAATGGGAGCTGGGAGCCCAACAGCCACTACAGGGCCACATGTTCCCCATTCCTGCTCTCCAACTTGTTAGGGCTTCTTTGTTTACTGGATAGGCAGAGTGGCTTCTTGGGGAGAGAGAGATGCTGGCAACAGCGGCAACGTCTCTGGCAGATGCTCACCCTTCGTTCCACAGGGCCAAGATGTACTTCTTCACCAGGTCGATGATGTTGTCCAGCCAGACCCAGAAAGAGAATCCTTTGCCTGCCATGTTCTCCTGCAGCGATAAAAGCAAAGGTTCCCCCCGCGTGAACAAAACGGCAGGCGCACCTTGGGCCCCACCCAAGGCCGCACCTAAGCTTTCCAGAAGCCCCTACCTTGCAGAACTTCGCCCATGTTATCTGACATCCGGAGTAATTGACGCCAGGGCCTGTAGAGTGAGAGGGAAGAAAAGTCGTTAAAGAGAGCTGGTGTAGTGGTCTGAGCCTCAGGCGAGGGCCTAAAGGGCCAGGTTCAAATCCCACCCATCCCCACCCCTCAGCCACCATTGGAGCCAAGGCATAGAGGCCAAGGCCCCTTCAGCCCCCATTTGAGGGGGCTGCACCCCTAAAGTTGTTGGGCATTGCCATTCAAATGGTATGCGTGCACCACATCATGTGATTTATTATGGGGAGGGGGCCTACTTGCCCCCCCCCCACATATTTTGTTCAAGTTGGCACCCCTGTCAGCCACAAAGTACACTGGGGATCTTGGGCCAGTTGCTGCTTCTCAGACTTACCTATTATGCAAGGTTGTTGTGAGGATAAGTGTGTGTGTGTGTGTGTGTGTGTGTGTGTGTACACATCCACATGTCTGTCACCTCGTGCTCCTTGGAGGAAAGGCATTTTTAAAAGGAGGCACACTTAGGGGGAAAGTTTAACACACACGCTATTCTTAAAAGACTTGCCCGGGCTTTTCTAAACTGACGCCAACTTGAATATTTGATATTTTGGCTTCCAGGCATTCAACATGCCAACACTTTTTGCACATGCTTTGGTCCCAAGTTTGAATCCCACAGCTAAAAAAGGATTTCTGGTTGTGCACCTGGGCAAGGCTCCTCTCCCAGTTAAGAGCCAATACCCCTAGGCTGGGTAGCTCAGATGGGAAGACAGCAACTCCTTATGACCCACATCAGGGATGGGGAACCTCATGCCCCTTCAGGCCCTCTGGACTTCCCTCAGGGCCACAGCCCTCACAGGATCTGCTTCACACTCCTTGAGTGTTTTTGCCTGACGAGAAAGTGCTGCCAAAGTCTGATGGTTGCCTGGACAGGAGGGCAGAGAGGGGCATGTTCCGAGGTGGAAGCTTACGGCACAATGGTAACATCCACATTTGTTTCTGCTTCCGGCCCTGTCCACCCCTGGCAAAGTGGCCCCCGGAAAGTTGCCTGGAAGGGCATGTGGCCCTTGCGCTGCTGATCAAGGTTTCCTGCCGTTGGCCCACGTATAAGAAGGAGAGGAGCTTGTTAAGTTACCAAGCAGTTTCTCTGCCAGTGTCGTCAGCTGCTCTATGCTGAGCCCTCGCTTGGTGGTGGAGGAGAACTGCCAGCTGAGCACTTCGGCCACCTGGTCCCAAGTGCCAATGGGTGGTTTGGTGAAGAAGTTGACATTCTGCCAAGAGAAGGACTCGGTCACAATCAGAAACAAACAACACACCCAGGCGAAAAACAAATAAAACACCCTCCTGCTCTCGCTCTCTCACCCTCTCTTTTGTCCATGCAAGGTTTGGGAAACTCAACGTACCTTGGGGTTGTTTGTCAGCATGTTGTACCACAAGATGGACGCCCAGGCGTTGGGCATCTGGCAAATGTTGGAGATCACCACCACAGGGAGGGAATGGGTCTACAGGGAAGGAAAGACAGCAGCTCTTGAGCACACAGACTAGCCTCTCTCTTTTTCAGGTCTCTGCTGGGCAACAGGAAACACCCCCGGGCTCCTGCTTCACAGCAGACCAAACCACCAAGTTTCTAGTCCTTATGCATCGTTATGAAGTTAATTGTCTTCAGGTAGGGAGACTCGTGGGACCCCTTTGCAACTCTTGCAGTGAAGCAAGCTGCAAATGCTGGTATGGCCATAAGGGAAAAGGGAGGTGGAAGAAGGCATGCAACAAGCAGTTAGGTTTAAGAGACTCAACAAGAGAATTTATCTCTAGAGTTTGCCTTCATTGTTTCAGTCTGACCAGTTTTTCTGAGTTGTTTTTCATGGATGTTGTCAGTCTAGGTTTTCATGATTTAGGGTCCACGTTTTGGATACTGGGCAACACCTTAACTTGGAGCCATCACAAGTATTCCAATGCATAGTGCGATGGCTAACAGCTCAGGGGTGCAGCAGTTGCATTGCATGCAGAAGGTCCCAGGATCAATTCCTGGCATCTCCTGATAGGGCTGAGAAGGACTCCTTGCCTGAAACCCTGGGGAGACACTGCCAGTCGGTGTAGACCAGGGGCAGCCAACTCTCCAGATGCTTCACACTTGAACTCCCATGATCCCTGACCATTTGCCATGCCGCCTGGTGCTGATGGAAGTTGTGGTTCAACAACCATCTGGAGAACATCACATTCTTAGTGCAGGGAATGCTGAGCTAACTGGGTGAATGCTCTGATTCTGGTCAACGGCAGCTCATGAACGGGCTGTTCCTCTTATTTCGAAAGAGGGAGCAGGAAAGGAAATATGCAAACAGCTCTGCATCCTCCATCAAAATAGGAGTTGTCCATTTCCTCCCCTCTCCATTTTTCTGGAAGCTGCTACCCTTGAGCATTGTTGCGGATGCAAATTGTAGGTTGTAGTTTACTGATATGGTTTCTTTCCTGCATTCTGCTGAATGAAAACTCCCAACAAGAAACCCACACCAGCACTACAAAAGAAGGTTTCTGGCAGGGTAGATTCCCAGTGCAACTGTAACACACACCCACACACCCCTGTAAAGTGGGTGGACTGTGGGGAATCGGCACAACCAGGGCTCACCTCTAGGTCAATCTTCAGGCCTTGGTGGTAAACTTCTGTCTCAAAGGTGATGAGATGGAGCTCTTCTGTGACGATGAGGGAGGCCTGAGGAGGAAGTGGAGAGTAAATGCGGGGGAAGATAATAAATATTTCTCTAGGGTATATTTTTTTTTGTCCCTTTGGAAAAAACACAGCAGCAACTTGCAATTTTGGTTTCGTTTTTAGTTCTGCTGAGCTAGGCTTAACCGGAGAGACAAACAAAGGAATCAGCCTTTGAAAAGGTGCTCACAGGACTGATCTTCCCTAAAGTCAAACCTAAAAGAGACCACTTCCCCATTCCCAAGGGTTGGTCTTTTTCTTTCGCAAGAGATAACTTGTCTGTAAACAATTTAGGGGCATGGTTTAGAAAACCTAGAGGAATGAGGATGGTGAGGAGGTGGGGGGGGAGAGAAGGGACATCCCCGGAACAGATTTCTGCCACTAGCGCTTCCCAGTGGAGGAAGAGAAGTAACTACTCCTGCTCTCAAACATTTCATTTTACACCAGCATTGCTGCGTTGGGTCACTCACGTCGCAGTTTGCTCTTCCGCCATTACCACACCTCTGTTCCCGCAGCGTCTGTGATTGGGGGGTGAGGGAGAGAGAGATAAAAAAAGAGATAAATTAGACACACTATGCATCCAGGGAGTGTTTTGGGGGGCAAGGGAGGGGAAAGATGCTGTGTCGCTCACCAGGTGCTTGAACTCTGCAGAGAGGCTCCCATTGTTGGACTCCTCCATATTCATCACTTTGGTGTTTGTGCCCAG
The DNA here is from genome assembly GCF_964106645.2 of Podarcis pityusensis. Classification (NCBI taxonomy): domain Eukaryota; kingdom Metazoa; phylum Chordata; class Lepidosauria; order Squamata; family Lacertidae; genus Podarcis; species Podarcis pityusensis. Next base: position 23,544,066 of record NC_138038.1, read on the forward strand.
GATGTTAAACTTCCGGGACCTTGATGGGCAAAGCGGGAGGGGGGGAATGGGAGGAGTGCCTTGAGAGAGTTTTAGCATTTAAAATACCATTATTAACCATCACCAACTGTATGTAAAGAGCAGCCACTCTGGATCAGACCAGTGACGTGTACTCACTGCGGCCAGCCGGACGCTGCAAGCAGCTTTCAAGCACTAGAGCACTCTCCCCGAAATGCAATTCCCAGCTAAACTGATGTTCGGGGACATCCTGTCTCTAGCACATAAAAGCCCGTGACCGCCCTCATCTTCCCTGATTTTGCCTAACCCCCCCTTTTTTAAAGCCATCCAAGTTTGTGGTCATTTTGCGGAAGCAGATTCTGCCGCTGTACCCCACCCCAGAAAACACTAGTGGTCCCCTTCTTTACAAGCCTTTGGAAATGGCATTTTTCCGGTTATTCCCCCCAACAAAATGTTGATTTTTATTTCAGTCTGCTTTTTATTAAGTGCTCGGTTTTAATGGGTTTTAACTGGATGATTGTTTTGCCCTGCTTTTTACAGCTATTGCCTTGAACGTGATGGGCAGCCATTGTGCCCTAAAAGGCGAATGAGCAACTGAATATAATGATTTAAAATCAAATTATTTTACTACTAATGAAATGATCCTGCCCTCCTCCTCCCAAACAAAGTGCAGCTGCCTGCAAACCATGAGATGCATCTCAGCAGAGGAAGCCACAGGGTGCAGTGCCTTCAACTTACCCCCGGAGGGCAGCAACTTCACCGGAATCCCTGTGACAGGAAAAAGAGCAAGAGAGTCAAATTGGCACGTTCAGACCTCCTTCCTCTGACCTCCTTCCCCAAACTGGGAAAGTGCTATCTAGGCTTTGGGAAGGAGGTGAGAGGTCCAACGCCCAGTGCCCAACTTACTGGGCTTTGAAATGGCTGCCCCCCCCCCTTGGCTCAGCACCTGTAGTGTGTGCACACCGCTAGAACAGCCCTAAATTCCACCCACCCCCTGCCGCAGGAGGGACAGGGTGTGGTTTGGCAGAGAAGTCAGCATAATAATAACAACAACAATGCCATCACTGGAAGGTATTAGAGCAGGGGTGGCTAGCCTGAGGCCTTCTCCGCTTGTTGCTGGACTACAAATCCCTGTCACCCGTCACCTCCCGATTACTGGCCAAGCTTGCAGATGCTGGGGTCCAAGTGGAGGGGCCAGAGATTTCTTCACCCCTGCATTTGGGGGGGAAAGGTCTTGGGGCTCTGTGGGGCAGAGGTGAAAAGAAAAGGCTTCCTCCCTACTTTTAAGGGAATGCGGGTAGGCAGGCTGAAGACCGCGCCAAACCCAAAACCTGAGCCAAATCAATATTCATAATAATTAAAGGAATAACATTTGCAAAGGCCTCTCAAGCTGCAGCAGCAGCAGACAAGATTTACAGGTTTGGGCTGTGCCTCTCCTCCTCTTCCAGGAAAGATCATTGCCACACTTTGGGATCAGAAGAACTGATCTCTTTTTCAGGATGGGCAGGGAGAGCTGGCTCAGTACCAAGGTGTTCCTACATAGGAAGCTGTGGTCACTGTGCTCTTCCTCTGGCACTGCTACAAATTAAGACATAGTTTTGGCTTAAGAGCGCTGTTCCGACTGGGGCTGGTGGTTTCTCTCCTCTGGATAAACTCCGAACTATAAAGAGCCCAGGGGCAAATCATGAGCTGCAAAAGATCCAAGGACAAACCTTTGTTACAGCTCATGGTTTGTCTGAAACGGGACAAACCATAAGAATGGATGCAGGTGAAACACTCAGGCAAACCAAGGCTCAGCTCACAGCGGCACAGCAGGATCAGAGGTGGAGCAAAGCAATCATGATCTACCCAACCCCCAGGAGCCAGCACTAAGCCATGGTTTGACCAGCGTGAGCCAGAAAGTCAGTTATATATATTTAAAGGAACCTCTGCCCACAATCCCTGCCCTCAAGTTTGTTCACGGAAAGGGCTGGACTTACTTGTCAATGCAAACTTTGATTTTCAGCTGATAGTTCAGCTCAGGAAATTTAACCAGTAACCTGCAGAAGTCAAAACTTCACGTTAGCTTCCAAAGACACAAATCTCACCCTTTCTCCATGCACCCCTATCCCTCATATGCTATTCATATGCTCCAAATGGTTGGGGGTTTTTTTTGGGGGGGAACCAGCTAGGCAGCTGCTGCCCCTTGGAAGGGGCACCAGGTTAACAAGGAGAACACAGTCCATGTCCAGTGAAACTAGTTTCACTGTGTACAGATGCTTTTCAGGCAAGAGAGCTTCAATATATCACCACTGTGACGCTTAATCGCGCTGTGCTTGAGAATCCCATCTACACCTTTTTTGGGGAAGAGGAGACAAAAAACAAGTTTCTAGGCTGTACTAACAAACTTGAAAATATGTGGGTATTGCCCAGTTTAAGCCTCAGAAGCTAGAATGGGAGGCGGTTGTGAGTAGGGAGGAAAGAGAGGCTGAGAAGGATTCCCAACAGCACATGAGGTTCCCTGTCTTTTCCCCACTTTGCCCCTCTCCCCAAGCCTAGCAGAAGTGGAATAAAATTTGAAAAGCCAAGCACATAAACGCAAAGTCTGTATAATTTATACTGTTGCAGAATGCCGATTTTCTGACGCAGAATTTTAAGTGTAGAAGGTACGCAGAACATCAGAACAGCCTGCTGGATCAGGTGAATGGCCCATCTAGTCCAGCATCCCGTTCTCACAGTGGCTGACAAGATACCCCAAGAGGAAACCCGCACGGAGGACTCGAGCACAAGAGCCACCCTCCCCATCTGTGGTTTCCAGAAACTGGTATTCAGAAGTACTGCTGCCTCCAACCGTGGAAAGCAGAGCACAGCCATCCTAGCTGGAATGACAGCCCTCTCTTCCTCCATGAATTTGCCCAACCCTCTGTTAAAGCCATCCAAGTTGGTGGCATATCACTGCTTCCTGCAGGAGTGAGTTCCACAGTTTGACTACGGGCCACGTAAAGAACTACTTTATTTTATCTGCCCTAAGCCTTGCAACATTCAGCAACATATAGCTGACCCTCCGCCCCATATAATGCATGCGCACACACAACACCAACAACTCACCGCACTTTTGTTGTGAACTGTACTCCAGTTTTGATAACCAGTGGGCGATCCGGGTGCATTGGCATACAGGGCTGGCGCTCCACCACAAATGCACTGTGGGCAGGGTGGGGGTGGTGAGAGAGAGAGAGAGAGAGAGAGAGAGAGAGAGAGAGAGAGAGAGTTCAGTGGTGGGAACTGGGTGCTGGTCCAAACTTCCAGATTCAGCAAAAGGTTCCCAGATGAACATGCTCTCGGCAGCAGCATCCCACCCCGCAGCCTCAGGGGATGGCACCTTTCCCATACATGCAAGGGCAGCAGGCCAACATACCTCTTCATGAGGTTCCTGAATAACTCCACGATGCGCTCCTCCAGCAAGGGCCGGTGCTGAACGATGGGGTCGCCCTTGTAGGAGACCTTCTGCTGCAGCTCCTCGAGCTTCTTGATCTGCTGGCGGGTCTGAAGCTGCGACTCGGCAAGAGACGTAATCCTGCGGCAAGGGAGAAGAAAGTGAGCTACACACACACACACACACACACACACACAGACGTGTCTTAAAAAGAAAACAATACTACTGTGTTAACTGGACATTGTCTTGATAATGCTTTTGAACAGCTGTGCGCTCCCCTTTGGGAAACCTCACCAGTGCCACGTTCCATGCAAATCTATGCAAGCAAAGGACCACTATGGCTCAGCTAAGCCCAGTACTTGCTCTGACAGGCAGCAGCCTGTCCAAGGGCCAAACAGAGGGAACTGGAGGGCCGAATTTGGTCTTTGCCCTGCCTGTTCTGTCTTCCACATTAGGTCAATGCTGCTCTGTGGCTCCTAACACCCTCCTCTGCTTTGAGGTGTATTAAAGTAAGGACAATCCACTCTCAACCAGATTCTTGCTTTGTAAGCCTTGGAAAGGTAGTAGGCAGTCAAGGGCACTCAGCTCTCACCAGTTCTCTAGGCGGTCAAGGCAGATGTTGGGTGGGCCACCAATGCATGCGATCTGCTGCCTCCTTTTCCAGTCAGCCAACTCGTCGTCGACCAGCGTCTTCTGCACGTACTCCATGGCCGACAAGAGCCCAGCCAGCTCGCTCACAATCCCCTAGGTGAGGAAGGAAATAGGCAACATTCAGGACTCCATTCCGCTTCCCCTGTTTACATGCAAACTTGCCTCTCCGTGGTTTTCATGTATGATAGCGGCGAACACCAGAGGCGGAGACTTTTGCATCAAGTAAGGAAATCTGAAATGTTGTTGTCTGAAATGGAGCCAGCTTGCACATCCAAGTCACCTGGCCAAGAGATGCGGAGTTAAATAATCATGGGTGTGTGACTCGTCCCTATTAGAGACAGAAAGGCAATGCCCAAAGGGCATCGCCCTCTTGGCTTGCTATAAGCATCAGTGTTCAGCATGGAGGAAGCTCTGTGCTAAAGCTAGATGCTTTTCTCCCGGGCCACATGCTGCAAAACCAGGCATATCCCGCATCATTCTGCCTTAGTCGATAGCAGTTCAGGTGGGGTTTTTTTGAGTTGGGGAGGAGCCGCCTTTACTTACCCTCCGCATCTGATCCAGGGCTGTCAGCATCTGCTCCAGCTGCTGCATCTTCTGCCGCGTCACCGACTGGTTGTTCCCGTTCAGGTCCTGCATGTCTAAAGAAAAGCAGCGGGAGAGGGGCAGGGAAACATGTCAGAGGCTCCTGGAGTTTCTTAGTTCTTCCCCTCTGCACACCTGTTTTGGTCAGCCTAATTCAGATGCTGTTGGGGACTCCCAACTCCCACCTATCCCAGCCAATATGGCCCAATGGCCAGGGATGGTGGGAGCTATAGTCTAAAGCAGGCATAAGCAAACTTGGCCCTCCAGGTGTTTTGAGACTACAACTCCCATGATCCCTAGCTAACAGGACCAGTGGTCAGGGATGATGAGACTTGTAGTTCGAAAACATCTGGAGGGCCGAGTTTGCCTATGCCTGGTCTAAAGCAAAAGACGGAGGGGCACCAGATTAAGAAAGGCTGGCCTAATTCCTCTTTCAGACAGTTGGGCATCCTGTTCCTCTTCAGCAGCCCCATGTAGGACAGATTCGGGAGATGATGGGCATCATGTTCCTGGTGAGAACTGCAGCCAGTCTACAAGGTTCACAGGGGTGGTGAACTGGATCTGGCCAGCAGGCCAGATTATTATCTTCACCCACCCACCCTCTGCATGCCAAGTGTGACAGGTGTGCGATGGTGTCAGGTGAATGACGTTTGCCCACCCAAAGTTGCAGAGCTCACGTGAAAGTGTGATGCCTGGCTATCAGTTCACTGGTGTGTCTTTTGGAGCACTGCATAGAGGGCTTTGCAAGCCCCTTTTGGCTCAGTGCATCCTTACCTGCCCCGCAACCCGACATCGGGAGTGAAGCAGGCCAGTGTGGCTTGGCAGAAATGCCCTGGCAGACCCAACGCTGAGGCCAGGCATGCCTCGTGAAGTCTGCAGGCCAGAGGCTCCCCTGATTTAAAAGGAAAGTTAAGCGCCTGGGCTGCACGAGCACCCTTGCTCCCCAAAGGATGAGGACAGAAGGGCATCTCTCCATCCATGAATTTGCCACGATGGAAAAGTTGTTATCCCCTTTTCCCCAGCAAGCTCCCACCTACCGCCTTGACTCTTCAAGGTCTTGTAGTTGAAGTCAAAGTCATCCTGGAGGTTTTCCACCACTTTCATCTTTTGCTCCAAGTCCTGCAAGAAAAAGCCAAGGAATAGGAGGTTGGGGAGGAGTCACAAACTCTAGGCAAGCTTGAAACTTTGGAGCAAGAGAGAGAGAGAGAGAGAGAGAGAGAGAGAGAGAGAGAGAGCAGCTCTCCCACCTACCTGCACCCTTTTCCTGACATCTTGCAAGTGTTGCTCCAGCATCTGCTGCTTCTCTGTCACCACGGCAGCTGTAGGGTGGTTTGCCTGCCCACCTTGCTGTATTAAAGCGGGGAGGAGGAGAGAGATAAGGCATTAAGAGATTTTAAGTCATATAAAAGAAGTTCATAAATCAGTTTTGGCCGGGTGTAAATGTAATAAACCAGACTTTCTGGCTTACTGTAACTTATCAGGAACACACACGTCAACGTTGAGCTCTGGTCACCGGTCCACCTGGCTCGGTATCCTTTGCCTGACTGACAATGGCTCTCCTGGATTTCGGGCAAGGGACATTCCCAGCCCTGCCAGAGCTTGGACCGTCTACTCATCCACTGAGCTGTGTGTCCCTTTGCCGGGTACATGCTATCAGGTTGTTCCTCCCTTGCTCCTCCCCAGTGTGAATGGGGTAAAAAAACCCCGGAGGCTCTGTGGCTTCCTGCTACATCCGAATCTGGGCCTGGTTTAATTTTTGTTCCCACACCAAACCAAACAAAACATTTGGGCATTAGCAGGAAGCATCCTGGCTCACCTATCCCCGTTCCTGCCAGGAAGGTGCAAACCAGGAGCAATCAGGCAGCATGCCTTGGCACCTGCCTCATTCCTGAACACTGCAACAAGCCAGCCAGTTTAGAGGTGGCAGCGTTTTCCCCTGGGGGGTGTCTAGCCAGTGTATTGTCATGTCTTGTCAAAACAGGGGACACACTGGGAGTTAAGCAGAGGTGGGAGTGCTAGCAGTGTTGGTTCCACCAACAGTGCCCCTGTATCTGGCAAAGGGCTTCTCTCTGACCCATGGTATGAGACAGGCAGGCGGTTCCTTTTATTAAGCATCTATCCTACCTTTTCATGCATTTTTCAACCTGCATCTGCAGGGAGTTCTGTTCCCCAACACAGACTGGGACGACGACACACAGCAAAGGAACACCTGACATTTCCACCTGTGCCGTTTTCATACTGTAAGCACCCTTCCCCCCTCCCAAAAACCCCCTGCTATTTGCTTCTGAAGGGGCCATTGCAGCAAATTACACCTTCTGAAGAAAACAGCAAATGAGAAGGAGGGAAAGCCAGCCTCCTGCTGTTGCCTTGATTCAGGCTGAGGCCCTTCATGGCTGCAATTTCTTTCATTCTTTTTAAGAAGAGCAAACCTGGGAGAGACTATCACATGGTAAATACATTCTGATCCAGACTGAGACATTAGCAAACCAGAGGAAGCCCTGAGATGTCCACAGAGAAAATCCTGATGAGTGCTGGGAGTGGCATTTAAAGACCTCTTTGACTTTGCCTAGGAGAAAACAGCTGAGCTGCATAATAAAAAAGGGTGAACAAGAAGCCACGGGGTGTGGGTGTGTTGACTGAACCCCCAGAGATGCCTAGCATTGGCCACTTGCACTCACTCACCTCTGAGTGTGCTCACTCAAGGAAAGAGGATAATGTCAGTGCAGGAGCTCTTTTGGTGCTGCTTCCTCCCACCCCCCCCCCATCCCCATGGTGAAGCTTCAAGCTGGCACAGGCCAGCGAGCCATTTGCTCTGCTCAGTAGCATACAGCTGCACAGGCTTGTCTCATGGCAAAAGGAAATACTGTGCTGAATGATCCACCCTGGGGGGCCAACACCTGCAAGACCACGCTGCCTTTCAACCGTTCCAGCCACAGAATTAAAAAATGGCTGCATTTCAAACCCGAACGCAGAAAAGAAATATTGACAAGGGAAAAGCTCAAGGCGTGTTGCGGCAACCGAGGCAAAAGCGTGCAGGGACCTGTTTTGGGGTGGTGTGTGCTACCCTAGCTGCGAGGCACTGCTTCCTGGCATGCAAAGGTGTAGGCTTTGGAAGAAACATCAAAGGAAAGGCCCGTTGTGTCAACCATCAAGCTTTTTGCCCCTTATAACCCAAGGACAGGGAACGGGTTGGGCCTCCCAATTCCCGTCAGCCCCCGCCAGCGTGTTCAATGGATGGTGTGTGTGCCGTACTCCCGACAACTTCTGGAGGGTCCCAGGTTTCTCCCTCCCTGCTGCAAACAGCAGTAGCAGCATATGGACATAGGAGGATGCACTGATCACGGTGTATTTGCACCAAGAGCTGTCAATGTGATTCACTGCTTGGCTTGTGTTCTAAACACCCACGCGGCTGGCGAGTCCCTTACGGGAACTGATGGCAACAGCGGGACAAGCTGCTCCCGAAAGCATCCTCTTACCTGGGCTGCCGTGGCTGCTGTCTGCAACAGCCGGTTCTCCTCCCAGAGGCAGCGGGCCACAATGCGGGCAATCTCCATGGGCTTCTCCAGGTACCTGCTCTGTAAGAGAGGAAGAGGAACGGGAACAGAATGAGTGACCGCCACACACAGAGAGCAAAACCTAGGTGAAGATGCCAAACTTTTCTTAAGAAACCCAGCCTTGATTTGGAGGAATGCAGCGACGGGGCAGTTGGGCACTTCTTCTATGGGAGCACGTAAAAGAAGTGTTACATGCTGGTTTCAGATTCAGGGCAGCAGGTGAAAATATATGCTGGGCGCCCAGCATGAGCAGCCGAGAATTTATGTCCAACAGGATGTCATCGTAAAAGCTAAAATAAGCCTGTCGTGGACATTGCTCCCAAGCTCAGGGCTCAACATCTCTCTTTAATCTGTGCTATTAAGAGTTCCCTAAACCATCAAACTATTCCATCAAATCTGGCCTTGCAAATTTCAGCGACGCTCTGTGCAAGGACAAAATCCAACGCTCTCCCGCCATCCTACTCTTTCAGATAGTTTGTAGTAGTTCCTATAAATCCAACTTAGTAGCCATCGATTGCTCTCTCCTCTATGGATCTGTCCAATCCTCTTTTGAAGCCATCTAAGTTGGTGACCTTCATCACTGCCTCCTGTCAAGAGTGGATTGAACACCATCATTCCCATCTCCCGAGTTTTATGACTTGGGTTGGCACTTTTTTTGGGGGGTGCGGGTGCCCACAAAACACAAGACCCTCGCAAACCCAGGACCTGCCAGCTCCTCCTACCTGCAGGAACTGCTTGATCCTGCGCAGGTTGTGCTGGTAGAGGACATTGGATTCCTGTAAGAAGCGGCTGTACTGCTGGTCAATTTCACCCAGGAGGTTGTGGAACACCAATGTGGCGTGGGACTCCTTGCTGGCAGCATAGGCCCTGTACAGATCAGAAGCAAACAAGGCTTAACAAAAACAGCGCCCGGGGCATGACAAAAAACAACAACACTGTAGTGCCAAGTGCTCCTTCTTCACACCAGGCCACGTCCGCACCACACATTTGAAGTGCTATTATACTACTTTAACACAGTCAAGCCTATTCCCCTCACAGAGCTACAATTCTGGATATTTCCATTGGTTCTGATAATGTCAAAGTTGCAGATTCAATCACCGTTATGGGACAGCTGCATATTCCTGGATTGCAGGGGGTGGACGAAACGATCTTCAGGGCCCCTTTCAGCTCTACAATTCTGTATGATTCTCAGAATTTAGCAATCAGTCCCCCTTCACAGGGAACCCTGGGAATTGTAGTTCTGGGTAGGGAATAGGGGCGCATAACAACTCTCTAAAGAACTACAGCTCCCAGAATTATTTAGGAGAAGTCATGACTGTCTATAATGGGATCAGAGTGGGATTCCCATCCTCCTATGCCCCAACCAGCCAGCATTCTCAGGTCCTCATCGGGCTGGTTTGGGGTATCAACACTCACATCTTTATATTGTCCCCCTCCCCAAAGTGTTTTTTGTACTTCTGGACACTAATCCAAGATTTGGCTTCATAATTAACAGCACCTCTCAGTCACAATGTTGGAAACGGAGGAAGCGATTCCGGAGGCCAGGAATCTCCTCTCGGTTTCATTCCACAAATGCCACTTCTTCCATTAGAAACAGGAAGCACAATTAATATCAGGAAGCTTCTGTATGTTTTTCAAGAGGCAAAAAGGTTTCTTGGAATTTCCAGCGAGTTTTGCAAGAACGTAATCAAGAGCAAACTCTTGCTCAAGAGAATACGCCCACAAAGTGAAGGTTCTTGGAAATCTCAGGATTTCAGCTATAAGCCACATTGCTTTATCATAATAAAGAATTTACAGGATGCCAATTGGAAGGTCATGATGGTTTGAGCATTTAGATCAGGGATTAGGAGCTTGTGTGTGTGTGCCCCCCCCCCCCATGATATTGTTGGATTCCAACTCCCATCATCCCTGCCCATTAATCGTGCTGGCTGGGCTTGATGGGAATTGGGAGTCCCAACAGCATCTGGAGGGCCAAAGATTCCCCACCCTTGATCTAGATCATTAAACCAGCAGCCTGTAGGTTAGGTTCAATCTCCAGAGCAGTTTTGCCTGGCCCTCAATGTCTCTCTGCAAAATATTGTTCAAGTTGGTGTTTTAAAAAAAAATGCAAGAAAGAAAGATTGCAAGGAAGAAATAACTCCACACTTTCATCATGTTACTTTTGGAGCAAACAGCACAACTCCTCCTCAGTGACCTCAGCTTCCTCCAGAGTCACCCTAGGAGCTAATCCTCATGGCTGACTCCTCTCCTTTCACTTTGATTGGCTCCAATCAGCACAAAGTGTGAGAAGACTTCTTCTCAGTGGCTGAAAAGCTCCCTCTTTCATACTGACTGGGCAGCACTAAGACTCTATAGAGATGGGAACCTTGCTTCAGTGGTGACCCTCCACCACTAAAAAGCCTCTTAACTTGATCATGCATATGGGGGTCAGTTTGAATAGTGCAATACATGCATGGCCATGCTCTGGGTCTCCAAGAAGAGAGAGGCTGAGCACCCCTGGGTCAACCAATTAAAGAATGGCATTTTACTGTGCAACAAAATTTGTTTCCATCAGAACACCCCCTTTTAATTTTTCCTATGTCGATTTGCAGAGCTCTGGCGTTAGGAATGGATCTCACTCAAAGCCAGCCACTCAATTTCTCTGTGTGGGTGTACACAGGCACAAATACTGAGAAAAGTCCAATGGCTCACCAGTCCTGGCTCTCTATCCAGGGCGCAAGGAACTGCCGCAGCTCCATCGGAAAGCTGTCGCTGTAGAGCTGGTGGAGCTGCTCCAAATACCGGGTGTCCAGCTGCTGCAGCTGGTTCCACTGTGCCATCTTGGCCACTGAATCTGGAAACCTAGGAACACACAGAACATTTTTCTTTTTTACAAGCAAGTTGGTGCACCGGGCTATTTCCACCAAGATGGAACACTTCCTTTAAAAGTCGTAAATGCAATTGCAAACCAGCCTAAACTTAAAAAACAAAGGGTTTCTAAATAAATAACTAAATAGACAGACATTCCTATTAGCGATTCATTAATGTATTTTTTCATGTCAAGTTAAACTACATCCAGTTCTTTTTCTCAGAGTTTAGGTATGGGGAAACTTGGGCCGGGGGGGGCGCTAAATGTAGCCCCTCTCACCGGTCTTTGGGACTCTTCCTGGCCACGCCCCCTCAGTAGCCCTGCTCTGTACAAAGTGCTTTCCCCTGACAGAATGGGTCCTTGCACAATGACAATACTGTATCTCTTCCTTGTTTTGATGGAGGATGGAAAGGGCGATGTGTGTAAGACTTGTGCGGCTGGTAGATAGCCTCTACTGCAGGCTTCCTCAACCTCGGCCCTTCAGATGTTTTGGCCTACAACTCCCATGATCCATAGCTAGCAGGACCAGTAGTCAGGGATGATGGGAACTGTAGTCTCAAAACATCTAGAGGGTCGAGGTTGAGGAAGTCTGCTCTACTGTATCAAGATAAAAGTCCCTTCCATTGTTTCTAACCACTTTTGTCTTAGAAACACCCACTTCTGGCTTGTGGCTCCTGCAAGGTTCTGCGAAAACTTCCAGGTAGAAAAAGGTCCCCTCCCCTGTCCTAGTCGCTCAGGATGATTAGTTCAATGACAGTACGAAACCGAAACCATGGCTTCTTAACGCATCAGCATGACGTCCTGCTTAATCTTTACTTCAGACCAGAGCTTGGTAGGGGTTTTCTTAGTGGTGGTGGGAGTGTGCGGATTTATACATTAACTATGGTCTTGTTGCATTCTCCTTCCTTTCCTATTCTTCTCGCTGCTAATGTCTGTGAAGTAATTACCACAGATATGGTATATGTTTCCCCAGAAGCAGGGCAAGATGTTAATTTGTACTACGTTGTATCTGATACAGCTATCTGGTGCGCAAATCTGAAGATAACAACAGAAAGAAGCCACGCGAGCCAAGAAACGGAAAATTACTTTCTGCCTTTAAGAAGTGTCTGCCTAGATAATATATCAGTCCTGTAGCAGCACCTCAGCTTTGATCTTCAAAGTGGCTTAAACATTCCACACAACAGTTGCGGTCCCTTCATCCATTTTCAACTGGAATGTCAGAGTCAGTGAAGATTTTACTGCAGCTACACAAATAACTCTGCTGACCCAAGTGGGGGAGATCTGCAAGGAATCCTGAGTCCTCCACAATTAACAACAGGGAGGGAAAATGTTTGCCTGGAGCCCCCCCCCCCTTTGCTTCTCTCTATACTGTTCTTTTTCTTGTTCTTAAAGTTTTCTTCCTTTCTTCGGAGACTAAAAGAAGCAGAATAGCTTTGTAAAACAAATTTGTTTCTGTTTGCTCCGATTTTAAATATTGTATATTTAAATTGTTGTAACACACCCTGGGACTCTGAGGTGAGAGGCAGGGTAAGAAACAACAACAACAACAAGATAAATAACCCTAAATGATAAACACATATGATTATTTGCATCCCAGAATTCACTTTCTTTAGCACAGAATTATCAGTGCAGAATTTTGGAGGCTGCCTCTGCATGTTACTTTGTTTATACAATGTATAAAGCAGGGGGGTGTTATTGGGTTGTTGTTTTTATTTTGTTTATATATATGGTGTTTTTTAAGTTGATCTTTTCTGTGAACCGCCCTGAGACCTCCAGGTATAGGGTGGTATATAAATTCTATTATTATTATTATTATTATTAGACATACAGTGGTACCTCGAGTTACAAACACTTTGGATTACAAACGCTTCAGGTTACAAACTCCGCTAAAGTGGAAGTAGTACCTTGGGTTATGAACTTTGCCCCAGGATGAGAATAGAAATTGCGTGGTGGCGGCGTGGCGGCAGCGGGAGGCCCCATTAGCGAAAGCACGCCTCAGGTTAAGAAAGGTTTCAGGTTAAGAACCGACCTCCCGAACGAATTAAGTTCGTAACACGAGGTACCACTGTACGAGGTGGGAAAAGCTAACAATAATCCATAGCCAGATGTACGAACAATCTTGATTCTCTCCACCCCTCCTGCTTTCCTGCATGCAAGATGACTTAGGCTGCAATCTCATATCCACTTTCCTGGGAGTAATCCCCACTGAATTTAAAGTGGGCATACTTCTGAATACAGATATACAGGTGTGCACTGCAAAAAATTCCTTGCTGGGTCAGGCCACTTAGCTCAACACTCATTTTCAAGAGTGACCAGCCAGATGCCATAGGAAGCGCATGGGTTGAGTAGAATGTAACAGTCATGCCCTGTTGCAGGCTACCAACAATCAAGAGGTACATTGCCTCTATTCATGCGTCTCCATTTGGTTTACCAAGGCTAATATCAACTCACAGGCCTCTCTTTCATAAATTGGGACTTTTGTTTTTAGTGGTTTCTTAGTGATCGGGGACTGTCCCCTTGTCCTAACGCAGCAACCAGGTTCCCTTCCTCCCAGCGCAAATTAGATTTGCTGCATCCAGCAGCCACTTCTCTCTAACGAAGGAAACAAGCCAAGGCAGCACACAGGAAATCCCCCTTTGCTTCAAAGAACAAATTGGGGACTTGTGGCAAGGCAGAACTTGGCGCAGAAGAAAACCAAGATCATGACACATGCGGAACAAGCAAATATTTGGCAAACCAACTGTGATGAAGAGCAGAGTTGCATGAGCTCCACTAGAGAAATCCCAAATGCTTGACCTCTGGAATTACTGGAGTAATTCAAGGGGAGTCTGAACTGCTAGGCCTGATAGAGATCTCAGCCTAACATAGCTTTTCCTCCAATCTCCAGACTCCCAACTATTTCCAAACTCACTCACAATGGCCAATGCTTAGGAATGATTGGAATTGGTAATCCAAAATTTAAAGGGTGGTATTCAACTAATTTCATTTAAATCACCCACTGAAACTGATGGAACATGATTTAGGTGCATTAATTACAACAGGTCTACTCTGAGTAAAACCTCATTGAATACCATCCTTGGAAGGCACCAGATTGGGAAACCATGTTAAAGTGTTATCAAATTGTTTAGGTGGCCTCTATAACAATTTTTTCCCAATTCCTTTGACAGATGCTATGGAGTTTCATGGAGGCTGTCAATATATGTTCCGTTTTGGACAGGTTTCTGTTCCACCCCTGTTTTGGTAGCAGAACATTTTTCACCCAGAGCTATTTTTAATATTTGTGGTATGTCACTGGTGGCGTTCCCTCCTACCTCTTTCTTGTATGTGTGAAAATAAAAATAACATTTATACCACACATTGTCCTCCGACTCTTGGCAGGTTTTTGTGTGTCAGTTTTTAAGTGTACAACATATACAACATATGCCCAACTTGTATGTGCCTGGAAGTCGCCATAGCGCTTAAACTGGAATCACAACTGACTGAGAGCAAGAGAGCTCATGTGGTCCCATTCACTCTCTCACTCAAACTCCACGATCAGAATACTATCTAGACTCATCTCCATGTACCCTGAGCACAATTCTGAGCACAATTCAAAGTGTTGGTGCTGACCTTTAAAGCCCTAAACAGCCTCAGCCCTGTATACCTGAAGGAGTGTCTCCACCCCCATAATTCAGGCCGGACACTGAGGTCCAGCTCTGAGGGCCTTCTGGCGGTTCCCTCACTGCGAGATGTGAGTTTACAGAGAACCAGGCTGAGGGCCTTCTCAGTAGTGGCGCCCGCCCTGTGGAACGCCCTCCCATCAGATGTCAAGGAAATGAAACAACTACCTGACTTTTAGAAGACATCTGAAGGCAGCCCTGTTTAGGGAAGTTTTTAATGTTTGATGTTTTATTGTGCTTTTAATTCTGTTGGGAGCCGCCCAGAGTGGCTGGGGAAATCCAGCCAGATGGGTGAAGTATAAATATTATTATTATTATTATTATTATTATTAAAAGTCAAGCAAAAGAGACAGCACCAAACCCTCTAAGTCTGAGGCCTGGAAAGAATTTTGTCATCAAGACACACAGGCAACACAGTTCTCTCTTCCGCTTTGCATGGCAGGCAGCTCAAGTAGTCCTGCAACAACTTTCCACTTCTCTTCTGCAAGCTGATTAAAGAAGCCGCCCACTACCATCACCAAAAGTGCAAATAAAACAAATCAAAGACAAAACTAATTGTTGACTGACACACATAGCCAGACAACAATGAAGAGAGTTTAGATAAACACTGGGGGGTGGGGTGGGAGGGTGGGGAGGAGACAGGTGTATGTGTATAGGTACTGAAAAGATATTTGCAGAAATGTGGGTGTGTATTCCTGAATGGCACTGCCTCATTGACAGCCAGCACTGTCAATCAACACAAAAAGTGAGTGACCAAACAGTTGCCCCAGGATACTAATCAGGAATCACCCCATGGTAGATGGAGCCAAAATGGGGCCACTAGGAAGCAAGAGGGAAATATAACGTTTGTGGGCACACAGAGGTTTGCAGAAGTTTATCTATTTTTGAGGATGTTCTTTTAAATTGAAGGGAAAACCAAAGCTGTAGCTGCAAAATGTTAAGAGTGTCAGTTTGAAAAATAAATGGGAAATCAGAGTATAACGGGGTGTAGGGGGTGTGGCACTCTGTTTCATAACACAAGAGATAACATTGTTGGAAAAGGTGCCTGACAGGTACCTCCAAATGGAGCACCCCCGTTATAAGTGATGACAAACTAAAGCGTTGTTCAAGGCTCAACTTGCCGTCTCCCCATTTAAACTCCACAACAACCCTGCGAGGTAGGTGAGGCTGAGAGGCAGTGACTGGCCCAAGGTCACTCAGTGAGCTTCGTGGCCGAGCGGGGATTTGAACCCTGGTCTCCCAGGTCCAAGTACCACACTCTTAACCGCTACGCTCTATATTTAGCATTTATGGAGCTCACTTCAAGTGTTCAAAGAGCCCAACATATTTTCTCTCAGTTTCTCAACAAGTTAGGTCAGCGTTATTATTTCTGAAAGCTAGATGGTCGAGGTGAAATCTGGACCGGAGATTTCCCAGGAGCTAAGCAAACAGGCTTGTGCCCCTGGTCCTTACCCAAAAAGACATAAAATGTTCCAAGTGTGTGTGTATTTAACTCTTTTTACCTCACACTTCAGAATAACGGCGCAAAATTCGGTGAGGTAACAAACCTCGTCTTGTTTTCAAAGAGAGGCCGCGTTAGGTGGGCAGCCCATACCAAAGCTTCTCTGTAGAGGGAAAACACAGGCAGGTCTTAGGGCATGGCTTGAGGGCAAATGATACAGCTGCCTTGCTGAAGCTAAGCAAATTTTGAGCCTGTGCCTGGATGGGAGACAACTGAGGAGCCCCACGTATGCCGCCTTGAGTTCCATGAAAGAAGAGAAAAGGGAGGGGGCAGGGTTTTCTGTGCCTAATTCTAGTTCAGAATACCTGTGGATATAGCCTGGTATAGTCCACTCTGACTGGCAGCAGCCTTCCAGGGCACCTGTTTCCCCCTTTTTAACTGGAAATGCCAGGGATTCAACCTGACACCTTGTAAAGGCCAAGCAGATGCACTACCGAGGAAGCCACAATCCTTCCTCCCCAGGAATATATATATATAGTCTCTGTACCATTCACATTCCCCACACGGAGAATCTCACAAGAGGATGCCAGCCAGAGTTCTCCCGAGTTCAGATTTCTAAAGACGTCTTTCTCCTCTGTGGCAGTTAAAGTCAGCCTGGAAAGGGAAGGCGGACCTCGTCCTGGTAACATTCCCACGAAGTCTGGGTCCCGTGGTGGGTATTACTGCCCATTGGGACTGGTAAGCTGGAAGGCAGGGAGACCAGCAGTAGACACAGCCCAGGCATGGGCAAACTCCGGCCCTCCACATGTTTGGGACTACAACTCCCATCATCCCTGACCACTGGTCCTGTTAGCTAGAGATGGTGGGAATTGTAGTCCCAAACATCTGGAGGGCCGGAGTTTGCCTATGCCTGACATAGCCAATGTCAAGCACAGCCACCCACTGACTGCAGGTAGGAAGACAGGCAGGTGAGGGCCAGCTGAGAAGTTGGGGGGGGCAATGCCCTCATGGAACAGCCTCCATTGTGCAGCTGTATGTTGTTGCAACAGCCCACTGTGGAAACAGGCAGAGGAACATGGTAAATGCAGGACATAATAGAAGCTTGTGGGATTTTTTGGGGGTGGGAGAGATTCATGGAGGCCACATGCTGGAAGTCCTGGGGTAGGGCAGAACCATATGGGGAAAGCAGGGGGAAATATTCTGCTGTGACACTCTTAAAAAATGTTTTTAAAGGAGGTGGTAATGAAGTATAATGAACCACCTGGTTCACAAAAGCCTGTGACTGGGTTAGAGGATGTGCAGCGGACAGTCACAAAAGAGCTAGCATGCAAAGGGCTTTTTAAAAAGCTGAGAATTCTGAGATCATTTTAAAGTCTGTTCTGATATTTTGTTCCATCAGATATTCCTTCCTAAATTGGCAGTTGGGGGAGGGGAGGAAATCTCAGCTGCCCAATGTAGGTTTTTTCAGATTTTAAAAATTTATTTTAAATCTATTAATGAATTTATAACCCACGCTTCGATAAAAAAATGTGGCAGGCTGGAGCATATTTACCGTATTTTATTGTTGCAGTCAGAAAGCTCTCCAAGGAGCTCAAGGGGACACACGAGGGTCCCTCATTTAATTCCCATAACAACCCTGTGAGGTAGGTTAGGCTGAGAGGCGGTGATTGACCCAAGGTCACCCAGTGAGTTCCATGACTCTGTGGGGATTTGAACCCTGGTCTCCCAGGTCCTAGTCCAATACTAACAATTACACTACTCCAGATTGAGTGATGCCAGGCTAAGAAACAGGGGCAGTGGTTGCCGCTGGTCTGTGGTCCTTCCAGGCTCTGACTTTGAGTAAATACAGGATAGGAATAAAGTGTCACAGATATAGAGAATGTAAGGGAGCAATTGATAGGACATTGTGTGTGTGTACACACAGGAGACATATACAAGCACACATATAAATACATATACACACACACACACACACACACACACACACATCCTATCTTATATACATAAACATATATATAAATATTTTTCTTTCATAGAAAAGTCTTGATTCCTGTTCTCTTTCTCTCTCTGCAGCATCAAAAAATCTGAAAAACCCAGCCTGTGTGTGGTTGTATCCAAACCCAAGGAATTACTAATTACTGTATAGAATATATGCAAAAAGTCCAGAGTTACAAGAACAGGGAGGAGTTTTAAGATGCTATTAAGAGTTCATAGTAGCACTAATGATTATTGGCTCAAATAAATCACATTTGGGACTGAGCCAACACCTCAACCTCTTGCTTTTCAGAGTAACACAGGGGAGAAAAGAAAAAGAGAGAGGCCAAAATACATAAAAAAAACCCCACAGGATTGTAGAGAAACAATGTGTGTGTGTGGCATTTTGAATACTTGTAAAAAAGCGCAACATAAGGCAATTATACAATTACTTCCTCCAGTACAGCAGTTTTTTGCAGTGATGATCTCATTTTGGCTAGCCTCCTGCTCCTGTCAAATTACAAATTAAAATGAGCAGAGGTGACAAGATAGGAAGATACAGGATCACTTGGCACGTATTCAAGTGACAAAATGCCCTTAACACATCCGCATTCGTAAAACGGCAGCATTGCTTGGAAAATTATTTGACAGGTCATGGTTTCGGTAAGTGTCCTCTGGTTTCAATTTATGCAGGTAACTGACTTAAAAAGAGCTGCTATTCTCAAACGCTCGTGAAAGGCCACATTTTGCATTTGTGGGTCTGGAGTGACAAAATAATTCTTGCCTAATTTGCAAGTATCAGCCACAGAGTAAATTGCTTGCATCTGTTCTGGACAGAAGCCATAGTCAACCCCCATAAACTAATTAATCTGCTGAATTGCAAAAAAAGATGCTGTGCAAATAACAAGTAACTTCATTTGTTTGTTTGTATTAAGATGCCAACAGATTTTGGCTGGCCTTGGCTGTTTAACAAGATATATTATTTCAGTTACCCATAATGTATTTGCTTTAAAAGTTTGCCTGGCTTTATCTGTGCTTTAATAATTATTTTATGTGTGTTTGTTTTTTAATTGTTTTGCAGATTTTAGCTGGGTTAGCTACATTTTATTTGTACACCACTTTGGGGAGCTCTTAGATTAAGCGGCTTATAAATCTTCTAAATAAATACAGTTGACTCAAAAGTTGCGTGATCACAGTTTTATGCACTTGGCAGCTGGCCAGCATACCCATCACACAAATTACCGTATTTTTTGCTCTATAAGACTCACCTTTCCCTCCTAAAAAGTAAGGGGAAATGTGTGTGCGTCTTATGGAGCGAATGCAGGCTGCGCAGCTATCCCAGAAGCCAGAACAGCAAGAGGGATCGCTGCTTTCACTGCATAGCGATCCCTCTTGCTGTTCTGGCTTCTGAGATTCAGAATATTTTTTTTCTTGTTCTCCTCCTCCAAAAACTAGGTGCGTCTTGTGGTCTGGTGCGTCTTATAGAGCGAAAAATACGGTGAACACATGCAAGGTGTTTACCAGGCCCTGGAAAGGTCTTGTGTAAACTCTGGAGGCCTTTGTGACATCTCACAAAGGCCTCCAGGTGAGTGTCTCCCAGAGCCTGGTAAGCAAGGCAGAGTGCTTAAAAGCTCTTTTTGCTGGGTTTTGCTGCTGTTTGTTTATCTTACTGCATTTCTATCCCACCTTTCCTCCAAAGAGTTCTAGGTGGCATACATCGTTTGTTGAGCTTTTTTGGCAAACAAACAAACAAGTTTTTGCCCTATTTTTTAAGGAAAATAGCAAAAAAACGACACTGCCAACACAGGTTGCCATATGTCTGGATTTTCCCGAGCATTTTTAGTGATTTCCACCCAGACACTGCTTTCGACTGCAGTATTCTGGATAAGTCCGGGATATTCTGGACGTATGGCAACCCTAAGTTTTCATCCTCTTCATTTAAACTGCACAACAACCTTGTGAGGTAGGTTAGACTAAAAGGGTGTGTTTGCCCAAAGTTCCCCAGTGAGCTTCATAGCTGAGAGGAGGTTCAAACCCTGGTCTCCCAAGTCTTAGTCAGACACTCTCACCATTACACCAAACAGATGCTCCTCCACGCGTACCTCCTAGGAAGTAAACAAACTAGCACATCCATTTTTCAGTTCTAGTTTTCTAGTTACGGAATTAAAATATTTCCATTTAAATAAATTTTATTGTA
Organism: Podarcis pityusensis; assembly: GCF_964106645.2. Classification (NCBI taxonomy): domain Eukaryota; kingdom Metazoa; phylum Chordata; class Lepidosauria; order Squamata; family Lacertidae; genus Podarcis; species Podarcis pityusensis. Next base: position 23,564,381 of record NC_138038.1, read on the forward strand.
TATAGCCAAAGGCCTTTATAATGGACGACAGGTTGTCCAGAATTAAAATGAGATAGCTTTTTAAAAAAAAGTAATTCCCCACCAGCTCTTTGCTGTGGTGCGATTCACGCCAGCACCTCATTCCGTCACATCTGCAGAACAGACGGACTTTTGGCAAACCTTCCACATTTACCAAGTCACGTTTACTTTCACCCACATTCAAAAAGCCCCCTCAGAGCACGAAATGAAACAAAACTCACAGGACACGCCACACCCCCCCCCAACAACACTGTACCTTTACAGTCTTGACCGGTAAGCACAGGATGAATTCTCAATCTCTGTTCTCATTCGCCCCCAAAGCCAGCCTCCAGCAACTCCCTTGGAAAGCAGGAAAGGGGCTTACGGGAAACACAGGAGGCAGACTCTGCTGGGAACTGCCCCAGAGACAAGGAAGTTGCCTTCGGATTTGTTCCACGCACAGGTCATTTGGAAGCTAGCTATGAAGCCCGGGAGGAAAGAACTGTTATTTGTCTGTCCCGATCTTTCAGTTTCCTGAGGGTCAAGAATCATTTGAAATAAGTCGTCGGCAGGCAAGGGAGAGGGTAGACATTTCAGTCTCAAAGAACCACCACCACCATGGCACAATTCAGAGCTGTCTTCTTTTTTCAAACCATGAATGGAAAGTGAAAGAAGCCAGCAGTCTGCACAGTGGATCAGGAAATGCTTTTGATTCCCCATTGCAAACAGCAGACTCATCATGCTTGCACAAAAGCCAAGCTGGGCCGAGAGAAAGATTTTAAAGCAGCAGGATTTCCCCAGCCGGCTGAGGCTGAGGCTGATGCGATTTGTAGTGCAAAGTACTGGGAGGTTGGGGAAAGGCTGGTGGCACATAGCCAATCCATAATATAAATTCTCCGAGTGGCTCACAAAACAAATACAACTATTAAAATACTGTATCAAACAAAAACTATTAAAATCTAAAAGCGCAGTTAAGACACTTGACTTGCCATGTTTTGTTTTTTGTTTTAAAATATATGCATGAAATTTGTGCCTTGTCTGGTTTGGATGTAACACAGCAAGAACATGCACATAGGTACAGGTGCCTAGGGAAAAAGCTGACTGCTTCACTCCTCCCCCGGTTCTGATGCTGTCAGGCTACCCAGAGCAAAGCCGTGATTTGGCTCAGAGCTCTATGTGAACCCAAGTGGCTCCAAGGTTTGTACTTAGTTAACTGCCCATGGTCTGTTTAGTCCAGCCAGGTAGTTCAGCGGCAGGATTGTGGGGTGGAAGGTAGTGAAGTGGCTGCAATTGTTCACTAAGCTATGGTTTGGGCTTAGCATTACAGTTATACCTTGGATCCCAAATGCCTTGCGAGTCGAATGTTTTGGCTCCTGAACGCTACAAACCCGGAAGTGAGTGTTCCAGTTTGCAAATGTTCTTTGGAACCCAATATCCGACGGGGCTTCCAATTGGCTGCAAGAGCCGCGTCTTGGTTTCTGAATGTTCTGGAAGTCAAAGAGACTTCTGGAACCGATTCCGTTCAACTTCCAAGGTACCACTGTATAAGCAAACGAGGCCAGTGAGCTAGAAGGTGTCCATAAAGATGGGGTCCCCAAGAGAAACACCACTTCTAACAGTGGTTACAGGCCCTGTGAAATTTCTGCACACGGTTGTTAATAATCTGAATCTGCAGGGATCTCATCTGTCAACTTGCCCCAAGCTTTCTTCATGCGGTAGAAGGAGCAGGATGAGGCAGGGTGCTGATAAATGTCCTCTGAGATACAATAGGCTGTTCGATAAGATGGGCCATTGGCCTGCTGCAGCAGGACTCTTCATAGGCTTAAAACAGAGAGAGAGAGAGAGAGAGAGAGAGAGAGAGAGAGAGAGAGAGGCAGAACAGAAACCAGATACACCAAGAAACAATTGAAAGCACTTCTGCACGTGGAGGAAGATAATGCAGCTTTGAATGCACTGGCCACTTCTCACTTTGAGAAACGTTTCCTGTGCACATGGCTAGGGAACCACTAAAAGCAAAGTGCTGGGAGAGACACAACAAGCAAAGAAAACTCAAAGCATTTGTTTCGAAATAAAGACAGCCACTGAACTTTCTGCCTCTCCTAGTTGAATGACACTTCTCTACTCATTTGAAGGGATGGACTCTGGGATTCTCGCCGTTTCTGTGAGAAACATTATGACACACCTTTCTAAGCACCCTGGGAAACTCAGAATGCAAACTAAATACTAACATATTGTCAAAGAAGATGCTACAGACCTGGATATCTATTCTGGAGAAGCCAACACTTGAGGGGTGTGGTGGCTGCAGCGTGAAATCCCTTCAGGTAATGAAGGAGTGCTATGACAAAGCCTTGTTCTCTCTGCCCCAAAGGGCAGGATTAGATTTTGGATGAACATTAATAGGTTCTTCATGATAAGATCAGTTTGATGCTGGAAACTGTTGCCTGGCAGGTGGGCTGGCGCTCTCTCTCTCTCTCTGGAGATATTATCATAAATATTACAAATATTACATTTTATTACCCACCTTTCACCCTAAGGTGCCAGGCCAAGGTACAACAATTAAAATGCAATACTGATGTTAAAACACAGTATTGCACAACATTGAGATCCAGCATTGAGGGCCTTCTGGCGGTTCCCTCTTTGCGAGAAGTGAGGTTACAGGGAACCAGACAGAGGGCCTTCTTGGTAGTGGCGCCCGTCCTGTGGAACGCTCTCCCATCAGATGTGATGGAAATAAGCAGCTATCTTATCTTTAAAAGACATCTGAAGGCAGCCCTGCTTAGGGAAGTTTTTAATATTTAATGTTGTATTGTTTTAACACTCAATTGGGAGCCGCCCAGAGTGGCTGGGGAAACTCAGCCAGATGGGTGGGGTATTATTATTATTATTATTATTATTATTATTATTATTAAAAGCAGTTCAAAACCACCAACAATCGCAGAAACAAGCTGGGTCCTAAAAATAAGACATAAAAGGGTAAAGGTAAAGGACCCCTGACAGTTAAGTCCAGTTGCGAATGACTCTTGGGTTGGGGTGCTCATCTCGCTTTACTGGCCGAGGGAGCCGACGTCTGTCCGCAGACAGTTTTTCCAGGTCATCTGGCCAGCATGACTAAGCCACTTCTGGCGAAACCAGAGCAGCGCACGGAAAAGCCGTTTACCTTCCTGCCGGAGTGGTACCTATTTATCTACTTGAACTTTGACGTGCTTTCGAACTGCTAGGTTGGCAGGAGCTGGGACCGAGCAACGGGAGCTCACCCTGTCGCAGGGATTCAAACCGCCGATCTTCCGATCGGCAATCCCCAGGCTCAGTGGTTTAGACCACAGCACCATCCACGTCCCAAAAAATAAGACATCAAGTGTCAAAAGCCACAGTGAAGAGGCATGTCTTCAGCATTCGCCAAAAGCTCCATGTTGAAGGTGCCAGACACACCTCTGTGGGGAAGGAAGTTCTACAGATGAGGAGCTGCCACAGAAAATGTCCTCTCCTGGCCTGTCAGCCTGAGATCTTCAATCAGCGGCTGGGCAGTCACCTATTCATAGAATAAGAGAACTGTATGATTGGAAGGTACCCATAGATTTACCAAGCCCAACACCCTGTGATGCAGGAATCCTGCCCACAGTTGTCCCTGGGTGGGCTCAAACCACCAACCTTCTGGTTAAGAGCCAAGCATACTGACCAACTGTGCCACCTGAGATATGGGGCTCTCTAGCTCTGAATGTCCTGCATGGTGCAGGGTGTGTGTGGGCTACAAGGCACTCTTCAACTCTACAAGTTAGGTAGAATAAAGCAGTGCATGGAATGCAGGGGCCAGGGAGGTGCCGAGTGCAAAAGCACTTCGCCTGCTGAAAACCCTCCGATGCTGCCATTAAGAAGCAGAGGTTCTCCTGTTAATTAGAGCTTAATTTGGACTAAAGTACAGGCACGTGCTAGAAGAGATAAGATCACAAACGGTGGAACAAACCAACTGCAAGGATTTAAGGTTTGAACTTGAGATAAGACTTCATTTGGTGCAAAAGACTGGGGGGGGGGAGCCTACAGTTTATTTAAAGTTTTCTTTTCCACATTTATGATTCAGCAACCCTCCTCTGAACGTTAGTTCAAATTACTGTATATTTGTTCAAGCGAGGATGGAAGAAACAGGATTATAAACATGGAATATAACATTAAACAGAACTGTGTGTGTAAAAGGGGGGGGGGGAGGGAGGGAAGCTCTATTTTGCAAAAGGTTTACGATGGAAACTTAGAGCTGACTCTTCCCCATCCTTTATTATTTACGAAATGAATAATGCTAAGAGGACATAGAATTTAATTTTATTGGAAGTGTAATTGCTCATATATCTTCAGCAGGAAGGAAGGATGGAAGGAGTCTGTGAACTGCCAAGTAGCTGCTAAGGTTCTTTATTGAATCATCTGCAGTTCGACAGACCGCTCTTCTTCCCAGGCTGAGAAGGAAAATGGTGACAACAGTTTTATTTACTGGGACAGAGTGACTTTTGCAGATGTTGTTAAAGTTCTCGGTATGAAACAACGACGCATGGGACAGAGCGATGGAGAAATTACTGAAACGACAATTGGATATCAGCTCTGCCAAAGGCATGACGGATAACAGCAACAACCAGGAGAAAGAAAGACATAACATCTTACAAGGACAGGAAGAAACACCATGGACAAAATAATTGCCACACACAGGAAGAACAAGGCTATAGTTTGAGTTCCTCACTTGCAGTTTTATAAATCATTTAATGTGCCAACACGAATAAAAGTTATTAATATTGCCGTTGTTGTATAAGGGATTTTTATTGTGACCAGAATGTAATTTAACCTGATAAGATTTTGGAACGCCGAAATAAAGAAAATTATCAAACCATCAAATCTAGCACGCGGAGAGCCACTTTAACTAAATTATATACCGGTAATTCAGTATTTTAATTATTTGTATTAATAATTGTATTAAAATTGCTATTGTTATAATGAGGCTATTATTGGACTGTAATTGAAAACTAATAAAAATGTATTACAAAACAAAAATCATACAGCACTAAAACAGACAATAAAATTTGTGATATTACTATGCAAAAAATACAAAAAAACAGTTGGGGGTAGGTAAGGGATGGGGCTATGGACTCCCTGGATGCATTCTATGGGTCCTCGGACCCCTAATAAGGAACCACTGGTCTAAGATAAATTTAATTATTGTAAAGATATGTTATTTTGCTGGATTTTATACATGTGCATTTTAAAAAAGACAAAACAGCATGGGATTAAAACTTAAGATGCAGAAGTATGTCCTGAACATAGGCGCAAAATTTCATTTCAATACCTGTTTGCAGGATTATCACAAGACATATGGAGCAAAAGCTTTTGGTTTAACTAAGGGCCTCACTTTACTACAACATATATGCCTCTGACAAAGGACTCATCAGAAATCCCGACTTCCAAGCAGGACCAGTTCTTAACAGCTGGCAGACTGTGTCAGACTATTAAAAGCCAGATTTGACACAATGAGTGTAGTCCCCCCACCCCCAGTCGAATAAATGCTCCCATTTCCATTTATTTTGGGGAAAGAATTAAAATGAAAGCAAATTTTTTTTGCGTGTGTGACCTTTAACAAGTTTCATTTGTTCCACGTAGCCAAGGGCTTTGTGCTGGATCATGATGGATTATTACGCTTACAGAATAGCTGTTCTGATCTTTATAACCAAGCTCCTGTATAAGATGTCTCTTCTTTCGCACCTTGCTTCTATAAACACAGGCCAGAGACAAACACTGCACTGTGGTTTTGACATTGGAGACGCCAGCTGGGAGAACAGCAGCAGCAGCAGGAGTCAGCCAGGAATCATAAAACTGACTTACTGCAAACCAGAGGGGGGTGGGGAAGCGGGGGAGAAAGAGACAGAGAAAGAATACTGGTTCTCAGCAAACACCTCACAGTCAACATCATGGAAGTCAGGGCACTGGAACATCAATATCAGACCCTCCAAGTGTCCCTTTTTTCCGGGGACAGTCCCAGATTTACAGAAGCCGACCTGGTTTTTTATTTGATCCTGGAATGTTCCACTTTTCCTTAGGACGTTCCTATTTTCATAGGAGAAATGTTGGAGGGTATGCGACCCCTAAGTCAAGGAGATAAGTAACTATACAACCTATTTACAAGACATCTGAAGGCAGCCCTGTATAGGGAAGTTTTAAAACATTTATATATATGTTGGAAGTCGCGCAGAGTGGCTGGGGCAACCCAGTCAGATGGGTGGGGTATAAATAATAAATTATTACTATTATTATTATGGAATAGGGTGTCTGTATTTTCATTGGGAAAATGTTGGGGGGTATACAACATTACTGCATCTTTTAAGTGCCCAGTTCAGTTGAAAACAGCAGGACATTATTCCTGCTTCTTTGAAAGATCTTAGTCTATGCTGCTACTCTTCACTTCCATTTCCCTGTGGTTATCCTGGAGGACAGGAGCAGAAATATGTCCCAATGCCTAAACCAGGGACAGTGGCCCTCCAGGGTCTGTTGGACTACAACTCCCATCAGCCCCAGCTAGCATGGTCAACGGTCCAGGATGATGATAGAGCTTGGAGCCAACCGACTTCTTAAAAACTACAGGTTCCCCAGCCCTTGTTAAGAAAGCAAGCACCTTGCCGTAGGCAGGAGAAAGTGATCATCGCTTACCCTGCTCCCTCAATTAAATAGCCATTGTAATGTCTATACAATGAATCCCTGGGTCAGATAAACTACAGTGGTACCTCAGGTTACATACGCTTCAGGTTACAGACTCCACTAACCCAGAAATAGTGCTTCAGGTTAAGAACTTTGCTTCAGGACGAGAACAGAAATTGTGCTCCGGCGGCGCGGCGGCAGCAGGAGGCCCCATTAGCTAAAGTGGTGCTTCAGGTTAAGAACAGTTTCAGGTTAAGTACGGACCTCCGGAACGAATTAAGTACTTAACCCGAGGTACCACTGTAATGGGAAAAAACCTGCCTATGCAACCCACAGTCAAAAGAGCAAGCTCCTTCTTCAGCCACTTCCCTAGCCATGCAAGAACCCCACTGAGAAATCTGAATGATCTGGTGAAGGAGCACATTCTTAAATTATTGCCAGAAGCTTCTTAAGGACAATTTGGGAATTTGCAAGTTCCAGCAGGCATCCCAGGCAACCTTGGAAGCAGCCCAGTACCTCCTATCCCCATTGAAACCTGGCAACGCAATCCAGAGCAAAAGCTGAAGTACCTCGAAAGTAGCAAAGGCCTTCCTTCTGAAACAGAAAGGTAAACATCGACTGCGGTTTCAAGGCCTCACTGCCAGATCTTAACCCTTGGACTGGCCAGCTTTGCAGCAGAGCTGTTTTTGCACCATAACGCAACCTCCCCCACACTTGGCCTATTGAGACACTTGTGCAAACAGAAGCTTCCTGTCAGCCTTTTTTCGAAGTTTAGTGGAGGGTTTTTTTGCTACACAACAGCGCCCAATTTAGCAGGCAACAGAACAAGTCAGTGAGAAGGGGAGGTCAACCTCGCAAAACATCACTTCACTACGAAACCAGGTCAGAATCTCCCACAGCCGTTTGGGAGGCTGGCTCCAGTTCTGCTTTGTTTTTAAATCTAATTTTTATGAAGACTCACGTTCAGGGACACTGTGTTTGTATAGCCAGATAAAGAAGTGATGCCGGGGTGGGGTGAGAGAAGAGAGAGATAAAAAGGGGGATTTCCCAATGGATAACTTCCAGCAACAGGGATAACACCCCCACAAAAAAGAGGCATGTGGATGTCAAGCCAGGCCCCAACCCTTCCTTGTTGAATGATAGGAAGAACCAAGAACAATGCACCCTTGATAACACCATATCAGCTAGCTCTGCATAGGTGACAGCTGCCATACTGCCCTAGACCCCCATCTTTTAAAGCAGTATCACAGCACTTTATTTTACTTATTTCATAAAATAAATACACAGCTTGATTAAAACAAAACAAAACCTCAAAGCAGTTTTTTAAAAAGCCTTAAACCATCCTCTGTTCCCCCCCAAAGCATCCTGGGAACTGTAGTTTATAAGAGTGCGAAGAGTTGTCATGAGACACCCCTCCCCCCTCACACACACATTCAGCTCACAGTCTCAGAGAGGTTTAACAATCAATCCTTCTTCCCAGGAAATTCCCGGAATTGACGCTCAACTCTCCTCACAACTTTCAGTCCTCTTACACTTCCCAGGATGCTTGGGCGGGAGGGGGGGCATGACTGTTTAAAGCGGTACAAAACCGCTTTAAATTCATAGTGTAGATGGGACCCTCACTTTCAGCAGCCGTTTTCCTTGTAGTTGAGGTAACAGCATGGGGTTTCCAACCCACCTGCAACAGCCCTACAATTATTCCCCTTTCCGCGTCTCTCCAGACGCTCCCCGCCATTGGGGGAGGGCCCGCAAAGTGTACCTAATAAATACTTCGGGGGCAAGAACCTATATCAGGGGCGCGCGCAGACCCCTCACACTTTTTGGAGGGAGCACGGAGAGCAAACATCTCCCTCCTCCGCCGACAGACCCAACACGTTGAGTTAATCCGAAGTCAAGGAAACAGAACGCGCATTAACATATACACACGCACACCCCCTCCAAGAAAATTATATACATGACGGCAGACTTCCCGGATCCTTCAAGAGGCAACGTTCGCTCCCATGACCCACCACCTCCTTCCAAGGCTCATAGCTGGCAGGATAAAGCAGACCTCCACCAGCACCCCAAGATGAGGCACTTCTCAGCCTCTTCCTTCCCACAACCTGCTCTTTCCTAGCCGCTCTCCGACCCCATCCTGACTAAAGAATTCCTGCCCACTTGGCCCTTGATTCCCCAGGGAAAGCAGTTGTTCCTCGGAGCAGCGCCTCGCCCCCAGCTGTCACCCTTCAAGCGGCGGGTGGAGCGGGCACTCTGCACATGCTTAAGAGGTAGCCTCTACCTGAGCCGCGGCTGAGCCCTCCCGCCCCAAAGCAAGGCTCCGGCACTCCCGGCGGCCCCCGCCCCCGGTGCCTCCCGGCCTACCTTGCAGACCGCCCGGCGCCCCTTGCCCACCGCTGGGACCGATCCGGCCTCTTCCCGTCGCCGCGCTCTTAGCCCTGCCCCAGCTGCTGGCTGCGAGCCTGACCCCGCCCCCTCCCTCTCGCCCGCGCGCCCCGAGTTGCCGACATTCTCCGCCGCCGACCAATCGCCGGCGAGCTCTGCGGGTCCCTTCGCCGGGAGGTGCCTCTGGTAGCCAATCAGCGCGGTCCTCGGCTTTCATTATTCATCCGGCTGTTCCACGCCTGGCTTCCTCCTCCCGCTGCTCTGCTGGAAACCCAGCTGAGTTCCGGGCAGCGCGTGACGTAGCCGCCGCCGCCGCTGCCGCCGCTGTTGTCTTTCTCCTGAGCGGGAGGGAGGCTTCGCTTCAGCCCCAGTGGGCGGGGGAAGGAGCTCTCAGCGGGGATGTTGCAGGGCAGCTTGTAGGGGGGGGGGTTGCTGGGTCACCTCCTTCTAGTGGGCTCAGCCCTCTCGCCTGCCCTGCTCAGCAAAGAGAAGTCGAGCCTGCCTTTCCTCTCCTAGTTCTGACAGAGTGTCTTGACAGGAGGAAGCCACAGCAGCTGCTGTCTCTGCCTACTCCTGCCAGGAAGCACTGGGCGAGTGCCTAGTTGCAAGGAGCCTCCATCGGCTGGTCCTTTGGCCCAGACTCTCCCCTACCTCTTTGCTTGCCTTCTCTCTTGTTGGAGCAGTAGGTAATGGGGCGGGGGAGAGATAGGAGTTACTGGGACCCAGCCCCTCCACTGTGTGTGGCACCCAGAAGGAAATGGCAAGTGAGCAAGAAGGAGGAGGAGGAGGCTGGTGTTTGCATGAGTAGCTGCCACAGCTGGTTCTACCATTGGATAGAGTGAGGTGGTTGCCTTAGGCGGCAGATCCTGGGAGGCAGGAAGTGGCGGTGAGGTGGTGAGAGGACACAGCTGTGGTGTTCTCTGCGCCCTTCCTTATATATTTATATTTATTTCATAAATTTTATATACCCCTTGGTTGTAGGAAAAAACAAAGTGGCTTACAAAAAAAGACTAAACAACAAAACCATCACTAAAAACTTTTGCAGCTATAATTTACGCCATACACAAAGTTAAAACCATAATAGACCGAAAACAAATTAAAACCCATATAAACTTTCCAAACATCTGAGTAAGGCTTGCCTAATGTCTTCAGCAAGCACCAGAAAGAATACAGTGAATGCATCTGTCAGGAGTAGTCAGTGTGTTGTCCTCTAGATGTTGTTGTACTCAAGACTACCATCTTTCCTTACTATTAGCCATACTGGTTGGGGTTGATGGGAGTTGTAGTCCCACATCATCTGGAGGATACCATATTGGCCAACCATGCTCTAAGCTAACCTGCTGCCCACAGGTGCAGTGGAAGGCTCTGTCCTGTCTGCAGTGCTCATTCGGCTGGTAAGGGGAAATTTTTATTCCCCTCCTAGGTTTTTTCCCCCAGCCCCATTGCCACCTCCAGGTGTCGGTCTAACACCTCTATAGCCTTTCCTGAGTCAAATGGGACAGAGAGATGGACCTCAGTGTACTCTGCATATTGAATATCATTCCTGGAAACCAATCAGGTAAGTCGTCAGGGCTCCTGAAAAGCCTGCAGCATGGAGGTTTGGTGTCAGTCCTATAGGACATTGTTCCATAGAGATGAGGCAGGCCACCAAAAGGACTTCTCATGGCTACCCTCATTACTGATTTATCTAGTGGGCATACCAGGAGAGCCTCCGAAGCAGATCTTAAGGTGTGGGCTGGTTAGTATAGGTGTGGGTGGTCCAGTAAATAGCTCGGGTCCAAGCCGGTTAGGACTTTAAAAGTCAAAACCAGCAATTTGAACTGGGCCCGGTAATGTGTTGTTGTTTTGTTTTGTTTTGTTTTTTGTTATATAACGATAACCATCACCCTTTGACTTTCATGGGAAAATGAGAGTTTAGCTTCTGACCTGAGCTACCTTGCCCTTTGAGTCTGTCCCTCAGACATGAGTTGCAGGTGGTATGGCACGAAGCAGAAAGTCCCAAATCTCCTTGAGGTTTGTTAGTGGTTGGCATTAGCCATTCCTCCCAAGGTGCTGTGTGACCTCTGCAGCTGACCCTGGGAAGGGAAGGCTGCTGTTAGTGCACAGGTGGTGCGTACAGCAGAAGGAAAAACACGTTTGGTCTGGGTCAGGGGTCAGCAACCTTTTTCAGCCGTGGGCTGTTCCACCGTACCTCAGACCATGTGGGACTATTTTTGAAAAAAAATGAATGAATTCCTGTGCCCCACAAATAACCCAGAGATGCGTTTTAAATAAAAGGACACATTCTACTCATGTAAAAACGTTGATTCCCGGACCGTCTGTGGGCCAGATTGAGAAGGCGATTGGGCTGCATCCGGCCCACGGGCCTTAGCCCTGGCCTACCCCTGGTCTGGATTAATGAGTTCTACATTGCGCAACAGAGGATGTTGGAAAGCTCACTTGTTCACCTCTGTCCCTGTTGTGCCAATTTCCTCTTTTTTGTGTGTTTCTCTGTTTTGTGAAACTCATTTTATTGATTGGCTTACAAACCAACAATTTCTGAAACCTGTTTTTGTTACATGTACTGAAGTCTTTTCATACATGACACAAAAACAACAAAGGAAACCGGATTGTTGTTATTAAAATAATTTATATACTGTGGGAAATTGCAGTCAAACATATCTATGCATACATACTAGTTGGTGCATGAAGGGTTTAAAACCACAGAGTTCCTAGACTCAGCTAGGTCATGCCCCTTACCTCCATGAGGAAGGAAGTGAAGCTGCTTCTCTTTCTGTTCCTCACCTCTCTCCGTGCCATGTAATCAACCAGGACTAATGTTTGAAACTATATGCTGTATTTTGCCCCCAAAAGTAATCTGCCTGTGTTCTTTTTGCTGCTGCATGAAATAACACATGACTTGGACCTTTGGATTTAGTAAGTTAAGCATTTAAAACTTACTGAACTGTATGTGGTCTGTTCATGGCTACAGGGGTAGAGAGAGGGGGCAGGCGTTTTAAAGTACACTAAATGGGATATGCAAAAAGGTTTAGCAACCTACCAGCAATACTGCTGTTTAACTCTGAGATTGTTCTTAATTCTGTTGGGGGCTCTCTCCTGCTGGAGGGGTGTGCAAAGCCCTATGTTTGGAATTTAGGTACCCAGCTGATTATTTTGTTAATTACTCACACACAGGTCAGGTCAATTTTCCTCCTACATACACCGCCCTTCATCTTGAGAAGAAGTGTCAATTCATTTCCCAAGCAGAAAAAGCCAGCAGCAAAATAACAAGCTGTCAATCATAGTAAAACAGTAAGATCAAAGTAGAAAAACATCCCTAATTAAAATATATCATAAACAAGTCTGTTAAAACCACAGACCAGGAAATCAGAGGAAGGCTTACTTCAAGAGGCATGTTTTAAAGAGCCAGCAGAATGCCAATACTTATGGAACCTCTTGTATTTCACCAGGGAGGGCATTCCATAACACTGGTACCACCAGTGAAAATAACTGACTCCATGTTACCTCAAGTCAATGATCAGGCTGTGACAAAACTAACTGGGTTAACTGCCAGCCTAGCCCTGACATGCTACGGATCAATGTGCAGGATTATTATTATTTGTATATAAGAATCCACAGGCCCGGGTTTAGCAGCCCACTGAGAGATAAACCAGTGAGCTGCTGGGAAATCCAGGAATAAAAGTTTTAGTTTGGAAAAGTTTTGGAGAGAAGTACGAATAGGATTAAGACATGATGCTGAGGGATGGAGCAATTAACCCATTGTACTGTGATGCTTCCCTTCTCTAAACCTCTCACAAACTACCAGCAACTGCACAGGTACCTATATGATTTCCAGCGTTGGACAGGTATCCAAGGTAGGGGAGGAGGCTCTTTAAGATCAGGAAAACAGCATGGTGGAAAGGGCTGGGTACTGCTGCCCCAACTGGATTATTCGATTCAGTTCTCTCATGTACACACAAACACGCACACACCACACAGTTGTTTTGTGTTTTGACCAAAAAAAATTAACAGTGCAAGATTTGATCACTCATTTTCCAGTATCCTGTATAGTTTGACAGTGACAGTTGGTCAAAATAGTTCACAGCTGGTTCCAACAGCCAGATCATATGTGTACTCTAGCTTCATACAAATCCAGGATTGTGATGCAAGTCTTCCAATGGGTTTGCGTGATGACAGCCTTACGTTTATAGTTGATAGATAGATGATAGGAAAGAATAAATGTATTCACCATTGTGGCAACTTCATGCTGCAAAATGGCACTTTTTTGAAGTGCTGCAACTCCTGCAGCTGTTGGGGACACAGTGACTCTGTTGCATGGGTGGGTGGGGCACAATCCTATAGGTAGCAGCAGACCCTGGAAGAAATCATTCTACAGCCGTGAAGTGCAGTGGCTATGCTAGTTTTTTCTTGGTGGGCTGCTCAGCTGGGTTATGCAATTTAAGACCTGATTAATATGAAGTGAGTGTAGACATGTTAACCAGAGTAGAGTCCGAGGGCTCGTCCACACTGGAGTTTACTGTGTATTGGCAGCTGTTTGCATTTCCATTTAATTTGCATTGTCTAAATGACATTACCATCAAGCAACACCCATCTGAATGCAGACCCCTGTCAATTCTAATCCAATAAGTTGGGGCTCCAAACCTCTCTCCTCAGGGTTACATACAATTTTTGGGGGGGGGGTTTGGGGGGGTGGATAGATAAATTACCACTTTCTGCTACTCTGCTTTCCACACCCACTGCTTCATCACTGTGTTCATTTCTTATCCAGCTTTCCTTTGACCCTCAGATTTGCATGAAACCAGAAAACCGCACAAGCAAATTTACAGTTGACTGACTGCACTTTTGCACACTTCTTAGGTGAGAATTTTGTGTGTGTTTTTTAAATTTAAAAAGCTATCTGTGTGCATGCCCTGTTGGTACAGTCAGTGCCGAATTTACGTATAAGCTAAACAAGCCATAGCTTAGGGCCCCAGTCTCTTGGGGCCCCCCAAAAAATTTAAAGGGAAAAAAAAACCTGGATGTACATTTCCAAAATATTAGATAAAAAACTAATAAAATGAATCCTATATATACCGCAACAGTGCTTGTGCTGTGTAGGCTCCTATGATGTAAGTACAGTAATGGGCCCCGGTGCTAGCCTGCTCCCTAAAATATCACTGGTTTGCTCATTTCTATATATAGGGTGCCTGCATGGCAACATGTGCAAATGGCTTTAGATACTTATTAGGTCCATAAATTACCATATAACATATATTCAACACAAAAAACAGTGACAATTTGTTGTTGACAAAGGACAGCTGGACATATAAAGGGCCCCATTTCCTTCAGTAGCTTTGGGCCTCATCAAACCTAAATCTGGCCCTGGGCACAGTACCTAACTGGCATAACAGAGTTAATAAATTAGAAGGCAGGGACACACACAAAAGGGGATGGGTACTGAAGCTGCTTTGCATATGCCAAATCAAATAGCTGCAGGCATGGACTATTCCAGTCTAAATGTGAATGTAGGGAAAGTGGATTAACAGCTGAATGTGGACCAGCCAGACTGTGAAATGTTTTGATAGAGACCACCTGTGGCAAGGATTCTCAGTTGGACATGGCTGCTGTATCATTTTTGGGGAGCTTGCAGCGGTAATCGTATGAACCCACAGCCAGCAATGATCTTTTTGAAAACCTTAGCAAGCCACTCATTGAGGAATGCTTTAATGCAACTATGCTTTAAGTTCATGCCTATGGCATATCTGAATGGCAGGTAGAATTGAATTCCAGGAGACTCACAGTTGTGGGCAGCCAATATGTTTTATTATCATTTATGGATCCTTGTGTGGTCAAAATGGCTCCATCTGCACACAAGGGGAGGTATCAGCAGGTTCACAGAAAAGCCAAGATTTGCAGAACTATCCTCCCAATAAACAAACGAAACAACTGGGGACAAAACCCCTAAAAAGGAGGGGGACCCAAAACAGACCAATGAAGACTGAGCATGCTCTATAGCCAGAGAATACCACCTTGCTTTTGGGGGAGGGGGAGGGGGATGGAATGTAGTTTCCTGGGAAAGGGCATGACTAGCTGACTGGCTGGCAGAAATTTGGATCAGGCTCACTCTGCCCTGCAACATTTTCCCCCAGTTGCACTTAATGAGCCACCCCAAGAAGGATTCCGGTCAGACCTTGTTAGTGGTTTCAGAGGCTTTACAGACTTGGGTAAGATCTGGTGCTCCTGGGGTTGGCTTAGATATGTAAAGGATATGACAGCATTGTTAGGTGTTGTGGCTGGGGAGTGGGGGGGGGGGGAAAGCAAGTATGGTCTGTTGCAACACCTTGTTGTGGTACCCACCTATTTTGAGCAAACCATTTTGTGAAATGTCTTTATTTATTTCTTAACATGCCTTTTGTGGTAATCTGAAATCTTTTCGGAGTTACCCACATACGCTGTGATGTCACTGGGCGATGATGACCTTTGCTTTCAAGTCAAGAAATGCCGCAGTGACAGTTGAAACTTGTGGTTATTGTGCTTTGGCTTTGATCTTATAAAAGGTCTTCTGCTGTGGTGTGTCTTGCCCTTTTGTCTTCTTCCCTGCGAATCCCACGCAAATGCTTATCTTTACAGACGGCTATATTCAACTAATTTTCACTGAAAGCAGACCCACTTAAATTAATGGACTTAAGTTAGTCGTGGACATGTTTCATTGAGTCTACTCTGAGTAAAAGCTGGTTGTATACCACCCAGATTTTCCTTTCCTTTCCCTTTCTCTCTTTTCCAGTGAGGACTTGCTTGTAGTTATCTGTCCTTTCCAGCTGCCAAAGATCAGTGGAGTCTCTTGTGGTACTTCTGACTCAGCCTTGATATGGGTGGGTAAATCAGCCCAGTCCCTTACCATTTCCCATCATGTTCAGTAACATCAAAGGAAACTCCAGGATAAGGACACCCCTTTCTTTCTTTCTTTTTTGAAGGAAGTGAAATGCACAAAGTCAGAAGAATGGGAAATCCATATTTACAGATGGAAGCGAGCAGCTGTGGAATTTTGGCATTATCGTTTTGTCCTTATTCATTGCTCAACGGAGGATTCCATTCTGGAGTTCCAAAGTAATGTATCAATTACCCACCCACTCATTCTGTCACCATCATCTGTGTTCCACTTAACAGAGCGAGGAGGGGCCAACTCTGGAAAAGCCTCTTCACCTCTTCCCAGCAAGTCCCAACAGATGATGATGTGCTGTGGGATCAGTGATGGCTTCGCCAAGAACCTCCTGTTGAATGTTGCATCCAGCGGGGAATTAGTTGCTGGCTACTTCCCAGGACTGGCCCACCCAGGAGGTTTGATGAGGCAATCGTCTTGGGCGGCAGGCTGGGGACAGCTGGGAGGGGCAGCAGATCCAGGCCCTGGGGAGCATGCCACCCACCTCCTCCTGTGCTTGGTTCCCACCTCTTCCTCTACCTGCTCCTCTCCGGCCTCCTATTTTTTCTTCTCCTGCCACCTTCAGCCTGCCAGGGCTTCTGAAAGCTGCCTCCACTCAGCAACTGTGGGGCTGTGGGCAGAGGAGGGCTTTTCCTGTTTTGCCTCAAGTGACAAAACGCCCTGGGCTGGCCCTGCTACTTCCAGAGATTCAGCTAGGTCTAAGCCAAGGCCAGCTGTTTGGGAGTGATGGGAGGGGTGATTTTAAGGCTGCACCACTGGCACAAATAAAGGCACAACTAGGCAGAACAGTAGGAGATCCATAATCTGATTGGCAATTTTTAAAGAGCTAAATGCTGGTTCCCCACCCCTCAAATTTGAAATGGTGTCGTGGTGCTAATGGATGAGTAGTTTAACCTTTTCCCCTCTGCCATTCTCCTGATTGGAATTGCCCCACCCCAAGGTACTATTTGCTTCACAGGTCAAAGCACTGGTCCCGTACCTTATCACCTCGAAAGGGTGTACATAACCCCCCTGGTTGTTGAAGGAGGCAGCTGTGCAACTCTTACTGAACAAACCAGTGGGATGTTTCAAACTTACCTGGTTCTAAACCCGACTTCTTCTGCGCAAAGCGTATCCAGTGCCAGTCTTACTCAAAGTAGACCCATTGGAATGAATGGCCCTAAGTTGGTCGTGCTCATTCATTTCAGCGGGTCTACTCTGAGTAGGATTAGCATTGGATGCTCCCCAATGGTATCAAATGGGTAGGCGAAGATTCCCCAGGAGGGGAAGGATGATGCTGATGACATCCAGCTAGGCTTCTTTCCTATCCAGTTTGTGAGCAGAGGCCTTAATCTTCCACTGATGTCTGGGGGCTCTATGAAACTAGATGGCTGACAAACATGGACTGTATCAGTGTTCCAGCAATGGCAGTGCCCTTCTGTTTTTGTTTTTTTTAATGCTCCTACCTGAAGGGGAGCTGCTGCCACCTGGAGGGGAAAATGGAAGTCACACTTTCAGATCCTGGCTAAGGAACTACTTGGGTGGAAATAGTTCTGAGTGGTGTCTCCTGGCTTGTCTTGTGGAGGGACAAACAACACTATTTTAAAAGGGGATACGTAAAAGTGATGCTTTTTGTTTGAAAGAAAAGCAGCCAATCTGCAGTTGGTGGTGGTGTAAAAAGAGGTGCTCAGTTTGAAAGCACACCAGTGCAAGTAGACAAATAGGCACTGCTGTGCTGGGAAGGTAAATGGCGTTTCCATGTACTCTGGCACTCATCACGGCGTCCCATTGCGCCAGAAGTGGTTTAGTCCTGCTGGTTGCGACCCAGAAAGCTGTCTGTGAACAAATGCCAGCTCTCTCGGCCTGAAGCGAGATGAACGCCACACCCCATAGTTGCCTTTGACTGGACTTAACCGTCCAGGGAGCCTTTACCTTACTAGGTGGCATGGGGACTGAGCCCAGTGAATTCAATTGTCTCCATCATGCCACGGAGTGAGAGAGGGTAAGTGAGCATTCAGAGGCTGCTCCTTTTGCCTGCTCCCTCTTCATGACCCTGCTGTGCCACCCAAAGAGAATGTGCACAAACAGGTAAAGCATTGCAATCACAGGCAGTGGGGTGGTAGCAACCAATCTTGGTGCCATCATGCTGAGGCAGGAACAACTGCTTTCTCCTCTTACCTATCCTCCTTCGAGTGGCAAAACAGGAGGTGTTAGGCTCGCAGCAGTGAATTTCCATCATTGCTTCACCCAGGAGAATGCAAGTGAGCAAGTGAGAGGACAACGTGGCTGCTCCATCTGCAACCAGCTATCCATGCTGCACTGCCCTGGGCAAGGTTAGCCAATGTGGTGCCCTCCAGGTGTTGCTGGACTTCAGCTCTCATCCAGCGCTGATAGGTGTCCATTTGGACCAGTAGGGCAGAAGGCAGAGACAACAGGAAGTAGAGTTAGAGCCAGCTAATTCTAGTTTTGCCTCCATATTCCTCCCAACCAAGTTCCTAAAGGGTAATGCCAAGAGGAACGAGGAGCAAGCTGGAAAGCAGTGCCACCCTCTGTGTCTTCTTACCTAGAAGGTCTCTTCCCCCTATCCAGCCTCTTCTCAGGACATAGAAAGGGAGGCGAGGTTGCGATTTAGTCTGCCTGTCCTCCCTAGCAACAAGTTCCAACTGGCTGCTTTCCCTTCAAAATAAAAAAATGGCACTGTTAAGAACACTTGACCCCCACCCCCCAATTCACATGCTAAATACAGGTTCCATGGTTTCAGCAATAGTGCCCATCCCCCGGTTTTGCTTGCTATGAAGAGTTCTGGAGAACTTTAAACCTTGCACACCTACTCTGCAAGCTTGGCCTGTTAAAGGTATTGCCTTAATGTGTCCTTTAAGTAAAGAATAAATAATAATGATGATGCTTTCTTCCAGACACCCCAATTATTGAGCATTTGTGTGCACAAAGTCTGCAGGGAGGTGAGACGATGTTGGCTATTTATTGAGCATTCATTCTAATTTGTTTGCAGTGACGTTATACAATATTGTGTCAAGAAACCACTGTCCCACTTTCCAGTGTGTTTTCCCGTCGCTTTCCTTACGGCACAGAAAGTATGGTTAGCAAGAGCAGCAGGTCGGCTTTTGCTGCACAACCTGAATTTGGCAGTGACTGAATCCCACCTGAAACAAAGCGAGCCTGGAAGTCCCCTTAATGTGTGTGGCTTGGTGCTGCGTTGCACCTGCCCGAGTGACCTGCCTGATGCCGCTCTCCCCCCTGCCCCTTGCAAACACCTCACACCTGTTCTTTTAGAAAAGGAAGTTTATTAGTCATGCTGCTCACCAGGATGCAGTCTTAGAAAAGGAACAATGCAGCAGCTTGGCACAACCCTCCCCCTGCCCCTTGCTCTCTCCCCAGAGTGGTGTGTGGTCTCTGCCCTATGTGTGATGGCCTTAAGAAAAGTCCAAGCATATCTGGTACTCTGGGCACTCCTGTCTTCTCCCAGACGCAAGATCCACAGCAACGTAACAAGAACAGAAAGGCTCACTGGAAACTCTAGTGTAGTGGGAGCTTGCACACTCCATGGTTGAGTAAGAACATCCCTATATACACACACACACACACACACACACACACACACACACACACCCACCCCCTCTACCTCCTTACCGGGCTATGGATGGCTCAGCCAAGCTACTGGCTGAGTTGCTAGAGCAGGCAGCATTGGTATAGGTTGTGGTGGAAATGCTGGGCATGGAATGGTGGAGGTACAGTGTCACTAGTAGGTTGTTTTAGGCTCTGGACTTAATGGCCTTTTTTGGCCTTTTAGCTTATATGGCAATGCATTACTACTTCATTGCTGCAGGTGGCAATGTGCATTACTTGTTTCAAAATATGGTAAAGCTGCCTTTGCTAGGTTTGGGGGCCCACCTGCTCCAAAATCTGCCCCAAAATCTTGCCCTGTTGGCACCACTGCCAAGGAAACCCTGGCAGAGTTCGCTGCTGGGACCGAGCATGCTGCCGACTTTCCCTCCTTAATCCCACAGGGGAGCGTGGGAGAATCGCAGCAGGAGGTGGGGAAGAGGGGGCTGCTCAACCACTTCATTAAATTGGTGGACCAGAGATGTGTGTGTAGGCAGCTGCATGTGTTGAACACCATGGAAAGAAGCCTCTTTTTGGTGGTGCTTGGGGGAAAAGTGAGGCTTCAGACTCACCCACAAACTTTTAAAAAAAGAAAAGCCCAAAGAGGTAGCTATAAGGAAGTGTGGGGAGTTTGCTGACAAGCACCTTACCCACACAATGAAGATGTCTTGGGTCACTGAACGCCCCCTCCCCACAGCCCTCCCCAAGCAACAAGTTCAGTCACTATAGTGACAGCAAACCCATATGGGTACCCCATTGGAGAGCACCCAAATAGCAGTGCCCGAGTTAAAAATGGGCTGCTGCAAGTCAGTCTAGCAGGAAGGCACAGATGTTGACCTGGAACCCAGGCACTGCAGAAAGCCATCTTCAGTGCGCAGGATCCAGCTCAGGGACAGGGGTTAAGGTGGCTGGCTAACCGAACAAGAGTTTCCTCTTGGCTCTTGCTATTAACACTTTGCCTGCAGCCAAAGACTCGCAATCCACCTTTTCTCTGTGCTCTCTGTTCTCTTTCACAGCCACACCTACTGGTCTGCCACTCCCCACCATGCCCTAACCCAGGAAATGAGCACTGACCACTGGAGCCATGTTGCAAGCATGGCTCCTGGCCAGACCCAGCGAACAGCCCAAATAGCTTGGAGAGGACCCTGCCTCGACACCTTTCCTCTCCTCTCCTCCTTCCAGCGTGCACAGTGGCAGCTGCTGTTCTTTCATGTGTGCAAATATAAGGCCCTTAGAGTGTGACTGCATAAAAAATAATCTCTTGAAAAATGGTTTGCAGGGTGCACAGACCTCCCTCTTGCACCATCGCATGGCATTACATTTGCATCCCTCCTCAGTCACTTTTCCTCCCCCAGTTCAGTAAAGTACTGTGCCAAACCCTTTCTTCTTTCAGTTCTGCACCACGCTGCTCTTCCTTCTGTCCATCTAATCTTGTCTTCTGGTCCCTGGAAGCATTCTTGAGCCCCAAGGAGAATAGTTAAGAGGCAGCATGCTTCTTGGGCATGCAAATGGATTGCTTTGCTGATAGCACCTTGGGGTGGGTGGGCGAGGGGTGTTGCCACAGCAGGCTGGCAGGCAAAGCAAGCTCTCGGTCGTAGGAATGGTGTTTGATGGATTGCTATGAAGTCCTGTGCTCTATATGCTGAAACAGAAATATACAAAAATGCACCTTCGTGCCGCATTTGGGGGGCAGGGCTGCAAGATCTATATATATATATTGTGTGTGTGTGAGTGCACACCCATGTGAGGCCAAAAAGGGGAAACGTGAAAGATTACATGGTCAGCTCTTGATGGTCTTCCAATGCCACTCTAGCCTCACTCGCTGTCACTCTTGTCTGCCAGCATCGTGTCCGCCTCTTCTTTAATATGCAAGAGGGTGCTCATCTCAGGGCTCTCACCCCTCATCAGATCTGTGTTCTCTGCCTCATCCCCACCAACCTCCACCATCTCAGTGGCCTTCACTTCCACCTCCCCCTCTCGGATCTTCTTGACATGGAACGTGAAAGGTGGTACTTTGTAGACAGCTGTCTTGGAGCGTGCATAGACCACATGGTCAGGGGTGAAGGACTTCTTCAGCTTCTCCCGGGAGGTCTTCATCTTCTCCCTGCGCTCATTGGTGACAATCTTGGTGCCCAACTTGTTCATCCTCTTCTCCAGGTTGTGTCGGGTCTTCTCCAGGTTCTGCTTGGTCTTCTCCAGGTTTTCTCTTGTCTTCACCTTGGTCTTTTCCAGGTTCTCTCTGGTCTTCAGCTTGGTCTTCTCCATCTTCTCTTTGGAGAAGGCCTTCTTGAAGTCATCCACTTTCCTCATGCCGCTCCTCTTAATGCGTTCTGCCCGTGACTCCTCAATAATCTCTTCCACCTCCACCTCTTCATCTGAGGAGAGCTCAATATGTTCCTCTTCAGGGTGCTCCTCATCCACCACGACCTCTTCCCCTTCTTTTTCTGTCTCTTTCAAAGACTTACTAATGCTCAGCTTGGTTGGCAGCTTCACCTCATCCTGCAAGACACAAGAATGAAATCATGAGATTCTTAATGCTGGCTGCCCCATTCCCTGTGCTGTGTGGAGAAAACAATCCCCACTGAAGGAGTCTTTAATTCTTCCCTACATCACCTAACAAGTGTCTCTTCTCTTTTGAGGAAGGGCTGAAGCTCAGAAGGTCCCAGGTTCAATTCCCAGCATCTCCAGCTAAAGCTGGGAACATCTCCTACCTGAAACTCTGTAGAGCTATTGCCGATCAGTGTAGACCAGGGGTACGGAAACCTTTTAGCTCCTGTGACCAGAAGTTTTTCTGGGCCAATTCTGGCAGGTGGCTAGGGCAACTGCTGCTTTCTTGGGCTGCAGAGTGCACACCTTGAATGGGACAAAGGAGTCGGTGATGCCCCTCATTCCATGTCCTGCACTGGCAATTGAATCATTTCAACACTGGTGATGGGACAACAGCCTCCACTGAACCTAATGGTGGCAGGCTAGTTTAGGGCAGATGTGGGGAACCTTTGGCCCTCCAGATGTTGTTGAACTTACAACTCCCATCATTCTTGGCTGTTGGCCATGCTTGTTGGGGCTGATGGGACTTTTAGTTCAGCAACATCTGGAAGGCCAAGAGTCCCCTAAACCTGGTTTAGGAGATTCACTGAGAATACTGGAGGGACTGCTGCTGCCTGAAGCTGTTTCTCGCTGCCTAATTGTAGGGCCTGCCTATGTGGAAGAAGCCCACCTTGCAGAAACCTTCTCCAACCCAGCACTGGCCCCACCACTAAAGGACTTTCTCCCTTTAAGACACCACGTTTTTCAGAGCAGTCCAATGCAGTATTTTGACCATGGCAAAACTATAATTATCTCTCCCACATATATTGTTACTGTTCAGAGCTATGAAGAATGTGATTGCACAAGTTTTGTGGCTACTTTCTGCTTATTGTTTGTGGCAGCATTTGGGAAAACATCCATCTCATCATGTGACATTTTGTGAACATTTTTTAGAGCTTCCTTTATTTCCAATGTACAATTTTGGGGGGCACAAGCTATACCAAGCCAATTTATATTGCGTTGTGTGCCCTGCTAGACATAAACCCTCACCAGTTTATATTGTTTTTTTCTCAGGCATGCTGCAAAAGCAGACACTTTCATAATCCTGATTGGACTATAATTCGTGGCTGATGTGCTGCATGAGGACTGATAGTTCACAGTGTGGGCAGACAGCCTATAATTGGATTATGAGCTACTAAGGTGCAGTAAAGTTAGGGGGAAATTGTTAAAATAAGGAACTATAATCAACTTTTGAGAGTGGCTAAGAGCAGCAAAACTACACACACACACACCCCGTAAGCCTCTTCCACCTCCTCCGCATTATTGTTAAATCTGTCTATCACCATCTATGTCCTTGACACTTTAAGAAAATGGGCACAACAGGTCCCTGTATCATGGAAGTTACAATCCATAATAAGCACAGGGAAACAACAGAGAAAGGAGGTGAAATAGTGGCAGGCCTATGCAGGACAAGAGTATGTGACTATTTCAAAGCATATGTACTTTGCTTTAAGTTACACTAAGTTATTGTTGTTGTTGTTTTTCTCCCCCTAATATTTTATTAAGGATTTTCTTGTTTTACAGAAGTAAGTGTAATGCCTTGTATTTTTTTTCCATGTAACATTTTTACAAATCCATTTCATTTGTTGTTATTGTCAGAAAATTTGTTCATAGTGGAGAATGACAGCATGACTAATATATTAAGTTTGTGGCACTTGCCTGAAAAAAATGCTGAAAGTCAAGGCTGCCCTCTGGTGCATATAGTCTGATATGGCACTTGCCCAAAGCAGCAAAAAAGGAAAGTGAGATGCTATGATTAGGAAATAATTCAGTAATAGGCCCTGAATAGTAATGGGCTCCTCCAGACAACCTGTTTATTGGGCATTCACTCTGATTTGCTTGCACTTGTTCTGATTTGTTTGCAGGACATTTATAGGACAATAAGCATTCACCCTGATTTGCTTGTTGTGGAGTATACACATCTTCCCATTAACCATCTGTTCAATCCATGCTTTCCAGTGCATTTCCCCATCACTTTTCTAGCTGCAGACAGACCTAGTTCTCACTGCATTGGTCATCCTAAGTCAGGACTGTACCATTTAGGGTGGGGGCTCCCATGACATGTACACTCTATCATGCAAAGAATAATAATCCTTTTATGCAGTAAACTCAGGGGGAAAGGTTCTAGCTTGGTCTCCTGGACATGCCAATCTTCTAGATGGGAAGATTTTTTTGCATGAAGCAACTCACAATTATGTTATCCTCTGCTGCCCCCTCCCAAGGAAGTTTGAAGTGGTGCCTCCTAGATATTGGGATGCCACCTCAGATCAGAATTAGACCAAGCCTTCTGCTGTTAATTCAACTTCTTGTTCTTCTCTGAACAGAGCCCGGCCCAGCCATGGTGTGCCTGCATGCAGAAGGAAAGCGTGCAGCCAGGCATGTGGGTGAGGAGGGGGCAGATTGGAACCGATATTGGTTTTCACCCAAGCAGCACATAGCGTGCATCCCCCGCTTGGCATTCTTGGGACACGCTGGAAATAGCCACCGCCGTACACAGCGTTGGGACTGGGGCTGAAAGATAGGCAGATTTATGACTCCTGGAATGGTACTATTTGAAAAGTAGAGGAGCAGGGGGGGGGGGAGGCAGGGAATTGCTGGGAAAAGTCACGAGCCAAGCCCAAGGGAAAATGAGGAACAAGGCACAGGAGGAAAGGCGACAGAACGTTGACAAGTCCAGGTTCCCACGCAGAAAACTTTTCTGCCTGATGAAGAACCTTGTGATTTCGGGAAACTTGAACATTTTTAAGTCCCTCCTCAAGTCTGTCCAGCAAAAGCCCAAACTGTCCTTTGTCCCTGCCTTTTGCAGAGGGAATTCCTGAACGAAGCAAACTCTATCCTGCTTGGAATTCCTAGTTAGGCGCTGGTAATTTGTCTGTTTCATTCTTTAAGCCGTCAGGCATTCACACTATCTGATTGCTATAATGCCGAAAATAATGAATTAGGATATTACAAATTTTAAAAACTGGTGTATTATGGTCTTCTCTGGCAACCTAATTCAAGCAGCTGAAGGGTGTTATGACTCCTAAATACTGACCCCAAACTTCTCCTTTGCTGTAAGCTACTATCAGAGCAGCAACTGAGTTTTCAGTTGCCATACTATTTGGAACACAGTGGGTACAATATAGCAGTGGTGGGTGAGACCATTTTATTTCTTTATTAAATTTGTATACCACCCTTCATCAAAAGATCACAGGGCGGTTCACAATTGAAGTTCAGCACACATCCACTATAGGCCTTATGGTTTAGGCCACTTTATGATCCCATTTATTTTTAAACCAATTCTTTTAAACAGTGCAAAAATTTATTCTTTTAATCAGTGCAATACTGTTTTTAAATGAAAGAGAAGTGTAGTGCTATTACAAAGTAATGCTGCTATTGTTTTATAAATGATTTTTTAAGAAGTCATTTCTGGTCACCACCCTTTCAAGCAACGTGACTAATGGCAGCGTTTCAACAGACTGGTTTTGGCTTCTTTGTTTTGCAGCAGTAGCTAGAATGCAGGCTTGACATGTGAGAAAAAGACCAAGCTGAAAATCCTCACGTATCTGTGAAGACCACTGGCTTGCATGGGGCAAGTCATTGTCTCACAACCTCACACGTTGGTTACAATAATAAAATAAGATAGCCCTAGGTAGCCACCTTGAGCTCCTCAAAGGAAGGAAAGGGTCCAAACATGACAAAGAAAAGCTTACAATTTGTGGGGTTGCATCAATACAGCAAAATGTCCAGAGAGCTGCACTGGTGTGGCAGGCAATGCAACTGAGGTGCTACATGGAGGATATATTATACAAGGCCCTGCAGGTGTTAAGCTGGGACAGAGCTACATTGCCCCGTTGGAAAAAGAAAATTAGGTCGTTTTGGTAGATATGATATAAAGGATTAAGCAAAAATGAGTTGATGAAATTGATGAAACAGAGGATGTTTAACTATATTATTTTAAATTAAAATACGTAAATGAAAATAAGGTTAGAGGGTTTGCTGGAAATACGATCTGAACTAGAATACAAAATTGGGAGGTGAGAGGAGGTCATGGAAATAAGTAAAGGGAAAAGGTTATGTAAAGGTTTAATCTGTTTTTGTTCTATTTTAACTCAATGCATTTTTATATCTTTTGTTTTGTCTTCTTTTTTACTCTATTTTATTGTTCACTTTTTTCTTGTTACTTTTTGCTTTGTTATGGTTAAATTTTTCTTTGTATTTTGTATTGTTTTTTTCCCTCTTTTTGTAATTTTAAACTTGGAATAAATATCATTTAAAAAAAAAAAAAAACAACAGAGCTACATTGCCCAAAGGGACCAGCACACTGACTGTCCCACAGTCTATGGGTGAATATGCTCAAACATGAGTCCTAATTCAAGGCAAGGCAGGCAACGTGCAGCAGCTCCAGATGGACTGAGCTACGGCCCTCGCTGCAAGCTAAGGCCCCCAATCTCACACACCTTTTCCTGGGTAATACAGTCCCAATTTTTTACAAACTATCAAAGCAATAGCAATACCTTCTCAGAAAGTTCTCTCACATTTCTCCATGCCTGGGTCCTCTCCAATGATATCTGCTGTAGACACCAGGTGTTCACTCCAGTCCCAATCATCTTGGGTGGTTCACAATGGGTTATTTCTAGCTTGTGGGGTGTGGGGCACCCCAACAGCCCTTTCCCCACATCTATGGGATATAGGGAGGGATCAGTCCTCTTGTTGGTGCCTTCTAAGGACTCCCAATGGGCACTCAAATGGCCAGGTTCCCCAATATCCTCTACCAAGAGTACTAGGGTGGTAGGGAGAGCCTCTTGTCAGGTCCCCCATGCCCTGGCCGAGAAAGAAATTGCACTGGAAACTAGAGATGGCTGTCTCTCAGGTCTCTGCTCCTCTCTTTCCTTCTCCGTCAAGTCAGACTTCTTCCTCTCCTGATTACTACCTCTTGGCTATTTAAACTTCTGAGCTCCAAGAGCCCTTCATTAGGTCTTGGTGGTGCCAGCTGCTCCCTACTCTGCTCTTCTTTTCAGCTGGCCTGACTGTCTCCTGGAAAGGAGGACTGGGGCTTCCTTAAAGGGGCAGCCATGGTAGAAGCCTGAGGATCTTCGCTGGAAGAAAAGAGTCACGGTGGGGCATTAGCATCACTGGTCATATATCCTAGACCTAGAGTAACTTTCAACAGTGTGTATGTGGCTACAGTGACACCTATTTTACAGGCATCCAGAGGATTGGGCTGGTTGCTTTCCCAATGAGAACAGAATCTGGTTCTAACATGGACTTTGGCTATTTAAGTAGCATAGTGATAACAGAATGTGTTGAACTAGGAGTTTAGACCTTTTTTCTCTTATGCATGGGTTCAGCTGGTGGCTGTAAGTAAGCCATGAACTTTCAGCCCCAACACAGCGATAAAAACACTTGTCTACCTCATAGGGCTGTTGTTATTGCGATAACATCTCAAATAATCTATCTGGCATGTAATCAAATGACTACAGCAGTCCTTCTTACCCAGGTCAACATGCTCTGACAAACTGTTTTTGGATATGGTGGTACTTTTAGTGTTGTCCTCGTCAGGTATCAGGCAGATATTACTGTTTTAAGGTTGCAGGTGACCTGTGTTTGCCAGACAAGCAGTGCAATGCCTGAGAAAAACCAGGTCCAGTGCTGAACTGTACAGAATGGCTGTGCTGGCTGCGGCTGATGGAAGTTGTATTCCAAAACCACCGGAGAGTACCAGGTTAGCAAAGGCTGGTAAAGAAAAACCCCATCATACAACAACAACGGAAACTTTAGAAATAGTTATTTAGTGGGATTTTGAATCTTGGATTCTCAGTTTCTGGCACTGAGAGTACCCATTCTACAATCAAACAGAGCAGAAGTGATTTTTCTAACCCAAACCCTCTGCTGTTTACTCACACAAGCTGCCCTGGTTTTCCAATCTTTTACTGGCTATGCAGCGCCAACATCTGCTTTAGTAATAAAGTCTGCAAATCTGGGACAAACTTCACATGTGGCCTCTGGGGGGAAAGGGTGGTTCTTCGGAATCAGGATATCCCACCACCCCCCAGCCCCCAAATCCAGCAAGGGCAGTCATTTTCTCCACAACAACACCTGCGAGGGCAATTCCTCATCTCCCAGAGACTCTGGCCACCGCTGGACCAGCAACACCAGGAATCACTTCCTTCCCCCGGAAGTCACACAATGACAGCCTGAACAAAAGCTGCCCCCCTCTCCAGAGTGGCATAGCTACACCTGGAAGCCGGCCATATCCGGACAGCTCTGATCCTTATCGGCTCCTTCTTGGCTTCACAACATTTGTGCAAGGAAGGGTGAGTTCCAAACACCCCCTCTGTTGCACGTAGGTCCCGTCTTGACTGCCCCCCGGCTTATGGCACACATGATGAACTACTACACCACAAATCATGGAACATGGTCTGCCATGCAGAGCAGAATCCTGATTCTGAGCTTTTGTTCTTTTAAAGAACTGCAGGTTTCAAGTCCTCAAGGTTTCAAACCTGCAAGTTTCAAGACCATCCATCTGTCAAGCTCTACTGTTTAAACTTAAATGGAAGTGAGCTATGACCAACAGCAGCTACAGTACTCAGCATTCAACAAAGTATGCAAGAATATACAGACTTATCCCACTGCCAGTGTGCATACAAACAAAAACTGGAGAGGGCACATAGTAGAGCACGAAACTCTTAATCTCAGGGTCATGTGTTCAAGCCCCATGTTGGACAAAATATTTGCATTGCAGGGGGTTGGACTAGATGACCCTCGTAGTCCCTTCCAACTCTACAATTCTATGATTCTAACACAACAACGCAACGGAAGTATTCTCAAAACTGGCATGAACAAGTGGGGCTCACTGTACTACCACATTTAAATTTGTGGTAGAAGGGGGAGGAAAAGGGATGGATGACCGGAAGCAGCACAGTCTTGGGTGGGGATTTTGAGAGAATTTTCTCTCAAAAAAACACACCTCTGATGGTATGTTTGAAATAGTCTGGCCCCCCTGCCACGCCCCCTCCCCAATATGCTCTGGGAACAGTTGGTACAGTCCACACTGGATTCTGAGTGGAAAAATTTGTGACTGAAACTGCTAAGCTAGAGCACACTTGACATGAGCGCATCCATGTGCACCCTAGACTGTGTTTTATCTTGTATTCTTATGCTGTGAACCACCCTGAGATATAAGGATGCAAATTTAATGATGATGATGATGATACAAATGACAAGCAGATCTGTTGAAGAGAGGCTCTAGCTAGTTTTGGTCAAGCAATTCCTGGCATAGTCCATTTCAGTTCTGAGGTTTCAAAACAACTCCTTGTCCTTTAGCAGTAAATTTGACCCAAAAAAGGATGGGTTTGCCAGGCAAAGGGTCTAGCATGGCATGGCCTGCAAAGTGGCAGTCTGGAACCCTCCCAGTCAGTCCACCAACAACTTGTGAGTAAGACACACAGCCTGCCACTTGGAAACAATAAATGTTTTGCCATGAGGGTACCCTTTCCACATGAGGAACCTCTGCATGTATGCCATGAAACCCTCAGCGCACTGCAGAAGGAAATTGGGGCCTGTTCCAGGGCTTGTACTTAGTTCACATGGGGCCTGGATTGGGTCTCATAGCCGTTACCTTGTGTGAACTGAGACTGTGCCCTGGAATGCATCCAACATTCCCCATGTGGCTGTGCATTGAGATGAAGCTCAGGAGTAGATGAGCCTTTTAGGGAAGCTTACCTGCTGATAGTGATGTCCCCACTGAGGAAACTTATTCGCTCCTGAGGAAGAGGAACCCAGGATTCCCTGGCAAGAGCACACTTTGAAAATTAGGAAGCAAGGATGCTAGTACACCATTAATTCCTCAGCTGCTGTTTGTGTGCGTACACAACCAAAGGCACAAAAGGGGACTGGAATCTACTGGGAGGAACAAGGAAGAGCAAATTGGCTCCTTTGTCCTGGAAGCAATATAGACTCAAAAGGGAGTGCTGTTGCTGACCCTCACTACCCCACCTCTGCTTTCGGCCGCACACAGAAAGGAAAGAGGGGAGTCTGGCTTGTGCACTCCAAAGTCCTTGATTTCCAGGTCCTGGGAAGGCTGGGTACACCTTTATGGGAGCTGCAAGGAGGCAAAGTAGAAGGGCTCAGCTGCGTATTGCTCCCTCCCAACTTGCGAGCTCCACAGGACAGCTTTCCTTCCTGCTTCCCCCTCCATGTGTTCCCCCTCCAAGTCCACGTTCCTGAGCAGTGAGTCACTGATCCAGCAGTCTTTATGGGCACACTCAAACCGCCTGGTTGCTACAACACATATAAACACTCCCCTTCATGTATAAAAGGCCAACAAGACACAAAGACGAGTGATGTTCCCAGCCTGGTGGGGCCTGGCGTTACGAAACTGGGGGTGGCGGGGGCGTAGGGAACAGCTAAAGGCCTGAGAGTGCGGTTGCATGAGAGAAGCAAAAACAGCGGCACCGTCAGCCCAATTCAGGCTTCAAGAGAAGGGAAGGGGCATGGTTTCAAACTCCAAATAAATATGGGCTTATCCAGACAGCCAGTGAACTTCCATCACTACCATATTTTAATCTTTGGGTCAAGAAAATGATGTTTTCAAAGCACTTGGGTCCTCAATGAGATCGAGCCAAATGTGCATATTCTTCTACAGTATCATGGTTGGGGGGGGGGATGTCGCAGCTCTGCAAACCTGGACCTTCAGTGATGCCACCAAGAAACTCCCTCGCCACCCATTTTTTGTGCTTTAAAAAGAAGTTTCCTTTTTGAAAAATAAAGAGTCAATGCAATGAATGAATAGGTAAATGCCTGAACTTTAAATATAAAATAAAAAGCAAAGAGTTGCCTGAACTGTATACAGTGGTACCTCCGGTTGCGGACAGGATCTGTTCTGGAGGTCCGTTCGGATCCCGAGGTTTCCGCAACCTGAGGACAGCTTCTGCGCATGCATGTGCGGGCGAAACCTGGTAAAATACTTGCAAGATTGCCATGCACGCATCTTGAAGTTTACGTAGCCAGAGGGTTACGTAAATCGAGGTTCGACTGTATTCACATCTGTCGTTTTAGTTGCAAAGCCAGACTTGTACCACAGCTGTGGGACGCTGTTTTTTGTCTGTCATCTACCTGTAATAGTTTTGTGTGGAGCTGAGAGGGGGGATATGGTTGTATTGCCATTTATTATGAGAGAGAGAGAGAGAGAAAGAGAGAGAGGGAAAGAAAGGGGAAAAAACAAACAGGGTTGTTGTGCACTCTGGCACTGAAGAGGGGGTGTGTTCAGCTTCCAAATAATAATGGATGGGAAAGAAAAGGGTCAAAGAATGGCATGGCACAGATTTGGTGGAGAAGTAACATTGCTTGTGTTCACCATTCCTTCCTTCCTTCCTTCCTTCCTTCTTTTTTTTTTTTTTTTAAAAAAAAAAAGCTCCTGTGCTGGACTGGTGCATTGCTGTACTGCTTGACCTGTAAAATGAGCTGTCAACTGATCAAAAGGGTTTTATTTATTGGATGGTATCCAGCTAGGTTTTGCTCTGAAATTAATGAATATGACTAATTTCAATGGGTCTACTCAGAGTGAAACTTAGTTGAATACCACCCATTGCTTGACTTTGACCCAATTAATAAATCAATATGCATTTCCCAAAACCTGAAGTTTAAGATAACTTAAAATTTACCGTAATAAGCAAAAGCTATTATCCATTTTTCCAATGAAAAACCAACCTTTCCCTACTTTCATCCCTATTTCATTAGTAAACCAAAACTACACAAAGTGTAAATTGGTATGCCAAATACTGTATATCCTTTGTGGGAACAGCAGCTGGGGGAGAGGGTATTCTGAGTGCAAAAACAGCTGGAGGGTTAAATGTTATGCACCTTTCCCCATCCTATATTAACTCATATCAAATTTGCAACTTTCTATAGATGCTTTTAATTTTAAAAAGAAAATCAGGGCACTGTTACATCTACTGTGCAAATTCAACTTTGGCCTTTACTTCCTAGGAAGCATGTTTAGTATTCCATCTCGGCTGCATTACTTTTCCTTATGTAGTTTTAATCAAGTTACATAGAGCTCACTTGGGCTTAGTCCAAGTAAGCATGCACAGTATTGTAGTTCAATTCTCTCAATGTTTACTCAGAAATGCTGTTGGGTAATGCCTACTAAATTAGTAGGCATATGACTGCATCCCTAATTGCATTATGAATGAATGAAAATACAAACTTTTTTTTTAAAAATGGCACAAGGTTTGCAGATGGGACTGTGGGAGAGTGACATTGCTTGCTGCCACAAATATCAGACTTATGCCTGTGACATTTGATACAACCAGGTTCTACACTACAATCGCAGCAACAACAGATGTGCTGTTCTCTGGAGGGTGCAGGAAAGAAAACCACTTTATTTATAGTTTGCCATCCATTCTTTCATCCAAACGGAAAGTTGATTTTCCCAGAAAGAAAATAAAGTACATGCAGTGCAGGAGAAAGGTATCACCCCTAGAAACAGAAACACATCCTGGAGAGATAATGTTATTGTAATGTTTTATTCTTTTATCTATGTGCTGCCTTGGAAGCTTGGGCAGCCCATAAATTCTCTACAAGAACAACAACAGTGATAAATAGTAGGCGTTTTTATCCAACCCAAGGGTGAATACTACACAAAAAACAATTTTCTGGGACCAAAGCAAGCTCCTCATTGGCCAATCTCTTCTCCAGATTAAAATCTTGATGAAGATTAGACAGACACAGATCTCATCACCTGTACAATCTAGCTATCCATCTGCCTACCTCTTCTCTTGCCCATCCCAGACCAGCAGAGTATGGAAGACTTCTTAAATGTGCATTTGGAAGCAACAGAAATCTGCTTGGGAGCCTGGCTCCTCTCCAGCCTCCAAAGGAGCCGAGTGTGAATTCTGTACTTCTTAGTCACAGCAAAGCACTTTATTGTTCCACATCCTCCCTCCTCTTTCCCTGGCCTTGCCTGCTAGGTGCGGCTTCAGGAGGGAGAGATTAAGGCAGGAATTTGAAACACATACGCCAGGAGGGGGCCTCCTATGCCCAGCCAGGAAAATAATGAGGCTCTTCACTCTACAGAAGCATCTGAAATCTGTGTTCCTCTCTCAGTGAGGGTGTGGTTGGACAGCTAAAATTCCAAACTGGAACAAGCCTACAACTGGGATCAGGCAGATGATAAATTTATTTCCTAGCAGCAAATGTAGCCGTAGGTCAGGAAACGCTCCAGTTTACCAAGATGACCTGCCCAGAAACAGCATATGTGAGGTTGCTCATTCTTTTCGCCAGATGGAATGTGGGATGTCCATCCAGCACACAGTTGCCAGCTTTGCTGCACCTGACGTGGGCTCTATATGCCTTTAACAGCTGCACAGCAGGCTTGAGGTTCAACAGGACCCTCCTTTTCCCATTGCTAGACCTCAAGGCTGAAAAGAGCCCTATCTGGGTGAATTTCTGCTTGATATGCATCTGTCAAAAATCACAGTGGCGTCATGCCCCTGAAGAACAGCCCACTCATTTACCTGTATGGGGTCAGCCTCAGTCTGGGCCCTGCTTTCAGGGAACGCAAATGCTAACACAAGGATTCCTAGTCGTTGAGTGTGAAAACAGCAGGCCACACCTACATTTAATGCAGCCTTGTATTTAAACACTTGCTGGCTGCTAGCGATAAGTGACAAGGAGCTGCATACAGACAAAGGCATGGAATTCAATGAAGCACAATGAGTGGGCTGGCTGAGGCAGAATGGCACACCCTTTCCCTCCTCTGGGCTCAGCACAGAAACCAAGCAGGCTGGCAAATGGGAGATGCCCTCCTTTTCCATACACCCCATAAAAATGCAGTGGACAGCTGCAGGAGGGGCAGAGCTCTTTTCAACTTCCTCTGTGAGTCCCCGGCAGGCTAGTAAGGGGTTTTTAAAATAAATAAAAACAGACTAGTAATTTTTGTGGGTTTGTTTACAGACCTGATTTAATAATAGGAGTTTGTTAAAATGATGCAAGAGATCTAGGGCCCCCAAACTTTTCTTCAGACAAGAAACTGGGCCTATTTTGAGCTTTGAACAGAACATTCTTTTTAAAAAAGACAAACAAAAGCAAAACCTTACAGTAGCTGACTTCTGTATAGCAAAGATAAAAGGTACAATGCAGAATATTCTCCTGCATAAGCTCGGGAGCTTCACAAAAGCTTGCTCAGGAGAACTTCCAGGTGGATTACTATTATGGTTCCAGTCACTGTTATTGTGCAAGGCAACCTAAGCTATAGGAGACAGGCCTCTGCTCTTAGGAGCCAACAGTTTAAATTTTGACAGCTGGATGGCTCAGATTTGCAGTCCAAAATTTATGGTGGGCACCAAGGTAGGGAAGGCTGATGCACACACACATACACACATAGCACGTTCCAGATAAAGTTCGTTAGCTTAGTTCTCACTGAAATCAATAGCCTTACATTAAGACATGCCCAATCTGTCCCAATGATTTCAATAGGAACTAGCAGTCCAACTCCAACCCACAGTATTTCAAATATGGTATTCTTAGGGAACCAGAATAGATCTGGGGTGGGATTACCCATCCGTGGATTAGAAACAAGAAAAAAACCTTGTAGAGATGTCTCTCAAAATCCCATGAAATATTTATTTTGTGGAGCTGAGTTAAAGAGGAGCATTACTTTCATTCAAACCTTTTGCTCAAGTACAAAGGCTGCCAAATATACATTATTATTTCATACTCAGGACCCAAAACAATCCCTGAAGAATGCACTTTAGATTTTCAGAAGACCCATGATTTGTCCAGTTTTAATTTTGCTACCTCTTGAATTTGATGCTGTCCAAAAACTTAGAGGAGCTGATTTCCATTTACGTGACCCCTTGGCACACACATTGCTTTGGGCAGGACTCTGCCGAGATGTGCCACCTTGCCAGGGCAAGCTAGTTTGCACGACAGTGAGGGAGATTTGAAAATGTCACTTGCCAGCTAACATACAGCAGGTAGATCCTGTTGCCAGGCTCAAAGCACACATGAAGCAAGGTGGCACCAACACTCGGACCCCTTCCCATGCATTGACCTCGGGGAAATGTCTACTTGGAGTGTCCAGAGCTTGTGGCCATTCTCAAACTGCTTGTACCTGTTAGTTCATCTTCTGCCAGCTCCCTAAGATTGCAGTAGCCAAACCAAGCAGTTAAGCAGATGGTGATGTTCAGGAACATGTTAGGGGGAAAAGGAGAAAAGAAGCTCTAGAGCAGTGTTCCCCAACCTTGGGCCTCCAGCTGTTTTTGGACTACAATTCCCATCATCCTTGACCACTGGTTTTGCTAGCGAGGGATGATGGGAGTTGTATTCCAAAAACAGCTGGAGGCCCAAGGTTGGGGAACACTGCTCTAGAGGACCTGAGAGGGTGTTTCTGGAGGACAAGAAGATATAATATATCCTTGTGTTCAGCTCAGTGGGATGAAAAGCACAACAATTCCTCAAAGGAATGGTGGCAGTCAGGTGGCGTGGAGAGAGGGGAATCTCCACCCTGGGTTTTAGACCACATAGAATTATTTCTCAGGAGCATCTACATTTGTAGCCAACTATAGGCTATGCATGCAAGAAAAAGCACATATTCATTTGAGGAAAGAGGGTGTGTCCGGCTTTTATTGATTGAAACCTAATTCTTTAGTTGCATTGTTTTGATCGTTATCATTTCTACAGTGAGTATGAGGAATAAAAATAATCATCATAAAAAGAAGGAGCAATGCAATCTTTGACTGTATCCATGAGCAGCCCTTTGGATCTTACTCTGAATTCGTCATGCCTGAAATCCGCTCCCACTGAGCTTCAAAATGGCTGCAGACTCCCTCCCATTTTCACGGAAAGATAAGCTAAAGCAACGAGAGAAGCTGTACCTTGTTCAAGACTATCAAACAGTGCTCAAAATTAATAAATAATAATAATAATAATTTCATATTTATACTGCTTTATAGTAAGAAAAATGGGGGGGGGTGTACCAGAGGGATCTTTTGTGAGAGCCCTATAATTGTTAAGAGAAGGCTATGGGAAGCCATGATTTGGCTAAAGTTGGTGGGGGCCAAGGGTGGGGCTTGTGGCCCTCCTCTCTTCCCCCCTTTTTCCCAATAAGCTGCATTACAAACTGAACAGTGCATAGCACCCAAGAGCTCCGAGTATCTTGCTCTCCTTTTCTCCTTCCCTTCCAGAGGCGACTATGCAAACACAGCAAAAAGACACACAATGGTTAAAGCAGAAGCCTCCTGCCCCGCCCTCTGGTCTACCAAGAAGCAAAAATGAACCAGGACCTCTCTGCAAGCAGAAGGAGCAGGGCCCTGGGTCTCAATGAGGCCAGCAGCCATTACGCAGGGGCCTG
Organism: Podarcis pityusensis; assembly: GCF_964106645.2. Taxonomy (NCBI): domain Eukaryota; kingdom Metazoa; phylum Chordata; class Lepidosauria; order Squamata; family Lacertidae; genus Podarcis; species Podarcis pityusensis. Next base: position 23,600,863 of record NC_138038.1, read on the forward strand.
GTCAGCTGCTTTCAGAGTCTCAGGAGAAGGGGCTCAGTATGATCTGTGGATGGCTTTGCCTCCATTGGGTCAGAGTGGCTGCCTCCCTTCTCATCCTGCGCTGGTTGGGGCCAGGGCCCATTCTCAGAAGGCAAAGTCTCTTCCGAAGGCTCAGAAGGCTCACTGTCTTCCAAAAAGGGCATGCTCTCCGGTGAAAGGCCAAAGGGCATGCTCTCCGGCGACGGTCCACGGATGCTCTTGGGCTAAGATGAGGAAAAGGAATGATCAGTGGGCACCATCGAGGGTTCCAAAGGCTTCTTGGTAAGTACAGCCACAGCCGCCAGGCGCAGGCCAAGTCAATATCACGGCAGCAGGGATGTTGCGCAAGCAAAGGCGCCCATAGCAGCCGGGCAAAGAATTCCCTCATCCCCCCCAAAAAGTAACAGGCCCCTGCTCTCACACACCTATGTTAATAGGCATTTTCAGCCCACAAAGAAATGAAAGCTTCCTTTCTTGTCTCGCTGTGGACTGTTTTTACTCGCCACAGGTGACTTGCTATTCCAGGTCTGAACAACTTGTGATTCACCCAAGGTAACCACAAACCCACCACCAATGAGTTATGGAGTGTCGGGTGCTTAAGAACCCCACCCTGATTTTTGCAGGCTGCAAAAACAGGAGGCTTCCCTTCCTGTGATTTGATGTTTTTCAGAATTTCCTATGTTCCGCTACTAAGTGCCTTCCTTCCTCATTACTGAAGTAAATGCTAGTCTTTTTTCTCATTTCACCTGACCACATTTGTGCCTGCTTTTATCTGTCAGATACTGAAGGTTGTTTGGAGGGGCAGGGAGGGTCTTGGGGATAAAAAGGAAAGAGGTTGTGCTGCAACCCTAAAAACTTGCAACCGAAAAATAACTTTTATTTCCTTCTGAAAATTAATGCACTTTCTGCTTCAAATGCCTATCCCATCTTTCAATGCAAACCGGTCAATTGACTGATTCCGGAGTTTCTTTCTCCTTCTCCCTGAAGCTATCCATAACTCACAAGACAGCCTGCAGAAGGTGGAGTAAGACACACACGCCCCAACCTAAGCCATATCTGCCTCAAGGTGCAGACTAAACATCCTGTGGCATTCTGTTCTAAATGTTTAATCTGCTTTTCCTTCCCCCGACATGATACAAAATCAACAAAAGCCTCCTGCTCTGGTCTTTGTTCTGTTTTGCAGGCATTGTCAGGTTTGGAATTTACTCCAGGAGCCTGAAAAGGGACCACAGGTAGGCTTGGTTCCCTTTTGTAACAAATGCACCTAGAATAAGACTTTTCAGGGAAGTATGTTTTTATGCAAAAGTACTTTTTAGACTGCCCATTTCCTCCGGTAACAAATGTCTTCCCCAAATGGCTTTTCTTCACTTGTTCTTTTCTCTACTTTTGGTGCATTTTGCTTTCTCGTTTCTCCATCTCACATAAATCATGGAGCTAAACCCCTGAGTACAGCCTCAGTGTGATGAATTCTCACTGTCCCAAACTGTATTATAGCCAGAGAGCACAGCGAAGAGCGTGTGCATGTGGGTGCTCTCTCTTGCTCCTCTTTCTCTTGTTATAACCTGTCAGTTGATGTCAAACAATAGGTGCCTGCTTAATGGATAGTGCAGCTGCTCTTTGTCTAAAGTCATGTCACACCCAATTCTAAAATTGTGGTGGGGCTGAAAATCAGTTTTGCATGGCAGTGGTTGCAAAAGGCATGGCAAAGTAAAATAACTTTTTGATTTGGTGAAAGAGCTGTTTTCAGGGACACAGGGAACTGCCTTAGCAACTCTCTGGGGATGGAGACAGGAATCTTTCCCAGCTCTGCTTGCATATGCTGGGGACTGAACATGCAAAATACACTATTACTGTGCTGTGCTCTTTCCTCCAGGGTTTAGGGGTGCTAGACTTCTATTGCTTTGGAATTAGCACTGATTACCTGTGCCTATGCAAAGCCTACTCAGCTTGTACATTTGTTGAAAGAGAAAAAGTGTACGAAGTTACCATATGGTCCCAGTGCTCTGGACTCCAAAGGAAACTGGTTCAGTAAAACACGGCTATGGAACCTGTGGCCCTCAAGATGTTGCTAGACTCCAGGTCCCATCTGCCTCAGGCTCCATGGACAGTTGTCAAGGATTATGGGAGATGTTGTCAAACAACATTTGGAGGGCCACAGTGCCCCCATCCTTCATGTAAAGGCTTCCCTGACTTGCCCTGTTCCCAAGGAAGGGCTGCTGAATTTACAACGATAAACAATGCTGATTGAGAGGATAGAAATAAAATGGCTCCATAAATATTTCATTGAGATTGATAGCAAGCTCTTTTGATGTCTAAAGTTTGGCAAAAGATACAACTTTGTTCATGGCTGGAATGAGATGTAATTACTTCCAATTGAAAAGTGTGCTGCATTTATTTCTGTAGGCCCGCAAGTACTATTATTGTTGTAGCTGTCGTTATAACTTAGGTACCACTATGGCACCATGCCCCACTTTTATCCTCTTCCCAACTTTATCTTATCTTGAATACCAATGGGAAATGTTGCTTCCTTCCATCAAGCTGCCTTGTTCTGAGCCAATTTATTGCTGCACCGCACAATCTGTTTCAACAATGCAAACAGCATTCCAACAAGGCCATGTTTCCAGCCTCTGTTGCTTTAAAATAAACAGCAAGAGCAGCAACATGTTAATAATAAATCCTTCAGATTCTGCATTCTACGTGGGCAGAGAAACAACGCTATGCATCTAGATACAGAGCTTTTTCTTCATTTAGAAATTTGAAAAAGTAACCTTTTTTGCTAGCAGCCAAGGATTATCATGAGATACTGCTGTTTAAATGGTGCCGATGGGAACCATGAAGCTGAATTCTCTGGGTGTCACTGGGGAACTGCAGCTTTGAGGCCACGAGTGAGTCCAAAAATAGATAGAACAATCCCAGGGCTGGCTCCCATGAGAGGGCACAGGCATGGCCTTATAGGGCCTTCTGCGGCTCTAACTGGGATGGATTTTTACGACCGAAGGACAAAAACTCATTCGTCAAAAGCACATTGCAGCATCCAGGAGTTGCAGTTGTTCTTCTGACAAAGAGAGGCTGCTGTGTTACAGTAAACTCCAAAGTGAGGAGGGGAGAACAGGTGGGGTGAGGTTGCCTTTGACACTGCAAACCACATGCCCGAGTGTGTGAGCATGGGTGCACATGTATATCACAGAGTCCATATGCAGGTTGGGCCAAATCATGGATTCTCTCTGCAGTTTTGCTCCTGTTGCATATAGGACAAATGAAGAACCATCTTCTTCTCTTGTGGAATTGGTGTGGAAGTAAATATATCAGAACAGATGAAGGGTTTGCATACAGGAGTAATGAATGACTGTCATCAAGGTTGTGTGTGTGAATTCAATACACGGTGTAGGTAAGAGAACCCTGAAAATCTCCAAGAATTTTGTCTGCCTTGTGGTTCTGCTGGAAAGTTTGAAGAGGTGCCGGCAGCCCGACAGTAGTTCACAGCCAAAGGGAGACTTGGGGTGCAGCTTCTGATGATCAAGGATGGGTTTTCGGCAGCCCATATTGTTCTCTCTTCCTCTTGATTCATGGCAATCGTCTTGCAGAGAAAGTCATTCCCTCACCCACCTACACTTTTGTGTTTACACCAAAGAAAGCTTCTTCGGCATTCTTGCCAAAATCATAGGAATGTTTGTAAGTACAACTGTCAGATTACGTGTGGCCAGAACAAATAGGACATGTAGACAGAGATCTAGAAAGACAAACTCTTTCTCCCATTTGCCTCAAGCTCCCACCGCTGCCTTTAAAAGTGAGAAGGGGTCAGCCCCTCTGTTTTACCGTAAGCCAAGGATGCTACTACCACCATCACAATGCAGAGGGAAGAGAAGCAAGGAATAATGGAAAGATGTGGAAAAATAATTCCATCTCATTGGCATCTAAACAGCACTACCAAAGACAGGAGTCAAAGACTGTGAATGATCTGGAATTCCAAATGATCCAGGCAGGAAAACAAGCAGCATTTCCAAGGAGTCAGCACAAGAGGTACTCATAACACCACCTACTCATTCCAGATTGAATAAATCCAGAACAAATGCCACACCCTGATTCTATTTTCACAAAGGAGCAATTCACACATTGCATTTTGGAGTATTATCTACAATGTTTTAAGTGTGCACCCTTCAAATTGTAAAGATTCTGCAGACGTATTGTACCAAAATCATGAATGCCAAACCTGTGTTCAGTGATAAACCAGGGTTTGCTATTGGGTAATTGCAGAGGTGGGGGAAACACTTTCAACATGAGGGCCACACTCCCTTCTGAACAAGGGCCAGATGGCAATGGTGGGTGGTATCAGAAGCAAAAGTGGCAGAACAACAAATTTACATTTCACCTTCGTATGCTAGGCTGGTTTCTACATACCATCACACAATCTTCTCTATCCTCCATCCAGGCCAGCAAGAGGCATTATCAGAGTTGAAGGGCATGTTACAGCCAGGCAAAAATATTTGGGGTGCAAAACAGAGCCAGTGAGGGCTGTGGCCTAAGGAGAATTCGAAGACTCAGCTTGACTCTCAGGCCTGTGTGTGTAATGCATTAAAATGCCCAAATGCAGACAGCAGTTATTTCAAAGTTTTTAAAGAAGGGCTCCTCAGGACTGTCTACTGTGCTCTACATGCTTCAGACTCTTATTTTTTTAACAGAATCATTGTCAGTTGCAGTGTGAGTTGTATAGGCAAGGTCAGGTGGCCTGGGCCTTAGAGACAACCAAAGTGATGGTGACAGAACACAGTAGAAGTAGAGGGCAGACCTTGGCACTCCTACCTGCCAGTCCTCACTCCCTGTACTCAAGTAGCCTTAGCAAACACCAGGCCATACTCAAGGCCGCATGAGCTTGGTGCATGTTGATTTGCTAATTCTGACGAGGGCATGAAGCAACAACGAAAGTGCGTCCTGCAGTGTTCAGTCACACCCGTGCAAGCAGCTGCTTTAATAAGTTCTGAGGAAATCATCCGCCTCTGATGTGGCTGATAGTAATAATTCACCCAGATCATGGCACCAAACTTGCTCTGCCACCCCACTCCCCAGTATTCATATAGTGCCCCACCTCCACCCCACTAAGTCATCCTAGATGGGATTCTCTGAAAGCTCGAATCAAAAGCATAGATTGAAGGCTGCAAACTCTGCTGCCTAGAGTTTTCAGAGTGTTAGTCCTATAGCTGCAGGACAGGGAATGTTAGTATTTTAGCAGCGCAACCCAATTCTCGCCCCAGATGGCAAGCTCTGTTCAGCGTGCAAGACAAGAGTAATTCTGAAACAAAACAAACAGTGCCAGAAGCATCCACAGCAACAGTACAGGCTGACCTCAGTGAGAAAAAATCCCCCTTTGAAAGCAAATCTATTTTCTCCCATTGTTTGAAAAGTTGTTGCAACAGGGCAAGGTTCTGGTATATACACCGCCAGCTTTTCCTAGGCCCCCTACAGTCCATTGTGATTAATCACTGTGTTATGGGGCTACGTGTGAGGGAAGCGCTTGCTCTCTATTTGCTTCAAAGGGCAGCATTTAATCATTGTTCCTGCAGCCCTTTATGGCGTACAGCAGTCCTTCGTGATTCTAATTTCATTTTCGCACCACCACAACCCTGTGCCATCACTACATTTCCTTCATTATTATTGTAGGCCTGCAGGGTTGGCCATCATTATTCCCATTTCAAAGATAAGTTAAAGGATGTTTACGTGAGACTATATGCATGTGACTCTTAAGGGCAATGCTGGGATATGAACTCCAGACTCACAATATTTCAGCCAACGGTTCAGCCGCTGGAAAATGCCAACACTCCACAATGGGCAACTATGAGGTGGCTACTCCTACTAAAGCCAACATGGTGGGGCACTGGCTAGAGTGTGATATCTGGAAATGGAAATCCTGGATTCAGGTCCTTAGCTCAGTCATGAAGCTCTCTGAGTGGCTGCAGCAAGTCACCATCCCTCACGCTGCAATCCTATACAAGCTGTCCTCAGAGTAAGCCCTGTGGAACTCAATGAGACATCAGAATATGCCAGCAGGTTTCCGCTGCGAGCCTCTCTTATATCACAAGATTGTTGTGAGGTTAACATGCTGCTCTGAACCCATTGTAGGAAAAGTGAGATATAAAATCTAATACATATCAAATAGAAATAGTAGGCAGCATTGCAACTGCATATAAGGAATGCTGCTTTGTGGAGGTACAAGGAAAGGCACTAATGGCTTCCATCTGCATGGCTTATGGCTTTCCAGTGGTTCTATCCTTATCCTGCCTCCCATTGTCCCCAAAAACAAGAAAATCCCTGTTGTCTCCAATCATGAGGTAGAAATGAGAAAATAACATGATCATCATAAAAAATGAAGATACCATTTGGTCTAGTGGTGTGATACCAGGATCACTGAATAATCACTTCAGTAAGTGTGGATTTTGGGATTTTTCTTATGGGCCAACATGGGTAGGACCCCTTATATTTTATTTATCTTTTTTGTGATTCAAGACATGTCAGCTTACTGGGATGTCCTTGAATATCTTGAATGGCCAAAGGAAAAATGGCAAGGTGGGTGGAAAACCCATTATCTGCATGGCCTGAGAAATTTACCTCCTGTATATCTGATCAATATCTGGTATTCACTGAGAAAATAACATTATAATGCCAATGCTAAACCAATTCTATGCAGGCTTAGTCAGAAACAACTGCCACTGAGTTTAAGGTAATTCACTTCAAGTTCCAGGTAAGGACACATAGGGCTGCAGCCTTAGTATATATATATAGTATATATAGCACTTTTGATGGGAGTTCTCTATTGCACACAGGGCTCTCTGAGGAATTCTTAAGAACCATCCTGTACTACAAGTTAATATTATTATTCCCATATGACAGAGGCAGGTTTTAAGGTTTGTTACCTGTGCATTGTCACCTAGTTCCCCCAGGGATGAGCTGCAATTTGAACTAGCTCCTGGCTCATTCCCTTAACCACTATACTGCACCACAGTAACCCAACATCTAACAGAACCACACCCATGTTCCCTATTGAGTTCATTCTAGGGGAACCAGACCCTGAAGGTGCTTTACGGAGTCCAAAGTTTACTATCCCTGCACCTTCACAACTTGGAACCCCAGGCTCCACTGTTCAAGAACCTATTCAAGATCAGGTTGCTGATCTGGTTTCCACAAAAACCCAAGAGCATTTTGCCACCACCTCATAACTGTTTAGACTCCAGTGAAAAGGGAGAGGAAATATCTCAACCAAAATAGTATCTGTGTTCATATTTGTAAAATGCCCTGAAAAATAAAACAGCACAGACAGATTTTCCTTTCTATTCCCTCCTCCGTTGGCTGCTGCATGTTCCATTTCTCTCTCCTCACTCCTGCACAATTTTCCTACTGGTGGGGCCTGAAATTCCCTCAACATAATCTACAAGGCTTCCGATAAAGTGTATTTATAAATCTGGTTTGGTGGTGTTCATAACCCTTATATACTGGAGTATTCCCGCCTTTGAGGCATGATATAATTGAGAATGCTCAAGCCGTGAATCAGAGGGCTATATCCGTCAGCTACTTGCCAGATTCCTCAACCAGACATAACTAGATCCCCTTTCATGTTGCGATAGTAAGAAACGCAGCTACATTTTTGTAGGTTTTCTGTCCTAAGCCGTGTGTGTGTGTGTGTGTGTGTGTGTGTGTGTGTGTGTGTTTGTCCTTACAGGACAGGGCAACCTATCTCATAATGTCCTACTTCTCCTCCAACACAGGTATTAAAGGCCAGACCGCCACAGAATAGGAAGCATGGTTCAGAGCTGCCTATTTTGAACTGTTTGATATTAGGAGGTCTGTAAGGCTAGCCAGCAAACGTGTTAGAAAGAGGACTGCAAACAGCAGAACAAAGCAACCTCTCACTGAAGTGGTGAAAAAGCTCCAGGGCCTGAAAGGTCAGGGCCAAAAGAATCTGTAACCCACACTGCATCAGATTTAGTTTTGCAGGGAAAGTAGAAAGCACAGACCCAAGGGACAGAGAGCTCTGACTTAGCACCAAACCTGCAGAGTCGGAGTGTGCTCCCTGCAATGCTACTTCTCTAACAGACAACTGTGAAAATGTGTAATTGCTTTCCCAAATGATTGCCCCAATAAGCACATTTTACAAGCCGAAAAATGGATTTCCAGGCTTTGTAGCTTTAAGGACACTGGATGGCTTTCTACTGCCACGAGACAACAGGTTATCCCCCCCCCCCCCAGCTCCCTCTACGGTTCTTTGGCAAATTCCTGCAAAGTTTGCACTGGTGTAGCATTTAAGGCGAACTCTGGAATCTTCGCAAAAAAATTGGGCAATACATTTGTTCTCTTTAGGATTCCAGTGATGACACAAGTCCTGAATTTCCTATATATGGCGAGCTGTAGCATGGGAATTTTGGGAAGCCCCATATAGAAGGCAAGAGGCGCCCTCATGCTGGACGGTCTTATGCACCAACCGAAAAAGACACAAGCGGGAGAGATCAAAAGGTGCCTTACCTGGTAGATCATGACTTTAAAGTTCCTGCGCTTCAGCAGCTCTGCCTCATTAGATTCCAGCTTCTTGATTTGGCCAGCTTGCTTCTCCAGGTTCTGCCGAACAGTTTTGACGTTGACACTGACCTTGCGGACCTTCTCCAACATCTTGTTGACCGTATTACTGGTGGTGGAGTGGGCCTTCGTGAGCTTAGCGAGCTCCCCTTGGATGCTGGACACCACCCCATCCATCTCCTGCTGCCTTTCCTCCAGCTGACTCTGGGTCAGCTGAATCTGATCAACAGCTCCGATGATCTTGTCCAGAAGGGTAAGAACCATAACACCATTGATCTGGTCAGATTTGATGGGTTCTTCGGTCTCACCTGCTGGCTCCTCCGAGGCCTCAGAGACTGTTGGCTGCTCGACGATCTGGAGGGTGGTGTCTGCCATGGTTGCTCAGGAGTCCTGACTAGCAGAGCCTGGAGAGGTTTGACACTGCAGGGACAAGAGAGAGAGAGAGAGAGAGAGAGAGAGAGAGAAGGCGAGGCTGAATCTGAGATCTCTCAGATCTGGGAGGCGAGCCAGAAGCCAAGAGCGCAGTGTGTGGATGTGTGCTTCAATTGAAATGGCACAACCCTTGCAAAGCTGTCCGGAGAAACTGTCCTGCAAAATTTTCCAAGCTTCCAGGCCATTGGCTGACTCCACCTCAACTGGAGGAAAGGAGCCTCTTGCCAAATGCCTGGCAGACCCACCCCTTTTTTTCTGAAATGATTAAAATAGTTGGAGAGGAGGCAACGGCTTTAGCATGCGAGCACAGGCAGGGTTCGCTCGCTCGCTCGCTCACTCACTCACAGAGGAATGCAGCGCTCCAAACTTCAACAGCCTCTGATTTTAATAGACAGGACGAAGGCAGGGATTCCTAGCAAGATTTCTGGGGAATCCAGGGCGGTGGCGGCAGGGGACAAAACAAAACAAGCTCTGTGCAAAGCTGCTGATGAGAAACCAACAGCCCTGAACAGAACTGCAAATGTTTAAGTGTGGCTGGGACAAACCCAAAGGGATCCCTGTCTTCAGCCACACCTGCACAAAGTTGAGCGTTTCCTTTTAAAGTCACAGAGTGACAGTTTAGGGCACGTGTGGCTTGGATCACTCACCAAGCGCAACTGGCTGTGTTAGTGAGCACATTTATACTGCAGAGATGTGATCGCAAGAGCAGGCACATTCAGCTCAGATGCACTTCAGAAACCCAATCTGAATTAAAAGGAGAGTTATTTGGTATATAATGCGGAGGGAGTAGGCAAGGGAAGATCATGAGAACACTATCTGCTGCAGATGGCAACCATGCCCATAAGCAGGGGTCAGCAAACTTTTTCAGCAGGGGGCCGGTCCACTCTCCCTCAGACCTTGTGGGGGGCTGGACTATATTTTTTTGGGGGGGTGGGAATGAACAAATTCCTATGCCCCACAAATAACCCAGAGATGCATTTTAAATAAAAGCACACATTCTACTCATGTAAAAACAGCCGATTCCCAGACCGCCCGTGGGCCGGATTTAGAAGGCGATTGGGCCGGTTCTGGCCCCCGGACCTTAGTTTGCCTACCCATGCCCATAAGCAACAGTTGCCATATTATGCAGTGTGAAAAATCAAATCCTGATTGTGAATCTGATGCAAAGGGCCTATCTGAGGATGATTCTGGCTGTTTTCTGGTGCAGTCAATGAAGGCGACAGGCCCTGTTTTTATTTTAAAATGTAGATTATTATGTATTAATTACATTCATAAACGACCTTTGTTCCATAAAGTTTGAGACAGTTTGCCTTTTGGCAAAAGCCTCCGAAGGGGCATAAAATAAAATAATAAAAATATATCAGCAAAGTAATTTTTTTTTTTTTTTTAAGGAACAGCAGTAGGCACATGCGATAGGCTTGACGAAAGGGCGACATCTTCCTGGCATCAGCTTCTAATTTTGCCTTTCTGTGGTATAACCAAAGGGAAGAAAATACCAATGTCTGTTCCAAATAATCAAGAAAGGGGTAGGCCCTTTCATGGGGAAAGACCTATCTTCTAGCATATACAGTAATAGTCTCCCAGTGTGAAGCAAAATAACAATATTAGCTGTTTTGCAAGTGAGTCTGAAAAAGCTGGGGTTTTTTTTTTTTGTCCTATCTACATATATTGGTGTTCTGCACCTTAGCCTCTCCTTAGGAGACAACAAAATGTGAGAGCTGGTGGCAGTGCAGTGCCACAGCATAGGGCTTGGATGTGGGGAATCCAAAGTTCACATCCTTAGTCAGCTGCTATGAAGCTTGCTGGGTTCCCTTATGTAAACTGCTATGTGCACAGTCAGTGTAGCACAGGACAGCATAAGTACAATATAGCAAGCACCTACCCACTGCACATCTGGCTCCAGGTCCGCATCCCAGCTCCACAATGGATATCAGAGAGAATGAACTGCTGCTGTCAACAAACCCTAGCATGGGTCAGTCCTCTGGCCACCACAATGGTGAGAACAACCCTACTGGGGAATATTTCAACACAGCCTCATTTGATTTTAAATCTGGACAAAACACCCCAGGCACCATGTTCAAAGCAAAGAACTTCAGAATCAATGTTTCTGCTGCACATCTCAGCAGAATGATGCACCTCACCTATGGCTGGCATCTGACCACACACACTTTGGAATGGTAACTAAAGTCAGAGGAAGTTATGCTATTTGCAGAAATTACTGCCTCTAGGTCCTTGAAGTTTTACAGAACTCCATGCCAACTCTCCCACTCCCCCACAGAAAATGTAACTACTGTATAAGTCGTAACTGCTGAATACTTGTGACCTTTTCTTTATAAATATTCTGGTATGTAGGACTGAGTAGCTCCAAGTATGCACTCTTCTCCTGCACCCTCTCACAAGGAAAAAATACTTTCCAAAACATAACTAAGACAGAAGAGCTTCTGATCACATATAGAGTGCTTTTCCTTTGTGCATCCTATGCAGGCATGGGCAAACTCCGGCCCTCCAGATTTTTGGGACTACAATTCCCATCATCCCTAGCTAACAGGACCAGTGGTCAGGGATGATGGGAATTGTAGTCCCAAACATCTGGAGGGCCGGAGTTTGCCTATGCCTGATCCAATGCCTCCTCAATTATCTAGTGCCCTGCAATCTGGTGCCCTGCATGGGGATGGCAATGATGAGGCCCGAGGGAGTCATATGGTGTGCAGTCATTTGACAGGAGAGAAATTTGAGCTTTCATTTGGGCTTGCTGGTTTGCTTACATGGCATCTGGCTTTTTCAAAAAGAAATGGAATAAATTTGGTGCTCTCAAGTATTGAGATTTCTGAGATCGACTACAGTTCCAATTATATATATGCTACAGATGTTGCGTCTACAGAATCTATGTACTCCAGACGTAATCCAGAATAAATTTCCAACAACTCTTATGTTTACCAGGCAGTGTACGAGCTGCTGTACTGAGAATGGAGGCAGGCCTGGCATTCATTCCTTATTGGCTGCAATTACAGAAATTGCCAGATAATTACCCCCTTCCTCAAATTCTCAGTGGAACGTTTACTTGCTTGAAGTTGACATAAACAGCTTTCATATGCTGCAGTTGTCAGCATTTCAAGAAATAGATCGAACTCCAACAGCATTAATTTTGGAGTACGATTGTCTCCTGAGGTGTAGAAAACTGTGGACTAAAGTGCTAAGAAAATAAAATCCTTCTGTTAAATGCTCCTGTTTAAAACTGAGAACCATTCAAACTATTTGCTTTGCCAAATGGTATTATCTGCTTGCATAAAATCATTCAGTAAAAGTAGTTTCATGTATTAATACTGGGCAGTTTTCTATTCTCATGCAATTGTGTTTTCAAGCAGTGGGACATCTTGATAGAAGATTCTTAAGCCTTAATCAATCAACAGTTATGTGTACATGGCCTAACTACAGTTTAGGTGAACACTGTTCCATATATCCTTTGTGAACAGAGAATACTGCCTAATATGGAGTAAGTTTATTGATCCATCTAGCTCAATATTGTTTGCACTGAAACAATAACCCTACCTGAAAATGCCAGGGACCGACTCTAGAACCTTCTGAATGTGAAACATGGGCTCTATCCCTGAATTATGATCCTTCCACATTTTTATCCATTACTGGATAAAATCATACAGGTAGATCATTAAAAAGTACACCTAGATTAACAGAAGCTTTAATAAAGTTGCTTTTGCTATCAGAACTAGACAAATAAGTTACCTATAAATTGGCATTATTTGAGTAGCCAGGCCTCGAGATGTGGAGACCCAGAAACAATGGAACAAACCCTCCACCACCACTTTTTTTCCAGACTGTCACATCTCTTGCAATACCAATGCGAGCAAGGTCACTGAATATAAGCTGATCATTTTGCTGCTCTTTGGCAAATCTGTTAATATTTCTAACAATGATGCCTTGTTTTCTTGAACCGCAAAATAACGCATGAATATTTTTTGGGAGGTTATTTATATATCTCTGTTGCTAGTTGTCTAATTCAAGCTTTTCTTTTTAATGACCTATGGCTGTATACAAATAAAGATTGCCTGACTGGCATGACATTGGAAACAAACAGAAAAGCATGCGTACAAACACACCAACATTTTGCAAGGTGCGTTTGGCAAGACTTCCTGGATTACTCTTATTCAGGGGTGGAGATGTAGGGAGAAGCATAGTCTGCATGCCTTTGTTTTTTCCATCACAATGCTTTCATCAAGCATGCAGAGGAATACATTAGAAATTCAGTCGCTATCCTCGTGTACCCAGATAACTCAGCAGCATTCGCCAACCTCCTGACCACAGCTCATGGGTACTTCAGTTGCATTTGCAAGCAGGCAGTCTCAAATTCAGTCCTCGGAAACTCCAATTAAAACCTGCCTGAGCCAGGAGAGCTGCTTCCATACCCAAGAGCATTCTTAACTATGCAGGAGATTTGCTGGCAGTCAATCGACCAGCAACCCCCACCCTCAAGTGAACAATTTCATTTTTATCACGTTATCCCACACATCGTTCATAAAGTGGAAACAATGGCCCCTCCTGTTCGTTTGGGGGTTATTTTGCCATATGTTGAAAATAGCTGACCATTTTATAGAAAAATATTTCCCAAGGCACGCCTGAGCAGAGGAAAAACAAATGTTTCCAGTGTTTGAGGGTGATGAGTCAGTTTTGCATGAAAAGTCTCTATTTGAAGCAGGAGCAAAGCAAGGGCATTTGCCCATATTACTCATATGACATCTGTTTCAGAAATGCTCCAAAACGGTTAAAGTTTTGTGCTGTTTTGGACATGAGCCACTATATGAAGAAGATGTATGGACTTTAAAATGTTTGTCAAAGTACAGAATGTTTACAAAAAGCTCTAGAAGTCTCATTGCTGATTAGAAGGCTGCAGTATTTTTACAAAAACACACACACCACAAAACACTGTTGGATGAGAACTTTAGATGTTTATGCCTTAATGTGCAAGCGTTACAAAAAAAAAAAAATCTTCCCTCTCCAAAGGATATAGTGTAGTAAGTATACAACTAGGTCTGGAGAGAATTGGGTTTAAAGTCTGCTAAACCCCAAAGCTCATTGAGTAATCTAGACCTCGTAATACTTTCAACCTAACCTATTTCACAGGTTTGGGGAGAAACACACACACAGTGCACATTATTGCCATAAACTCCTCTGGGAAGCAGCTGGATAAAAATCTAAGATACAAAAAAAACATTTAAAGCTTTTCCTTGACAGAAACTCTATACTGTACTCTTTACAGGTACATGACAGGCAGAAATTCAGCCTACAAAACTTTGCTCATGAGGAAGGGCTGGAGAGGCTGCACCTACTAATTTCTCCTCACTATATTGCTGTTAGGCACAGTGCCCCCAATGAACAAAAGTAATCATGAGGACAAAAAGAGTAATAAAAATAAATTCTACTAACGGCACAAATAAGTCCTTTTGCCTACAAGTCTTCAGGCATCTCCAAATGCACAGAAAATTAAGGGATCTTTTGTTCCTTTCTGTATCGCATTCTGTGGACTTCCCTCACTTTTACAGCTTCCATAGTTTCTCCTATGGGGATTTCTGTCCTGCACCTTAACAAGGCCTATGTTACCCAATTCCCAATAGGAAACAAGAGGTTTCATGAAGGAGACTAACCAGATGATTGTGCAATAGCTTTGCATCTGAGCCATGCTATATAAATATTATTTCAGGCTGGGGGCCTGTACGGACTCACCAGGAGAAGGACATGGTGGCAAAATGGGGTGGGGTGGGGTGGGGGTGGAATTATAACCTGAACTGTACAGCATCAAGGTAAAGATAAAGGGAGCCCTGACCATTAGGTCCAGTCGTGACCGACTTTGGGGTTGCGGCGCTCATCTCGCTTTATTGGCCGAGGGAGCCGGGGTACAGCTTCTGGGTCATGTGGCCAGCATGACTAAGCTGCTTCTGGCGAACCAGAGCAGCACAAAGAAACGCCGTTTATCTTCCCGCCGGAGTGGTACCTATTTATCTACTTGCACTTTGACGTGCTTTCGAACTGCTAGGTTGGCAGGAGCTGGGACTGAGCAATGGGAGCTCACCCCGTTGCGGGGATTCGAACCGCCAACCTTCTGATCGGCAAGTCCTAGGCTCTGTGGTTTAACCCACAGCGCCACCCCCATCCCCTACAGCATCAAGAGACGGAGTTAAACTTATAATTAGGAAGATACTTGCTGCAGCAGACCAAACGCTTTATCATGTTAATTGCTCTCTTCGCTTATCGTAAAACTACCAATACAGTGGTACCTTGGTTCTAGAACTTAATCCGTTACGGGAGTCGGTTCGACTCCCGAAACCGTTTGAAAACCAAGGCGCGACTTCCGATTGGCTGCAGGAGCTTCCTGCACTCAAGCGGATGTTCAGCTTCCGAAAAACATTTGCAAACTGGAACACTTAATTCTGGGTTTGCGGTGTTGGGGAGCCGATTTGTTCGACAACTAAGCCATTCGAGAACCAAGGAACCACTGTAGACCTATGGGCACGGCTGACTCAATACATTTTGGCACCCAAGGCAGATCCCAAAATTCCCTGTCAAGGAAGGAGTGAGGGAAGAAGGGCCATATAAAGAAGAAGGGCAGGAAGGAGGGGGGAGAAAGATCAACAGTGGGATCTGCTGCTCCAGTGAATCCTGCTGCATAACGTGGTCACCTTGCCTTGCCTCATGAGTGGGCCGGCCCTGCCTATGGGAAATCCACAAGAATATGAATTCTTCCCATTAACTGGTGTTTAGTGGAACACTGCCTCCAATTCTGGGAGCAATATAGCCATCATGACTAGTAGGCAATGTATAGCCTTAGCTTGTCCAGTCCCCCCTTTAAAACCACCCAAGTCAGCAGCAATCACTATACCTTGCGGTCAAGAAGTGTGCCTTTCTCTGTCCCGAAGCTCCCACCGCTCCGTTTCATTGGATTCTGTTGCTTAAACTCTACATTCTAGTATGAGATTTTCTCCCTGAACACTTTCTCCACAGCATAAGCCACCCTTCTAATCTGCTATTTTCTAAACCGAAAAAGCTCAAGAACATTGTAGCTTTTCCTCACAGGGAAATTACTCCAGATCTCCCTAAACACTGTGGCAGTCGTTTTCCTGTGCCCTCTCCTTTTCCCCCCACCTCAGAGCCCCAGTGCAATTTACAATGGTGCACATGTTTTTGGGACTTGCCTACTTTTCTTTATGCTATAAAGAACTTAGTAGGACAGCAATGTTTAGTGAATTGGCCACTTAGTTAATGCAAAAATAAAATAAAATTTAAAAAAGCTTGGATCTCTAATTCATCAGCTGAAACTCAGTACAACTAATCTCTTATCAGGTAACAGCCCTGATAATTATGAATCAATGATAATCATAGGATTGTAAAGTTGGGAAGGATACTACAAGTCTATCACCCCTCAATGCAGGAATCTCAACTAGAACATACATGACAGACAGCCATCCGACCTCTGCTTTAAAACCTCCCATGAAGGAAGGAAGGAAGGAGTCTGTCCACCATCTCTCGTGGGAGTCTGTTCCACTGTCGAACAGCTCTTATTCTCAGAAAGCACGTCCTGATGCTGACTCGGAATCTCCTTTCTTGTAACTTGAATCCATTTGTGTTCTTCCAGGTACACACCCTTCGAGATACATCAGTCACTGGAGCAGGGTGGGGGGGGGTAAAGAAACCATTTTCTGAGGCGAACCCTTTCAACCGCCACGATCACAAAAAACCCAGGGCGTGACGTCACCGGCCATGGCACGCCGCCGCCGCCGCGACTTACGAAAGCGGTCGCCAAAATGGCGGCCACTTAAGGCAGGCAATCCAGCGAACCTTGCCCGAACGCACCACGCCGGCGCGGGCCCTGTTGCTAAGCAACGCCACAAGGCCGGGCGGAAGAAGGGAAGGCGGGCGCCGCGCACCTACGCAGTGGCGTCATCAGCGGAAGCTGGTGGGGGGGTGGGTTGGTTGCCGCTTTGTCGGAGCAGGTGCTGCGGCTTGTTTTTGGTGCGGCGTTTAAAGGTCTGCGGCGGCGAAGCCCTTTCCAAGGTGCGGGGGGGGGGGGGGAGGCGGCGCGGCGGGGCAAGGGGCGTTGAAAGGCGGTTAATACGGGGAAGCAACGCAATGCGTCATGGGAGAGCGCGGGGCCTAGTGGAGGAGGGGAAGGGTCTGCCCTGTCCTCTGCGGTTGTGGGAGTGGGGCGCGTGATACTCCGCTTAGGGCCAGTGAGGGGAGACAAGGGACAGCCTGGCTGCGTCGGTGGGTCAATTTAGGCGGGTAGGTCGCCTAATCCAAGGTCCCCTGGTGGGAGGGAGAAGCAGAAGGTATTATATTTGAATGTGTGGGGGTGTCATTGGGTTTCAGGGGCGCCCCAGGGGGCGAGCTGGTTTCTCCCATGGGTGCCTTTGAGAAGGAGGAGAGGGATCTCTCCAGAACCTGTGGGGACATTTAAGAGTGTGGGGAGGAGGCCGGTTTCATGCTGGGAGTGATACCTGGGGCGTTGCCTTCTTGTGGGCAGGCGGCGCTGGATGGATAAGATGATGGGATGGTGATGGAGGAGCCACTTGCTAACCCATTTGTTTCTGAGAAGTAGATGTCTCCTGCTGTTTGTCATCTGTTCCCTCTTTGGGGAGAGATGGGGGTTGCTGTTCATGTTATAATGTGGGGTGACAGCAGCTTCCTGTCTTTGTGTTAGGTATAAGAAGATGGAAGGCACATTCCTGCTTGCCAAGGGGGTGAAATAAAGAGAAATTGCCCCAGTTTTGATGGGGTTGAGTGAACATGGGCTCTGGCACAGAGCGAGTAGATGCACTAAAGTCAGTTACAAGAATGTAACTCCTTCTCCTTCATGGAGAGTTCTGCAAAGGGGAAGGAATGTACTTCACTTAAAAAAAACAACTGAGGTGGGGGAGCTCAAGAGACAATAAATTGAAATGGGGATTCTAGTCTTAAGGATTCTTTAGATGCCTGTCATCCAGCACTTATTAACTTTATTAATGCATTAATGCTATCCTTCTGAAGTGAAAGCATGTGATCGAGCATGACATTTGATTCGGTTGCTGCACCTTAGCTTGTATAAAATAATAATTGCAACTTTTCTTGGAGTTGGGCCTTACAAATTTGTCAGGCATTTGGGCAGATAAGCTCAAAGTTCAGTCATACTGCTGCTGTGGTGCCCTTGCAATGCCCCCATCTCTTGTTGAGTGGCTTATTGGAGTAAGATGCCAGAGTTAATTTGTAGTTTATTTTTTGGAAAGGCTCCTAGTCTCAGTAATTGTTAGCATTCAGCATGGATAATGTCTGTTGCTTTTTAACTCTTGCTGCTCAGCCATCAGTGAGCAGTAATATCCATTCGTTATTTTCATTGAATTAATTATGTCAGAGCTTTCAAAACTTTTCATGTTGGTGACACACTTTTTAGACATGCATCATTTCACAACACAGTAACTCAGTTTTACTAGCAAACTGGAGATTAAACTAACCCCTTTCCAGCCCTGGTTGGAGTGTGGGGACCGTTTGCGCAACACACCTACACACCTCAACCGACACACAGAGGAAAGCTCTGATCTATACTATATTATAGCAAGCTATATTTTCACATGTATTTCCCAAGTACCTCTCTCTTTTGTCTACTCATCAAAAACCAAGTGGACAGTAGCAACACCATCCCAATCATTGATGCATTAAATGGTTGCAGCATCAGTAGCAAGCAAGACAAAAGTATGGACTGGATAAATCTCTACAGTGTTTTGCCTCAACTGAAAAAGACTTTCCAAGCAGAACAAAAAATGATTCACTTTTTTAAAAAAATCTGCATTTATATGTTAATAAGTTGAAATATTTCTGGACTCTGATTAGGCCCATATCATTCTGATGTGGCCTTTCTTATGTCTCAAGCCTGACATTAGTGGCTCACTTTGTTTTATCAGCATGACTGAGGAGACTGCAAAACCAACCAGACTTTACTTTCACTGGATAATCCCTGTGGACTATGACATCCGGATGTTCTCCCATCCCTTAGTGAAAATAAACTCTGAATCCCTATGCGACCAGCTAAATCTGCTGCAGTGCTATGTAACAGTTTTCCCTGGAGATGGCTGTCAGCTGATAGGCTGCTGCTTGTGTTTCTGGGGCAGCAGCTTGCAGAGGTGCCACATGATGGGCAGCTGGTCATGAAGCATTAGCTGGAACTGAGAGGTGAAATTCAGAGGCAACAGCATTCTTTGAGTGCTGCATAGTAGGGGTTAGTTGTGCGTGGCACATAAAAATGTGGAACCATGGAATAGGCTTTCCTTTTTTACAATCCTTAAATAATATTTTCAGAATTTTTATGCCCTTATTCAGTTTGAGGTGTTCCAGTCCTAGTTTTCAATCTCCGTGAGAGAGATATAAATTAATCTACAATATATGCCTTCCATGTACCCCAAAAGGTAGATAACAGAATTGATACCTTTCTGGTGAGTCTTACATTTATCCTTCTTTTTCTTTCTCTTAAAGGCAAAAGGATTCTCACCCTAGTTCGTCTGGCTCTTCTCTCTCACTATGGGGGAGCTCTTTCGGAGTGAAGAAATGACCCTTGCGCAACTTTTCCTTCAGTCTGAAGCAGCGTATTGCTGTGTCAGTGAGCTGGGAGAACTTGGGAAGGTCCAGTTTCGAGATGTATGTATCTGGCCCTGTTGGTCCACACAATTTATTGTGTTCTTGTTTGTGACAACTGTTACCTATGCTCAAGGATTTCCCCCTCATACTAGGATATAACTGAAGCATCTTTAGATTCTTTGAAGGTGTTAACTATCAATATTGCTGCCTTTTGTTGTGAGTGATTGTTCCGTGCCCTACAATGATCAAGTATTAAATTTCATGCTTGCCTTCGTCATAAGGTCCTAGTACAGGTTACAGCAATTTAAAAATAAAGTATTAGAAACAGTGTGAAACGAATTACAAGCGCAAGAATAGGATGGGTCCTGAAAAGATATCTCAAGTGTCAAAGGGCAGGTGAAAGAGGTACGTCTGCAGCATACAACAAAAATCATGCAGTGAAGGTGCCAGGTTCACCACTGTAGATAGGTAATTCTATAACAAAGGGGCTGCTGCAGAGAATACGCTCTCCTGGGCTGCCACTGCTCTCTGA
This sequence comes from Podarcis pityusensis, assembly GCF_964106645.2. Lineage (NCBI taxonomy): Eukaryota > Metazoa > Chordata > Lepidosauria > Squamata > Lacertidae > Podarcis > Podarcis pityusensis. The sequence continues at coordinate 23,621,015 of NC_138038.1, forward strand.
ACTTCTGAGGGTGCTGGAACTAACAAATGGGCTCTTTATAGATCTTTTATTGATCAGGTAGCAATCCTTTGCGTTTTCTCTTTGAACAGTTAAAATGCTCATGAGCTTTCTGTGACACCAATATACCAATATAGTTTATGGTACAGAAGGGTTTGGAGATGAGCAGCAACTGGTTTTCAGTCACTGCACACATGTGATAGAAATTATGTTTTGTTCTTATTGACAGCTAAACCCTGATGTGAATGTGTTCCAGCGTAAATTTGTCAATGAAGTCCGGAGGTGTGAAGAGATGGACAGGAAACTTAGTATGTCATTGCTTTCTCTTGCATGTGCATAGGCCAGGCAAAGGCAGACTTGGCCCTCCAGATGTTTTGGGACGACAGTTCCCATCATCCCTGACCACTGTTCCTGTTAGCAAGGGATGATGGGAGTTGTAGTCCCAAAACATCTGGAGGGCTGAGTTTGCCTATGCCTGGCATAGGTTGTTGGGGCTAAATCAGTCTGGGTTCCTTTAAACCTCTCCCCAGATTTCTGTGGCTATGCTAAATAATCTGCATGTTGTACATTGTTGCAGAAATTAGAACAGGATCCAAACCACGAGAATATGATATAGAACATGACACGATAGTTAGCAGCATAACAGATAAAATAGAAGGAAAATAGATTCCAATAGCAGCTAGCAAAAGTCTAAGATGTCCTTATAGTGTGGAAATGAACCCATAAGGTCAAAATTCCTTAGTATAGGTCTGGAGAAGTGACATGTGATTATCTAGTCATCATGCAATTGTTACTTATTAAGACACACTGCATCCATTCTACTATCATGAAATCAGAACAAAAAAATTATATGGTAGTAATCTACTTTCTTTGACCTGTGATTTTTAAACTATCATTTTGTAGATTATTTAAATGAGAAGATATGTTCATAGTGGAGGTGTTTGTGTGGTCTGGTGGAATGGGGCATCAGATGATCAGTTGCACAAGGGAGGTATGCAGATCCATGAGGCCTTCTCTCACGTATATGATATTACATGCTCTTCTTAAATCATCCCCTCATTACAGTTCTCCCCCTTGTTAGGGTTTGTGGAAAAGGAGATTAAGAAGGCCAACATTCCCATCACAGACACCGGCGAGAATCCAGAGGTGCCATTCCCCCGAGACATGATTGATTTGGAGGTAAATAACACTGTGTCTTGTAAAATCATAGCACCTTGGGGTTTTGCAAGGCTTATTTCTCTTGATACAGGGCTGTGAAAAGTGAATATTGAGTGGGAAAGTCAGATTGCAGAAGAAATAGCTAGAACTGGATGCTGAATAGAGTTTTACAGAAAAGTCTGGGGGAATACCCTGACATATTTTCCTGGTTTGTTAACCATGGTTCAGCCAGAGTTCCTTAGTCCAGACATTAACAAAGAGCACTGGTTTAATACTAGTCACTGTCTTTGTTCTGTAGGTGGTGCACAATAGGGGATGAGGGAATAAAGTGTTTTGCTCCAGCACTTGTTTATGACTTCATAAGCAATCATCCAAACAGCCTTGATGGGAGCCCAGCTTTTATAGGTCTCTAGTTTTCCAATAAAGGGAATCATAAATGCATCAGCCAATGACAGTTTAGTTACTGATTTATATAATTTGTTCAAGGGCATCTCTGGCTGTAAAAGGTAAAAATAATAGTTCTTTAATGCAGTAGATTATCTCCATTATAGCATAGAATTTGAATTTGGCTATAGAGAGATTAAAGGAACTGACAGTTTATACATCAGGAAAAGATGCGTCTACTACAGCATGTTGACAGCTAATAATCAACTCACTTTCTCTTTACTTCTCTTTTTTCTGCAGGCAAACTTTGAGAAGATTGAAAATGAGCTCAAAGAGATTAATACCAACCAGGAAGCCCTGAAAAGGAACTTCCTGGAGCTGACGGAATTAAAATTTATACTGCGCAAAACTCAGCAGTTTTTTGATGAGGTCAGAATATCGGATGTTTTTGCTTCTTATGCAGCTGGGCCAGCTCATCACAACCTTCCACTTTTCTTCTTGAGAATGCTTGTTTAAGTTGCAGTTTTGGGCAGCAGTGCCTCCCCTTGATTTCAAGAAACTTCTACAAGTTGTTTTCCATCATTCATGCAAACATACGAGCTAGCCACCCCATGGCTTACATTATGTGCAATTGCTAAGTGTTCATGTCTAGGTAAAATATTCCTCTGACACCTGTCGGAATGGTGTATAAACCTTTGATCATGTAGAACCCCCAAAAGATTCCTGGGGGCATGATGGAAAAGGGCTTGGAAAGCAGACCACCTATCCAGATTCCCAGTTGCTAGGATCAAAGTTTCAGTAATAAGGAAAACTGGATGCTAGGATACTTCCAGCCTCATTTCTGCTAGCTAGACAAGAAAGAAAAGAATGGATGCACAGTGATCTGTCTCCCTCTTTTGAATAGCACAATGTTAGAGCAGGTCACCAAGAGCTTTCCACAACCTGAGCTGTGCCTAGGTATCCGGCTGGGAGTCCTTGATGTGTTTCAGACTTGCTGCTCATGCCCTTCAGATTTCTAGGCACCTGGGCAGCCAGTTGGCTTGGATTTTTCTAGTCCTGTTAGTCATTTAGGAAGGGTAGTAGAGAAGGTGGCAGAAGTTAAAAAATCTGGATCAGCAACTATTTTTGACACATCATTAAAAGAATGTCACTAGCAAATCCAAACAAATGCTTTTAAAAAGTCTGTGCTTCCAGGTGGTGATATGATGGCACTGAACATGTTTAGATTTACCGTATTTTTTGCTCTATAACACGCACCAGACCATAACACGCACGTAGTTTTTAGAGGAGGAAAACAAGAAAAAAAATATTCTAAATGAAACAGTGGATGTATGATTTTTGTGGTTCATGCTGTGGCCACAGACATGTGATCTGGCAGTGAGTTTGGAGTAGCTCAATGCAAAAATCCTGAGGATCCATGTGGATCCATGCTTTGTAACCACGTTTTTGCACCACTGCGGCCCCAGGCAACAGTGGGTGCGTGATTTTTTTTGGTGCAAGATGTAGCCATGGACATGCTATGTGATCTGATGGTGAATTTGGGGTGACCCAGTGCAAAAATCCTGAGGATCCATGTGGATCCGTGCTTTGTAACCACGTTTTAAGTGGGGAAGGAAGGAAAAGCACTCAAGGGACAAGGAGCACGCATGGGGTGTGTGGAGAAGGATGCTGCTAATAATGCAGGAGAGGTGTTTAAGGGGAGAAGAAGCACGCGTGGGGTGTGTGGAGAAGGATGCTGCTAATAATGAAGAAGAGGGGTATAAGGGGAGAAGGCTCCTCTCCTCTCCCACTTTGCTCCTTTAAAGCAAGCAGGCTTTCTGTCCCTCCTCCCCACTCAACGGCTCTTCTCCCGCTTTGCTGTTTCAAAGCGAGCCACGGAGGAGGGAAGGAAGGGGAACCATGGATCCTCTGCTCACGACTGCAGCAGATCCCCCCCCCCGCCACCCATAGGCTTTCACTCCATAACACGCACAGACATTTCCCCTTACTTTCTAGGAGGAAAAAAGTGAGTGTTATGGTGCAAAAAATACGGTATGTTCCCAAGATGGTAGAGTTATTGACTCAATTAAGAGGCTTTTTGCAACAGATCATGATATGTCATGTTCAACTTGGATAGTTGGAGCCCTGGTAGAGGCCTGAAACCTGTGGTCCAGTAGTGCTACCCTCCCTCTAATTCAACACTCAGAGAAAAATGGATTTGTTAGGTAAACAAAATGGGATCTTGCTTTCCTTCTTTGAAAAACAACGACAAGTTTTTTGCTGCCTCTGCTCTTGCTTTGTGGGTGATAATGTGGGTGCTTGGGGAATATGATCAATAATGGGTCTAAGCTCCTTGTCTTCAAATGTTGAAAAACAGTTTGTAAGCTGTGGTCGCTTGGGGTGGTGCCTCCTGGACACATACACACACATGAGTTGTGCTTTGGGTTTTGCAGCTGCCATCTAAGTGTGGAATTTGGTATTGGATGTGACATTCAGCATCCTGAGAATCTTGGCTTGTGTATATTTTAAACTGAGTGCCTGTTAAGGGTGCCAAGGTAGGATTGAAAGCAGTGTCCGGTGAAATCTCAGAATGTTGAGAGTAAATTGCACAGGATAAGCAAATATATAAGCAAAAATTTGCTTTTTTCTCAGGAGCATCGATGGCCATAACCTAGCTTAATTACAAATGTGGCCCCTGGTAAAAATTAATTGCTGACCATGGTGATAGGGCCTTTCTAACGTTTCTGATATGATCCTTTGCTATTAACCATCTACCTAGCACTAAGGCAGGGGGCTGCATGGACAGCTTGTTCCATATGAGGTGCAGTGCTCAAATGGTCCTCAAGAAATACTTGAAGCAGCTGGAGCACTTAGAAATGTGACAGCTAGGATTAAGTGGATATGTGCTCAACTTCCGCCTTTGAAATAAAAATGAAGTTCCTGACCCTTCACAGTTGTGGAAAAACACTTGAACATGTAGTGTTTGGGGAAGCATCCAATCTTTGCGCAACAAGTGCTGGTTAATTTTACTTTGGCTCGGCAACCTGCATCTATGTGTGTAAATGCTGAGCTTTGTGTTGTTGTATGGCCAACTTAAGTATCATGCCTGCTGAAGAGCAACCTTATGTTGGACTGCACAACACCAGCTACCTAACATTGAGTTTAGGTCAGTTACGTGATGATTTTGATTTTTGCCATTTACCACAGCTGAACTTTTGTTTGCAGTACATTATCCAGCAAATGTTTTTTCCAAATTTTCCTACATGGGCATTGCTGGAGTTGCAGTTCTTCCAAGTGCTTACTTGCACTAAATACGAAGCGTAAATGAGAACATTTACAGCAGGATCACATGATGGTGTGCTTCTTCATATAAAAGAACAATCCCTTCTAAGCAGCACGCCTATTTTCTACATACAGGATATTTTGTGTGGTGGAACATCCCATCTCTGGAACTCCACCTGTGGTCTGAAGTGGTACATTCCAGACACAGGTTTGGCCACGTCTTCTGCTGCTTAAGAGAGCTAGGCCTTCACTGCTTTCCAGCTTCAAAATCTAAACAGAGTATAATGAATAGTAGTGCTTGCTGAATGGTGCAGTTGCCTCTACAAAGTCTCTTTTTAATGTTTTTAGGATTGGGGACCCATATGAGCAACTGTTTAGACTAAGCAGGCCACGGTGAATAGTATGTACTGTGTAACTTTCCACTGAAATGTAGTTTCCTCAGAGTCATGAGTTGCTTCATGTTTGTTCTTTGAAAGAGCTTCACATAAATAGATGATGGTCCTGTCAGTGATTCAAATTTAGGGAGCGGTTTTTAAGGTGGCACAACAGAGCTGTTGCTCAATCATCTTTTTTCCCCTAAACCACTGAGAAGCTTGCTGCTGCAGTTCAACATTTGAAGACTTTGTAAAACTTTGGGGGAGTTTGTGAAATATTCATAACTTGACAGCAAGAAATGGTTTGCAAGGCAAGTCTTTGATCTGTGGACCCTGAATTCAGTTGTGGGAGCTGCAGGAGGGAAGATGGGGCCCGACAATTAACGAATGGGACCACAATGCCAGCGAAGCCATTTCTTGCCTATGAAAAAGGACACAATGGTTTTGATTCTGCTAAAATGGTGATTCTTTTCTCGGTCTTCATATTTTTGCTTTGTGAAGAACAGTAAGAACTGGATAAATATCTCTGGATCTATTAACCATAAGTGCCCCAGAGTAGACTGGAAGAAGACTGGAAAAGTAATGGTTAATGGCATGCAGTTTCCATCTCTTTCCTCTGGATTCTTTCTTTTCTGTCATCATCTTCAGTCCTTAGTTCTCATTCTCCATCTGTCATCTGTTCCTCCTTTTGGTGGTCCCTGCTGCAGTTGTTGCGGACTGTGAAAACTGTATCTGTGTTTACTCTTGTCATTCGCTCAAGGGCTTGTGTGTGTGTGTGTGTGTGTGTGTGTGTGTGAGAGAGAGAGAGAGATGTTTTGTATATCCATTGCAGGAAGACCTTGAGCTGCACACCATGGACAACAGCTAAAGTATTTATAGAGTGCCTCTCATATTAAAGAAAATTCTAAGGTGGTGTAAAAGTAATATGCAAGTACAATAAAACATAAAATGCCATAAAAAGATTCTCTTGTAGGAAAGCTTTCTGATTGTGCCTTTCTTCAAGTTGTGGGATGGTTGCCGCTTGTTGGTATAAGAGATGCTGATACATTTCAATCCTCTTTAGCAGGAACTATCACTGGGCCTGAGCTTGGCCCTCCCAAAAAGCAAACGAAAGCTAAGACATTGTCATTGAGTTGATGGCAGAAGTGGCACAAGGTTTGAAGCAAGTCTCTACCTCCCTGCCCCTTGCTGACTTCCATTTTCCCTCCTTCGCACAGGGAGGCTCCCTGTAACATAATTTGAGGACTTGTACAATAGAAATAAACATTTTTGTACTTTCAAATGCAGTTCAAGATCTTTCGCTTTAAAAAACCCCCAGCCATTTGTGTTCTCCATGTACGTATGTTGGAGGAGCTGTGTTTTATAGAGTATGCTGGCATTTTATTTCCTGCTTTCTTTGTTGCATTCCTTGAACAGTCAGGCAGGGGACTTCAGCATGGTGGTAGGCACAACGAGGGGAGATTTAGGAGGGAGCAAAGAGGCCTTGAAAGCAAATTATCTTTTGTGAAACGGTATCATGAATAGGAGAGATGAAAATGGAAGAATTAAGGCTGGTTCGCATGATACTTCTTTCTGCCAGGATATCATGTGAATCCTACCTATGCATTTCTTACATGGGACTTACCTACACATCTGTTTTGCTACATGTAAAATGAAATAGATAGGGGAAGATATCACCCTAGTCTCTCACTCTAGACTCTTAATGGGCAGAGCCAAGGTGGATAGTACTTCCTCAGGCTGCCCACAGCTGTGACCCATTCAGCTGTCCTCTCCACAACCCAGTTCCAGGTGCATCAAGTTTGTTGAGTTTCCCAGGAGGTCCAGAGGATGGGGAACAGGGGGCCCCTCCACTCACTGCTCTTTCTTCACTCTCTGTCCTCTCCTCCTTGAAGTATTGTAACTGTGGATTGGATGGGGAACCTGTGGCCCTTCAGATGCTGTTGGACTCTCATCAGCCCAAGTCAGCATGGTCAATGGGCATGGATGATGAGAGTTGTCATCCAGTATCATCGGGAGAGGTCACAAGTTCAACATCCCTGCTATAGATCAGAGAAGGAATTGGAAGACCAGGGGAGCATATTTCAGCACGCTCCCACCTTATTACCCTGTTGCCGAAAGCTTGTGCTTTTTACAATTTCAGGGATATTCTAGGAGCCCCTTTGTATTCTGAATAGCAAATCAGTCTGCCTGTGCTGCTGGACTGTGGTCTGTTCTCATGGCCAGTTGCTTGGTCTGATATGTGTGTCTTCGGATTCTCATGCCCCTCATTTGCAGGAGCCCCTTGCATGCATGTTGAAAGGTGATGTCTTATTTTAAAGCTACATCTGCTTCTTTTCTCCGAGTGTTTTCTTTACCGTATGGGCTGTGTCAAGGTGGAAATGATTTTGACTGCTTTGTCATGTTAATGCTGCCTCTGAGGGCGTAGCATCAACATCCTTCCTGAGCTATATCATGAGCGCTTGCGCAAGTTAAGTTTCCATTAAGTCTTAGCCAGCAAGTTACAGGGGGAAGTGATTAAGTCGTGAATTCCGGCTAAAAAGATGAAGAGCTAAAAAGATGTTTTAGAGGAAACAATTCATAAAAGAAATTAAATAATAAACAAATGTCTACAAATGTTCTAAGTCATGCATGCTTTGTTTGAAATAAAGCATGCTGGGGGAAAAGGGTGTCAAAAGTCCCTTTTGTGGGGTTCACCCAAGGTGCAGAAGAAGCAAGCTATTTGCATTTGGCGGATATAAAATTATCTTGTTCCTCTTCAGATCTTTCTGCAAGGTCAATCTGGTCAAATAAATTGGGGCTGTGTATGTTCTGTACAAGCACAGAACTTGGTATAAGACAAGATTATGCTGTAACTTCAGAACCGGGCTTCTTTAACATATTGAAATAAAAAGAAATAATAAAAGCCCTTTTCTAGCCATAATGGCAGAGTATTCTTGGAAGTGTGTGGGCGAACCCTGCTGAAATCTCGGAAGCCAGTGAGGGTTGCTAATGAGATTTCTATTATTTGTCGCTGGGTCCTTCATGTTCTTCGCCACGTACAGCTAGCAAAAGCAGAATAAATTGGACAGAGCAATCACATTTCATAATAAATCATTCATAATAGAATATTATGATGATTTGCCTAGGTTCTGATTCAGCTTGCAGAATTCTGGTTCAAATTTTTAGGGCCTGGTGTTGGGTATAAGCACCCTAAAATCCACATATTTCTTAAAGCAATCTTAAATCTTTTTTATTACTTTAAACTTTTGTATGTTTTAAAGTAGGGTTTAAATTTTTCTTGACTTTACTGTTTCATCTTTCGCAAACCACTTTGAGGTTTCTTTTTCCAATCAAGCAGTGTATACATTTTAGAAAGTAAGTAAGTAAGTAAGTAAGTAAGTCAAGCAAAGGTTTAGACCCCTCTGGTCGTGAAACTAGGCAGGAAAAATACATAGGAAATACCTGCTGAAATCACAGAAAATGGAATAGAGGCTGGGAGGCTTCCCAGGACTGAGCTTCAGTGCCCTACATAACTCCTGCTATTCCCTGTTAGTAACAGAAGCAGAATAAATTACAAGTAGGTAGGCACTTTAGTTTGCTTAATCATAACCAATGACACCTAACTTTGTTTAGTGTAGAATATGGTTTAATTTATGGCAGAATTTTGATATTTTGTTATCTTCTCCCTAAGGTTCACAGTATACATAGCCCTGTGTATATAGCAGTGTTTCCCAAACTTGAGTCTCCAGTTGGACTACAACTCCCATCATCCACGACCACTGGTCCTGCTAGCTAGGGTGATGGGAACTGTAGTCCAACAAGAGCTGGAAACCCAAGTTTGAGGAAGCTGGTATATATTATCCAGTTCTTGGCCAGACAATCTCTTGCCTTTCTTCCAACTTCTATGTACATGTTTGCTTCTCTCTATTGAGCCTGGAGCATCTTTGCTGAGGCTGATAGCATACACTAGAGTACAGAGCAGCTGCATAGTGGTTGCATGGTGGCATTTAAAGGGGGGGGGACTCCTTTTTCAAAAGTCTGTAGAGGCTTGAATGAGGGATTGCCCGTTTCCCACCATATTTCTTTGGAGCTTAACTTGCAGTTTTTATGTCCAGCTTGGAAGGTCTGTGTTTCGCAAGCATCATGTCGCTCTCCCTCTGTTGGCTTTGTGGAGATGCCTTGCTCACCTTTTCTTCACATCCTCCTAGAGCCTTCTCTTCTTTCATTTTTTCCTCCTTTGGTATTTCTTTGCTTCTCTCCATCCATCTCCTGGTTCCTCATCCCCCTGCATGCCACTAACTAGTTTCATTAGATGTTAATTGATTTGTGAATTCAGGCTGAATTGCATCATCAGCAGATGGCGGATCCCGACCTGTTGGAGGAGTCTTCGTCTCTGCTGGAGCCGAGTGAACTGGGAAGAGGAACCCCGCTACGATTAGGGTACGTGCAACTTTCACTTTTCAGCAGCGTCGGTTGTGTTCTATAGGATCTCTTCTGCACGTCAGGCATGATTGGTTAAGGCCGTAGGACTTGGGTTTGCATTCTTCCGTACTATTCTTGATTCCTTGGAGGAGAGCAAGCTATTTCTTGGTGTTAATATTATTTAGCTGAATCTGAATTAAGTTGCTCAGTACTAGATCTGATTGAACAGGATGCATCTCGTGCCAGATTGTTGACAGAAAAGCAGTTAACTGACAGCAGTTCCACTTTTGTGTTTTTGGAAATGTAAAGAACTGAATAAATATTGGCCCCAGGCTGTGCAGATAATATAGAATTTCTGTAGCTTATCAGTTTTCACTCTTCACTCTATCTCCTTGTAGTGCTGCTTTGATATTTAGATAGCCTTGACAGCTGCTATGGATGCCTTTTATGTGCACCAACAATTGATAAGCAGAGTTCTAGATTTACACAGTAGTGGATTTTGTTCAGATTCTGAAAGGCTGACATGGAAATATTTTCAGTTAAAGATCTACTGAATTTGTCCTTATATTAGCATACAAAATTCAGGCAAAATGACAATCCTGTGTGTTTTTCTGTCTGCATGAATTTTGTTCAGCTTCCATTCTCATGTTTGATTTCATGTAGTATTGTCCTTGATATTCACTTGCTTTATTTTCTGTGGTGCAGCTTAGTTTTTTTTTATATAATTGCTGAAGAACGAATTGTGTTATATGGACCATTTTAACAAATAGTGTCCTGCAGCAAATTTCCAGCCCCTTGAGAATGTAGCTTCTTTAGGTCTTATTTCTATAACATTTGCTAATTTTTGCCTCAGCTCAGATGTTAATGCCAATCACGCTTTGAACTAACTATCTAGAACCCATAATGGTTTGAGGTTCCGAACATACAGCAGGTATACTATGTGGTGTGTAGAGTGCTTGGCTGCTTTTGTTTTTCCTTTGTCTCAACACTCAGTGCCATAAGATTATGCCTCTCTCCTTGGTGTAGCAGTCTTTGGGAGTAGACTGTAACCTATAGCTGGTCAATTCAGACACCACACCGCAAACCATGATTCGCAAATCCACCTCAAAGCACTGTTCCCCATCCTGCTTTGCTGGTTAATTGTGAAACAAGGGTTACCAGTTTATATGTCATGCCAAACCATAGTTCTGCTTCCTTAGCCACAGTGTGTCAAGCCTTTCTATAGGCACAGCACAAAAGAGCTAAAGTGGCTTCATCATCATCATCATCATCATGCTCCCAACAGAATATTAAAAATAGAATCAAGCATTAAAAAATTCCCTAAACAGGGCTGCCTTCAGATGTTTTCTAAAAGTCAGGTAGTTTTTAATGCTGGAAGAAACAGAGTTTGAATCCTACCACCTTCTTTTTTTTACTAAAATTGCATAGACAGTGGCTTGTTTCCATTTCACATTCACCAAACCGTTCATGTTGGGTCCCTCTCTTGCTTTCTGTTGCCTTTACAATATCTGTCTGTGTTTCTTCCAGGCCCTGCAGTGAACAGAACATTGTTGAATGCGTACTAATTTCTTTTATTTTTGTGTGACTTCCATTGTGTTCAGATTTGTGGCTGGTGTGATCAATCGTGAGCGGATCCCTACCTTTGAGCGGATGCTGTGGAGGGTGTGTCGTGGAAATGTCTTCTTGCGTCAGGCTGAAATTGAAAATCCGCTGGAGGACCCTGTGACGGTATAAGGACTGCTTTTGCAGCTGTGGGCTGTCGAGATGAAAGCTTGCAGCCTAACTTCTTACAGTGTGTTCTTCTTAACAAAAGCTTGACTTCTGTTGTGGATCAGGGAGAAGTCATATTTTAATTGGATCTGAAATATAACTGCCTGCTTGCTTTGAAGCCATTTGATAATGCCCTCATTATGTGGAGGTGTAAGATTGTGAAATTTTAAAAGTGGTCTTTTCTTTTGACAGCTTAACAATTCACTTATAGAAGTTACCTTTTATCTCAGTACCCTCAAATACATCCTCAAAAGAGTTTTAAGTCAATATCCTTAAAAAGATATTCTCAGTAGAAGTTTTGGCTATGTATGGTTTTAGTCTACTAAAGAAGAACATTAAGCTAGATGAATGAGCTCAAAAACCAAATGCTCTCTAAATATTGGATAGACTTGATTTAAGTACATGTTTGCATATTCTAATGTAGGTGTGCTGTAATAATTAAATTTGTCACATGTTTTAAAATGTAATCAAAACGGATCCTGAAACGCACCGTTAAATGACACACATGGACCTGTTTTTGTTAACTTAAACAACTAACGGTATCAACAGGGTTAGTAGTGAGGACAAATAATGGTACCCAGCCAGATGGGCAGGGTAGAAATAAATTATTATTATTATTATTATTATTATTATTATGAGATAGTAAGTAGTATGGAGCTTGAATAATGCCAGCTACTCTAGAGTTTGGGCTCAGGGGTTACCCTAAATCTTGGTAAATGCTTCCAGGCAGGCTTGACTCTTGGGTGTCTTGTTTGAGAAACCAAACACCAGTTACAATGAAGGTGAAATTAGGATTTGTGAAAAGTTCAGATGGGTGTGTGAGAGGCAGAAAAGAGGTCTCTCATCCCCCTACAACACAGTTTGAAGCCCCTAGTCAATGTTTATTTTGTTCCCACCACCTGTCTACTAATGTCCAAGATAAGCAGATCTTTTTATTTTTCCTTCATTTGCATGTCTGTATATGCTGCAGAAACCAGCTGTTTGTGGGGTGGGATATATATTTTTAAAGCACAGTCCCAGTTTAGGATTCAGAATGTCTTTGTCTTAGAGAAGGCAGTCGGAATCACAGCAATCAGAGGAAAGTGTAACGGACAACAAGGTTGCACCCACCCAATGCCCCTATTCTCATCAAGGCTGCACAAAGTTTCCTAATGGAGGTAGCCCGGTGTCTTGTTCTTGAACAAATGCAGGAAGGGGGGGAAGTCGCTATCTGAGCCCAGCCAGCTGCCTGAAGAATGCACTTCTGGCCTCCCCGGAGAGTTCAAGAGTTTGGACTCTAAAGTCCACCGCATACATCAGTTCCTTTCCATTCACTCCTTTTCCTTCTGCTTGTTTACTGCAGATCACGTCCTTGTTCAGCTGCTAGGCTTATCTGCCTGGGTTCTCTGGTTACATTGCAATTCCTCTTTATACCGGCCAAACTTAATTAGATAGGGTTATTAATCTCTGCTTCTCCTCCCCTGCCCCCCTCAATTATTCTGCAAAAGCACAATGAGTTTAGTTTCAGTAGCCTCTCCCTGGAACACGTATGAGAGCCTTGCAGGGTCTGAGGTGGAACTGGATACATTTTGAAAGGCTCCCTAATGCTACAGATGTTGGCAGGCCTCTGGGTGTGTGCGTGTGTAGTTGAGACCCAGGAAATGGCTCCATATTAGTGTTAAAGGTTTTGAAGGCCTAACCCCAGAAGCTTATTCCGCTGTTTTTTGAAGGCTTCTCTCTGCATTGGTTTCCCCCCCCCTCTCTTCTAGGGGGACTATGTGCACAAGTCGGTGTTCATTATTTTCTTCCAAGGTGACCAGCTGAAAAACCGAGTCAAGAAGATCTGTGAAGGGTAAGCAAGTTGGAAATATGGGAGGGTCTTGGAGTTCAAGCAGCTCATTCCAAATTCATGTAGAGCTGGCTTTCAAGTGGTGAGCACTCCATCATATTAGCTGTGTTGTCACTTTGTCACTGAGCAGACTGTGTGCCTTTCAGATTCCGGGCGTCTCTCTACCCCTGTCCAGAAACACCACAGGAAAGGAAGGAAATGGCTGCTGGAGTCAACACCAGGATTGATGACCTTCAGATGGTATGAATGATGTGGGGGTGGGGAACGATCAGGTTTTTCCCCTTGGTGCTCCTCCTGAGCTCTGAATTGTTATCTTTTGTGGTTTGCTATCCTCAGGGAAGTTTATCTTCAATTGTATACTCTAATAGGGGTGTGTGGTGTTCATTGATCTAAGCGGACAGATAATTTGGCTGTGAAAGCTAACTGCCAGGTGTCCCTAGAATCAGGTGTGGCTTTAAGCACCCTCCTGTTGCGCCTGTTTTCCAGTGTCTTTTTAGGCTGCAGCTGCTGTCAATGCACATTTCTTTACTGGACAAGAGGGGTAAACTGTCCCTCCTGTCAGCAAGCTTCTGTGCTGCACTTGTGAAGTTCAGATGCTCAAGTAGCATCGCAGGAATTATATGCGAGCGTTGGGCATCAAGCAAAACAAAGAACACACACCATTCCTTCTTCCCAGTAACGGTCCAGTTAAGCAACCATTCCCTACTTTTGACATGTTGGCTCTGGTCCAAAAAAAACCCCTAAGGCTATAACTATTTCCTTAATGAAGTGTTTTTAGGCCATATCTCAGGGTAGATACCCTCACAAGGCTGCTTACAATGGTAAACAATAATAAAAATAGGTAAAATAAAAACATCTATTTAAGGAGCTCCAGGTATACATGATTCAAAATAATTTCAATTTCAGCACTGTAATACCACCAACAGGAAAAAAGCAAGGTGATATAGATGGTTTTTAAAAATCCTGCATAAAAACGTTAATACCGATCTTAGTGAGTAAAGAATGCATAAAGGTGGGGTCACTGAAAATGCTATTGTGTGCCTGCCCAACCTACTTGATCTCAATACACAGGCAAGATCATATGGCTGAAGAAGGTCCTTTCGGTAACCTGGTCCCAATACTTTTCCAGTGTTCCTTGTGACACCTGACTAAGCTTCCCTGAATGAGACATCCTTTACTAAGTCATTTCAATCTGCTTCCCTGGCTGGGTATGCAACTTTGGTAGCCTTTGTAGACTATCTTCTCCTGGGAATTGGCAGGGCAAATTTCTACTTGCTGATTCTCTTAGACCTTGGAGGTTTTTGGCACTGTAAGGCACCACATCTCATTACTTGATTTGGAGCTTCTAGCGGGCGTTCAATGCCAGCCTTGAGTTGCTTTTGGTTTCTCTGGATGATTTCAGAAAGTAACCTTTGAAGAATGCCAAGCCATCTGCTTACTGGCTATTTTGCATTCAGGGGTTGCATTTGTCTCTAGCCATTAACTCTACTGGCTAGCTTCTTGGCCCAATTCAGGGAGTTAACTTAACCTGAGATACCCTGGTCTTGCAGAGCCCCTCTTCTGCCTCAACATATTTTTCTTTAGCAAAGGCCCTACTGAAGATCCTTTCCGTGAAAAAAAAAAAAAAAGGTAGAATTTGTCACAGTACATTGGGCTCAGCCATTGCCCTGAGGCAGTGGGCTGCATTTCTTGTGGAGGTAACAAATGCAGCTCTGTTTAGCCCCCTGTAAAGCGCTATTTGTGGTCATTTGTTGGTTTTTGGGTACTGTCAGAAGCTGGTCTTGCTATAGCTTCCAGAGTGGTTATATTGTTTTAGTCTTTTTAATAGACTTATTCTGTGCATATGGTCATTTTTCACATGTAAAGTTTTGAAGCAATCTGGTCTTTTTCACAAGAAGTTGAGAAACTCCCCACGCAGTCTCTCCCCACCCCCCACCCCATGCTGCATTTTTCCTACCAAATGCCAGCAGAGGTAGGGCAGGGGTGAACATTCTCTTACTGGGAATGCAAGCAATTTGTTCTTTTGGCGTACTCGGCAGGGATGCTGTGGAATATGTAGCATATGTAACTGCAACAACACGGTTGGAACTGCAGAGCTCGTGAGCAGGGGTGGTCCTGTTCACCCCCGTTTTTCAGTCCTCCTCACCACTGCGTAGTTATCATTCCCTCCCTCTGCCTTCAGCTAAACATCTTGTTGTTCTTGGGCTGGAAGGGATTTGTGGGATTGTACCATGGAGGCATGGACATGGTTGTCTGCTGCACAACAAAAAACATCTGGGGGAGGTGGGGGGAGGGAAGATATAAAGTCTGTAGCCTGTATGGCTGCAAAAATAGGATCTGAAAATATGTGAAGTCTCAAGCTAGAGTGGGCTAAGTAAAATTTCCATAAATGATAGGGTAGATAATGATAAACGCCCCATTTGAGTCTCATCTTTCCTTGGTTAATGCAAAGCAGAATAAACATTGCACATTAAGACTATGGGTAATTGCATTTATTTCAATTGGAGCACGTAATTCCCTGTTTTCTGGATGCAAAATCTGTACTATCCACAACCACAGTCTTTGTTCCAGGCTTCCTGTATCTTCTGTTACAGCAGAACTCTCAGAATTAGACTGTGTTGGAATGCAGTTCAGCATCTCTTGAGCCTGGCCTTATGTGACACGGTCCCTCTTTCCCTTCAGGTGCTGAACCAAACTGAAGATCACCGACAGAGGGTCCTGCAGGCTGCTGCCAAGAACGTCCGTGTCTGGTTCATAAAGGTGCGCAAGATGAAGGCTATCTACCACACCCTGAACCTCTGCAACATTGATGTGACCCAGAAATGTCTCATTGCCGAAGTCTGGTGTCCCGTTGCTGACCTTGACTCCATCCAGTTTGCCCTCAGGCGGGGCACAGTAAGTACAATTCATACCACTCTGGCTCTACTGCTATACCCTGAAAACACTGCTGGTGCACACTTCCAGTGAAAGCATCTTTATAGGCAAAACATGGGGGGAATCTCATTGGTCTTGGAAGCAAAATCTGCTGCTTTTCCCAAAAGACTCTTAGTTTTTGGATACAGGTGTCTTGAGTCTAAACAGGACTGCATAATAGCCGTGGCTAGTTTCGTGTACTGCTCTGGCCTTGACAAACATGCTTCTTCTCCAACCCTGATATTTGTGTGGATATTTCAGTGGCAATCTATTTCTTCCCCTTTTTGTCTCCACCCTCTAAACGGGAGAAGAGCACAGTGCACTCATTTGAAATCTGTCTGACTTTGAAAACAAACACGGCCTTTGGCCCAGATTCCTCACTTCTTTCTGAAGGGAAGAGACTCGCCTAGAATTTTTAGCCTATAAGAAAGATACACCCACAGCTTGGATCCCCTTTCTGACTCCATAGTGTTAGGACAACTGAATTCTTCTAGTTCTGGACTCGTTTGGATGGTGACGAGTAGATCTTTTCCACTGGGTTTTAAAAGCTCGTCTGACGCACTGTTTGTTTTCACATAATGCACAGGACATTTTAATACACGCACACCTTCCTGCCTTAAGGCACTTGACTGGGAGAGGGACTGGAATACATTAATTGATTTGCTGTTAGAGGCTCAGAAGCTAATCCAGTCCAATCTCTCTTGCCTTTGGAAACATGCCTGATCATGTAATTTGCATCCGTCGGAAACAAAATGCAGCTGTGCAGGGAGCCTGCAGAGTGGCAACCTACAAGAGCTTTCTAAACGATTAGGAATAGTGTTGATAAGTTGATCTTGGTTTCTGCTCCACAACAAGCTAATCTCTCTAACCTCCAGTGTGTTTGTGTGTAACAGGAGCACAGCGGATCCACTGTCCCCTCCATCCTGAATAGGATGCAGACCAACCAGACGCCACCCACATACAACAAGACAAACAAGTTCACCGCTGGGTTTCAGAACATCGTAGATGCCTATGGCATTGGAACCTATCGTGAGATCAATCCAGGTAATGGTGTCTGGCCTACTAAAAGCAGCCTTTCCTTCTAGCACCTGATAAATTGTTGAAGAAGCTTGATCTGTTTGTTCTCTCTGGCTTGTGCATCTGCATAACCCTATGTGGAGAGGAACTGATGTTGCTTGGGGTGGGGGAGGGTTGACTCTTAGCAAATATGACTGCAGCATAGATCTCTTCACCACCACCACCACCACCACCCTCAGAAACTAAACAGATTTATGAACATAGTGAACCAAATCCATATAGAACTAAGGAAGCCAAGGAGGCATGCGTCTGGATGGGAGGCCGCCTCGAACCCCATGTAAACTGCTTCTCAGCTTCCTTCAGAGGGAGAATGGGAAGTATAATGAATAATAAAAAAGACACAAAACTTTACGGCATTTTAAGGTATGCTTGTCAGTCTTCTTGAGGCATGTGTAGAATGTGATTAATAAATTAATAAATAAAATAGCAAGGGAGGTATCAGCAGGCTCATGGGAAAGTCGAGATTTGTAAAAGTAGGAAAAATATTTAGGGGATCCCCCTACCCCACAAAAAACATCCCACAGTTAATTAAGGGCTGAGCATGCACAATAGGTACATAATGCTGGCTGGCAGGGTAGAACTGAGAATTGGAAAAGGATGTGGATGGCTGGAACCCTGAATAGGAACACTTCACACTGCAGTATTTTGTTGTAGCTCTCACTTGCCATGTCTAACATTCATTGTTAAATGACATCTCCATGAATTTAGTAAATCCTTTCTTGGGGAAATAGGCAGTTGTGCTAGTTCATACAGGATACATTAGCATTTGAAAAATAATTAGGTTTGAAATACATTGTCTTATCCCAAGCTAGTTAATTTCCCTTACCTCAGAAGCAGAATTGCTCCTTTGCTAGCTTAACGCAGCGTCTCCTTCATGAAAACTAAGCAACTTCTGTAGAGCAGAAGGACAAGGGTTGGGGGGGGGTTTCGGTCAGAGAGAAAGAAGGCTCTGTTAGAGAGGGATCTGAGCACCGAGAAGGGGAAATGAGTGAGCTGATATGTCGGCTTACTTTTTAATCCAATTTAAATGAGTGTGAAGCTCATTTCCTTACACAAGGACTTCTGTGAAATATTGTAAAGCTGGATGTGGTGGCTTTTTTCTTCAGGGCAGCATAGGCTTGTGAAAGAGAGAACGTCTAGTCTTCTGAGTCAGTTGTGCAGAGTTCAGCAGAATGGCCAAGTAGCATCCTACAGCCCTGAGTGGTATGAAAAGAAGACGTAGTAGTAGCCTGAGCAGAACAACTTTATTAAGGCTATTTAGTTAGGTGCGTTTAGCAGTCTACTACACAGTATAATATCCACTTTGATATATCTAAAGATATGGCTGATATTTGCCCAGATTTCAAGTATTCATTGCATTTACCGCCTAAACAAATTGCCAGTGAGACAGTGGATTTTCAGAATGCACTAAGCCAGCTCATATAAGGAGTCCATAGGGCTAGCGGTCCAGAACTGGTCCTGGGACGGCTGCCTCTCCCAAGAGATGGGCTGCGTTGTCCATCATGCACTTACCTTCACTTGCATCCCCCCCAGCTCCATACACTATCATCACCTTCCCGTTCCTGTTTGCTGTGATGTTTGGGGATGTCGGCCACGGAATTCTCATGACGCTGTTTGGTGTGTGGATGGTGATCCGGGAGAGCCGTATCCTGTCACAGAAGAGTGACAACGAGGTATTGATGGCAAACACACACACACACACACCCCAATTTGGGCAGGGTGTGGGGTTGGGAATGAAAGTGAAAGTGGAAGATCAGTCTCCGGCTCCTTGCGAAGTATTTGATTCCATCTTCAATATGAAGAATTCATTGTAATCTAGAGAATAGCAAGAATTAGCGAGTTCCTTTCCTGGCAGAGTTGCGACTTTTGCAGCCTTTAATAAGCGTCCAGAGAAAAGCTTCGCATGCTGCCATAAGGCTAGTAAGCTTTGAGAGGTCCTAGAATTTGGTCTGGAGAATGGCAGGGGTGCAAATAAGCTTCACTTAATTTAGTCACATCTACTGGGAACTTGTTTGGCATTCAAATTTGAAGAAGGAAGCTTTGCACTTTCTGGTGTTTTTCTGCCTTCTTTCCCTGGGCAGAGCAGACAGGCGTTTTCAGTATGTTCTCTGTCCTTCTGGATCAGGCCTGTGGCCTCTCAAGCCCCGGAATAAGGTGGACAGAGATTTCCCTTCTCTTTGGTCGCAGTGTCCTTCTCCGAGGGGTAACAGTGGTGGGGAGACAAGAATGTCTTGATTACGCAACTCATATTTTTTTTATCTCTCTCTCTCTCCCCCCCCGCCTCCACCCCCAAATTCTCTTGCTCTTAACTTGTTTACTGGCCAGATGTTCAGCACCATTTTCTGCGGCCGCTACATCATTCTCCTGATGGGTTCTTTCTCCATTTATACCGGCCTGATCTATAATGACTGCTTCTCGAAGTCTCTCAATATGTTTGGCTCATCCTGGAGCGTCCGGCCAATGTTCTTGAAATCCAACTGGACGTAAGTTGATGAGATGCTCACAAAGGCACAAGGAAGGCCTGTGAAGTGCTCACTCTGAGCAGTGTGCTACTGCGGGAGGGCTGGGTGGGAAGAGGACATGGCAGGGATGCAGCAGCACCTCCTGTGTGACTAGCGCATTCTCTGTGTGGAACTAAAGAACCTGAGCTGTTTCCCGCCCTGCCTCCCCTGCCCCCCCCCCAGCTGTGCCAAAGATGCACTCCACTATAGTGCCTGTGTTGTACTCCTCCAGTCATTCTTTGTTTATAGCTTTCTGCTCTCTTGCCCACAGAGAAGATCTTCTCAAGGAATATCCTAGCCTTCAGCTAAATCCTGCCATTGAGGGTGTCTTCGGCGGGGCATACCCCTTTGGCATAGATCCGGTAAGAGCACCTCCTTGCAGCTACTGTTCACGAGTGGAGCTGTTTGTTTCTTGAACAGCAAGTGTTGATCAGGGTAGTAGAGTTCTGAACTGTGCCACTTCCTCTTAAGTCTCTCTTTGGGAAACCACCGTGTAAAGAACTCCCTGCATATAGTAAGCTTAGTAAAGCAGAGAGGAGGCTGTGCTGAGCTGTTCCCCTTCTGATGTTGCTTTATGAAGGGAGCTCTTTACGTAGGAGAGTATTTTTTTAAAAGACTGAAGGACTACAGTCCTGAATTACTCTAGTACCTCTTTCTATAGAACATCTCTGTCTCACAAATTAAGTACATAGGAAGCTGCCTCATGCAGAGTCAGACCATTGGTCGGTCTATCTTAGTACTGCCTACACTGACTGGCAGCAGCTCTCCAGGGTTTCAGGCAGGAATTTCTCCTAGCCCTACCTAGAGAAGCTGCAGGTTGAGAGCATGGGACCTTCTGCATGAAAGGCAGATTTGCTAAGAGTCAAATGTGGCATTGCCGTAGAACGGAAGTGCCCTTGAAGTTACTCACCCCTAAAGTGCAAATTGTGTAGTCTGACATCAGGGTATATTAGTGGGCAGTAAGGTTGAGACCAAAGTTCCCAGTGGGGACAGGCAGGCCTTCAATTATGTGGAGAACACAGGGGAGGGAGATCCACCCAGGTCCTTGGAGTATCCTTTTCACTCAAAGCCTTTCACAGAAACTGTCTTAAAGTTGTTCCTGTAGCCATGAACACATGGCTAACATTTTTAAAAATAAAAGACGCACCACGCCATGCTTGGTCTCGAGGATGCTTTATAAAGTAAAAGGAATGTTTCTACGGAGAACAGATTATTTTGGGTGTTACTGAGGATATTATGGGTCTGGGTGTACTTAGTTAGCTGTTTCACTGTTTGTCCTCTTCCTTGGTTCTGAACACCCTTGGGTCTTTGCACTTTGCACTAGATCTGGAATATCGCCACCAACAAGCTGACCTTCCTCAACTCCTTCAAGATGAAGATGTCTGTCATTCTGGGCATCATCCACATGCTCTTTGGCGTCTCTCTCAGTCTGCTCAATCACATGTGAGTGTGCTCATTTTAGTTTAGTAGTCAGTAGACAGGCTGAGAAGATGCAGGACCATAGAAAGCTGCCTTATACTGAGCCCAGACCTTTGGTGTGCCTAGCACTGTACGGTCTGCACTGACTGGCAGCAGCTCTCCAGGGTTGGAGACATATCTCTTGTATCCGTTGATTGAAGGCAGGGTCTTAAATTTCTTCTTTGCATATCCTCTAGCTACTTTAAGAAACCTCTGAACATCTACCTCGGGTTTATCCCTGAAATAGTCTTCATGACATCGCTGTTTGGCTATCTGGTCATCCTCATTTTCTATAAGTGGACAGCCTACGATGCTAATAACTCCATGGATGCACCAAGTCTTCTCATCCACTTCATCAACATGTTTCTCTTCTCCTATGATCCCAAAGAAAAGATGCTTTATAAGGGACAGGTAGGTGGTTTGGTGAGGGCAAGAGCTGTTTTGCAGAAAGCAGCGCCTTCCTGGCTTTAAGTGTGGAGGGGAATCTACTGCTGAGCTGGGAGGGAAAAGAATCATAGAATTGGAAAGGATCCTGAGGATCCCCCTTCAGTGCAGAAATATGCAGCTGTCCCGTATGGGGATCGAACCTGCAACCTTGGCATTTCAGCAAGAACTACTCCTTTGCAAACCACATGAAAACATGCAGAAGCTCCCATTTGTTGTGAAGTTTGTGCAGGAGCACACACATCTGTATCTGCTAGCATTTATGCAATTATTTAGAATATGAGTTTTGATTTAAGAGCAAGTTTCTAGACCCTGTGGCAACAGGGAAGTGTGGGCAAGTTCTCCTGAAAGAATCTGAAAGGGTTCTTCACTCAAACACAGGCAGGAGGGCTTAAGGAACTGGATGTGCTTGCCTGTTGGTGATAATCTCACTCCCTCATCTCTGTTCCCCACAGAAAGGGCTCCAGTGCTTCCTGGTTGTGGTAGCATTGCTGTGTGTGCCGTGGATGCTGGTTGCCAAACCTCTGGTCCTTCGCCAGCAGTACTTGCGAAGAAAGCACTTGGTGGGTGAATCTGTTTTTCCCTCTTTCCTTTGTAGGTCTTATTTGCTCAGATACTAGAGGCTTAGTCTGGATTTCTGCGACGGAGATCTGCATCCAGATGGAGCTCTGTTAGCACTTCAGTCCTAAGCATACTTTCTTAGAATGAAACGTACTGGAATCATTGCGACTTACTTTCAGGTTTAGGATTGCAGTTTAAAGCCTGCTTGCAGGCAGAGGCACAGCTGTAATTTAGCAAACAGGCAGCATCTCTCATGACCACTGGTCACTTTCTGGATCCATCCGAAATCCTGGTTCATATGCATGCATTTGCCACCCATGGCTGGGATCCACAGAGTTGCTTTAAGTGTGCCCCAACCCACTGGGATTTTTTAAAAAAACCTTTTCTTTTGACCATCCGGCCCCTATTTCACAATAGGGGTTTCAGAAGAGATTTCACAATAGGGGTTTCAGAAGAGCCCATGTAGAGTGAGACGTTGCTGCTCAAGGCAGCATGAACTCAAGCAGCCACTTGGGAGTGTGGAACTGGTGTGGTTCTGCTGGAGGAAAATAGCCTTCCATCAGCAGAGACATTCAGAATGGTTTAGTCCTGAAACCCGTCGTGCAGCTGGTGACGTTAAGCTTTTAAGGACACCAACCTGCTGCTGTGATTCTCCAGAGACATGGCGGCTGTGGTGTTCTTGTGGCAAGCTGTTAAAGATGCAACAGCCCTTCAAATTGCAGCACGGTTAAAGACGCTCCCTCTTCCTTCTCTGACCATCTCATCTCCCCATGACCCCTCCATTCGTCTCCCTTCTTTTCTCTTTGTTTTTCTCCTCCTTTTCCCCTTTTCTTTCCTTCCATTTGCTATCAGGAAGGGCAGCCCGTGGAACCCCCTGTCAGCCCAGCCCAGAGTCCGCAGGCAGTAGAGGCAGCGGCGGCTGCAACAGTGAGTGGATTAAAAGATGCCAAAAGGATGCACATGGCGAGAACGGGAGGTGCCCAGGGGCCTTGGAAAGTATCTGCCCCGAGGAGGAGGAACGGCACAGCGGCCCTTTCCTCGGAAAGATACGTTCCAAGAAATCTCATTCTTTCCAAACCCTACACTCACGCGCTCAGGGGACACAATGCAACCATATAATGTGGTTGGATTTCAAACTTTGGTGCGTATGCCAAGGGTCTCCTGCAGTTGTGCTTGGCAGAGGACTCTAGGCAGTGCTCAAGGGTGTGCTGCCCTCATTTCCTTGGAGTGCTGTCCAGGTTTGTTGGGGCCAGCCGCCGTTCTTCATAAACTGAGTTGTATGTGCTCATGTCTTGGGATGCGCCCAACTCTCCTCTGTGGATGCACACTGCAGGGGAAATTGGCAAGGATAGACAACGCTGCCTTATGGGCAGCTTCCCTGTCATTATAAATGTTAATTGTGGAACTCCTGCTAAGTGTCTAAGGAACCTCAGTTCCTGGGGCGCGCAGTTTGAAAACCACAGTTGCAGCACAAAGAGATTCTTCGCCCGAGCGTGTGTATGTGGGGGGAAGCCCCCTCTTTCCAGATGCCAAGGCCCTTGGCTTTTGCATAGCTGCCACTTCTGCGGCTTTCCTCCCCTCCCTTTCTTCACAGTCCTCCCCAGGATTTTTGTCTCTTGAGTACGTATTTAATTTGCATCCCATGTTTTCAGAGTGCCATAACTGGTGGTGTCTCCTCAGCAATGCCATCCCTTCTGAGTTCACGTCTCTGGCCTTCACCAGTTTCTTGCTGCCTGCTAGCTAATGGTCGCTTTGGGAATCCTTGTGGCAGTGCACTGAGTTGCTGGCTGCCCACTTCAGTGCTGTTCTTAATTGCGCCCACAACTCTCTGTGCCGTTGTGACAGTTGTAGTCTACCTACCGACGATTGCTGTAGAGCAAAACAGCTGTTTGCATTTTGGTATGCTGTTGCACTCCAGAAAGTCTTCTGCAGTCAGTTGAATGGCATGCCAGGTTTTTGGAACAAAGCACGTGATTAGTGCTGTGAAATTGGGGTGTGGTATTTAGCAGTTAACCCGGCAAAAAAAGGTGTGTTTTCTACAGTCTTGCTGCGAGAACATGGAATTTGCTGCTCATGAAAAATCTGGTAACTTCAGAATTTCTTGCTTTCATGTGGGAAATGGTTTTAACCCTCAAGGCTACAAAGGCGGGTTGAAGAACATAGGACCAGAAAGCCCATTAGCCCAGCATTCTTTCCAGATGCCTCTTGGAGCTGGCATGCTTGAACCTGAAGCTGATAACCTTCTCAACATCTGGTGTTCAGAGGTATACTGCCTCTGAGTGTGGGCGTCCCATTTGACTTTCAAGTAACTATCTGTGAAATCGGAAGCCAATGGGATGGGAATATCGCTAGGGCGAGGGTTTCTAGTGCAGCCTGCAGATTCCACAGTATGTCCCATTAGACTAATAATAATAATAATAATAATTTTTATTTATACCCCGTCCTCCCCAGCCAAGGCCGGGCTCAGAGCGGCTTACAAGCAATAATAAAAACAAGTTGAATAATTACAACTTAAAAACAAAATTAAAATACAACATTTAAATGTTGAAACATTAAAATATTAAAATGTAGCCTCATCGCAGGAGGAGATGGAAAGGAAAAAAGAAAGAGAGGGAGGGAATCAAATTGGCTCCAAGCCAAAGGCCAGGCGGAACAACTCTGTCTTACAGGCCCTGCGGAAAGAAATCAGATCCTGCAGGGCCCTGGTCTCATGAGGCAGAGCATTCCACCAGGCCGGAGCCAGTGTTGAAAAGGCCCTGGGCTCTGGTTGAAGCTAATCTAACTTCCTTAGGGCCCGGGACCACTAGGGTGTTGCTATTTATGGACCTTGAGGTTCTCTGTGAGGCAGTCCTGTAGGTACGAGGGTCCTAGGTCCTAGACTTAGAAACAATATGGGTTTCCTTTTTGCCAATTTTTTATAGAATATATCAAATCTATTTCTGAAAGCAAAGGGTGTACACAAAGACAGATCTATGTTCTTTTTTTAAAAAAAATACTGATTAATCTACATACAAAGAATCCCTTATGGACTTATCAAAGCAAGTTGCCTTTAAGAACAATCTAGTTATTAATGTATTCCTTCCTAGCATCTGATGAAGGCTGCAGACATTGGTGAGTCTCAAATGGCTGAATGTATGCCCCAAAAAGGAGTGACTTGGCCTGGCCAGGCCTCCCCATGTAAGGACAGGTCTGGTCTTCCCTGCTTGTGTTGTCGAAGAGCCAGACAGTGTCAACCATACGCAGCAGCAGAGTTCAGGAGGCTTTGCGTCCATTTCTTCACTTGCTAACAGATTATTTATTTCATAGGCCACGGATTGCATCTTTCTCTAGGGAATATTGTGAGAGTTCTTGCTGATGTTGCAAACATACAGGCTTTTTTTTTATAAAAAAAGCATTTGAGATTCTTGATTCCTGGCTCTCCTTCTCTCACTTCTCCTCTCTCCCCACCCCTCCAGCCCCTAACCCCTAGTTTCCCATTTTGAGAGGTCCAGTGTCTGGTAAGCTCTCTACTTTAGACTAATGTTGTTGTGCCAGCTTTTGCTGCCTTTGGATTCGTAGCAGTGCAATCTTAGGCTGTTCCGAAGAAGGAGGAGCCCTGGAAAACAGACCAAAGCATGCTTTAGTAGCCAAAACACTTTAACAAACTGCTGAGTTCTTGATGCTCAAAAGTGCTGGAAACCTATAATTTGTTGTACTGGTACCCATAATTTGTTGCCTGAGGCAAGTCTCTCTCTCTCTCTCTCTCTCTCTCTCTCTCTCTTTCTCTTTCTCTTTTTCTCTCTCTCTCATATGGTAGGGCCACTTCTGCTAATGGCCCTGCATGCCAATTCCATACTAAAACATGAACCGATTGTGTGTCTCCTCTTGTTTTCTCCTCTGTTGTCTGCTTTAGGGGACACTCAATTTTGGTGGGATCCGCGTGGGCAATGGCCCAACTGAAGAAGATGCAGAGATAATTCAGCACGACCAGCTCTCAACCCATTCGGAGGAGGGGGAGGAGGTAAGACCTCCCATTCTTTCTTTGTACAACAAACTTTCATTTGGGAGATGTTACAAGAAGGGGTGGACCTTTTATGACTCTCCTTACATATATTACCAGATCAGACCAGGCCTGTATCCATTTACCCTCTCTTGTAGCTGACATTTACTCAAACTAGCCAAAGCAGACTGCTTGGAAACTGTGTTGCCCCAGTAACTGTTTTTCTTAAGACTAGGGAAGCTCAATTTGACACTTGGGAACACTTCCTGTAGTGTCTTTGCTCTGGCACTTGGAAAAACCTGTGGGCAGCCCCCTTCAAAAGGTGGTTGTAATAAGCTGAGGCTGTGTCTTAAGTTCTCAATAGTTTGTGGTGGACAGGGGTCCCTTTCAAGGCGGGTAGTAAAGACTTCAGGTCAGATTTGAGGGTCTGTTACAATCTCCTCGCTTCCCCATGGGAAACCTCTGAATGGGCTGCATCACTGCTGCCCTTGTCTGCATGGGAGAAGGTCTTCCGATTTTTCCAGGCAGACCACTATGTCTCAGGGTGGTGGGAGGTGCATCTTAGCTGTGCAGGCTCTTGTTATCCGCTGTTTGAAGAGGGCATCCTTGTACGCTACCTTTGTGTACAAGGCAATCTTACTGAGATGGCTTAGACCCCTGAAACATTAATAAAAACTCAAGCATACAGGATCTCTGGTTATAGTTGGTGATGTGGCAGTTCAAAATGTAAGCCAGTTGAGCAGTGTAATGGGTCTTGTCCTGTCCTGAGGGCTGCTGTCCTAACAGAGGTTTTAGCCTTCATATAAAATGAGCATTCTCAGGGTTCCTTGCTGGAAAGCAGTTTTAAGTTCTCAGAATAGGCATTGCCATTGGTGCAAATGTATGAACCTGCCATATCTTGAATCAGACTGTTCCACCTAGCCTTAGTGCTGTCTACCTTTGATTGACAGTGTCTCTCCAGAGTGTTAGGAAGTCTTTCCTAGCTCTACTTCCTGAGATCCTTTGGAGAATCCCTTAGAGATGCCAGGGATTAAATGCGGGTCCTTAATGCATGCAGAGTATGTGCTCTTAACTTTGAGCTTTGACACACACACCCCTACAATGCACAATGTACACTACAAGCTTTCAGAGTTTTTCACAACTGGTACACAAGAAGCACTGTAAAACTAGACTAATATCCCTCAAATTGTGATGATAGGGCTGAAACTGAGAGCTGATGGTTTGGCAAATCAGTCTTGGCCTTCTCTCCCTTGGGGAGAAGTCACAGTTGTTACCAATGCAAAATGAAGTGGAATGCAGCAACAGCAATGATAGAGCACAGTTGCATTTTAGGATATTGCACTGAAAGAGGATATGCTCTTGTGTTATCAAATGATGCATGACCAAACCAAATATTCCCTTGTGTTTTCAAGCCTGCCGTGGAGGAGGTGGTAAGCCTGTAGCCAGTTTCTCTGTCTGTCTTTATCCAGATCATTGCTCCCATCACTGTAAACCATTTTGTAGAATTAGGCATATTTGCATCTGTGACTTGAAATTCTTTCTTCATCTTTTCATAGCATCTCATTTTGTGATGCCTCCTTCTTGTAATCAGAGGTCAATAATACCCATTTCCATAGAAAACAGCTTCATATTCATTTAAAAACAAAAGACATGTTTGTTTGAACAGCTGCATGTTCTTAATGGGGACCCACTGCCTTACCTTTGTGGTGTGGGTTGCATATTCGTCACTGTTATGTGCACAACCTGTGCACCTCAATAATTTGTAGAACAGAATCCCAAAAGTAGCAGAAGCCTTTGGAATGGGACATGGACATGTTTGTACCTTTATTTTAAAAAGCCAACTTCCTCCATCCCCTGAACTCCAGCGTGCCCCTTAATTGCCAAATTTCCAATATCCCTGGGGCCTGCTCTTCTGGGTCTTTTTGCTTATTCCCATGGCCGTTTCCTGAAAATTCTGGCAAGACTTTACAACAGGATCACTCATTGCACAGTTCATGCAACATCTCACTGAGAGAGCTGACTACAGACACGCTGAGGTTAGTTTTTTTACAGTTGCCGGGAGGGAAAACCCACCCCACCTGGCATTGACCTATGGTTGAGCTAAGCTGAACCATGGTTAGCACAAACACTTGAGCATGCAGGTTCCAGAAGAGGAGATCACAGTCACTTTGCTTCTGCTCCCATCCTCTTGTTACTGCAGGTTTGGCCTGAGTGTCATCAGAGTCTGGACTTGTGGTTCGTGCCACTCTAGACAAGCCACAAGCTATCATCAAGGTTTCTTGGTTTTACAGCTTGTGGTTTTTCTAGAGAAGACAAACCACGAGCCTGGGTTCAGATGACACACTGAGCCAAACTGTGGCTTAGCTCACAGCAGTGCAGAGAAGGTGCAAAATGACGTTCTCCCCAAGTTGGTTTATTGTTCTGTGCAAATTGAGCCAATCAGTTGATAAACATTCAGATTAGGAGTGACGGATGCCAGTCTTCAGGTGGGGTGTTAATGTTCACTAGCCACCTACCCAAAGTCAACAGGTCTGAACACAATCCACCAGTAAAAGGGGGAGTTAGTGGATTGGGATTCCACAGCATATTTGCTCCTTGCTTTGACTTCTTTATGAATGACCTGTCACTTTATCTAGCTTTTGTGGAGAGCCACCTCCCTGGCAGCCAACGATAGCAAAAGTTAAAAATAGACATTTTATCTTTGTGCCTCTGCCAAGAGAAAATGCAGCAACCTCCACATCACAGTCAGTTGATAAGAGGCTCTGATCATGGATATCAATGCAGTGATGGGAAATGCTGGATGGGCCCAGAAGGTTCTGCATAGGAAAAGAGCAACGCTTGAATTGTCCCCATTGCCTTTGTACAATAACCATGGAAATGCTGAGCAGTGCAGTCCTGAGGGGTCTGTTGCCAGGCTGCAAAAGTACGGAAATTAACTTAGTAAGCAGTGCATCGAAAGAACTGGAATATTGCTTATAATTTTAATGTTGGTTTATCCATCTTCTGCTGCTGCTGCAGCCATCCTTTCAATCACCTGCCGGCTCTTACAGCATTGTGCTTTGTTGCTTGTCCTTCAAATACATGTTGGAGATTGGCAGGGCACAGTGTCCTGCAGTTCTGATGGAGTGCAGAATGAGGCTTTGGGCACAGAATTCAGCCGCCTGAAAAAGTCAGCTTTCACTTGCACTCCTCTTCTCCCCCCGCCCCCTAACACATTCCTAGCCCTCTTCACTGTGATGGTATGCCTGAACGTTTATGGGCAAATGCCTACTGAAATGTCAGAAGCTGGGGTGGGGGGGTGGAATGTAGCTGAACAAACTGCCCTGCTTATTGCAGGTGGGGATTCATTGCCTGCTACCATTTCTTGTTGTCCTGCCCTGCCTGCCCCCCCCCCCCAGCATGACTAGCAAAAAACCCCAGGATCAGTTATATAATTATAGTGGGGACGGGGGTGGGAACCCATCAGACTCGATTATGCCAAAAGGAGGCCAAGCAAATTTTGATGTAGAGCATGTGCATCCCTGGAGTCTAGTAATTTCATAGCTTGCTTGGCACACTCTCATCAGGGCAGCTTTTGCTAAGAATTTTTGTTTCTTGGTTCCAAAGCTTGAGGCCTAAATGTTAACAAGTAGCTTGCCTTCCTCAGTTTGAAATGTTTGCTGTGCTGGATACTGGAGGGGAATGAGAGAGCGCTCAGTTCACCTTTATCTTGGAACAGTTTTGGAACTTGGCAGCTTTAGCTGGGTGTAGTCCGTTTGATTGCTAGAAGACTCCAGAGATTCTGAGATGTGGCAGACAAAAATACTAAGATGGGATTTTTCACAACTTTGATTTTGCAACACTTAATCTCTCTCTGGTCACTTCTCCTCCTCCTAGTTGTTATTCAAACCTTCGCCACAGTGACTTAAGCAGCATTTCCTAAGAGGATTTGGGGACGGTGGGGGATGACAGGGTGGCAAGCAAGAGGGGACAGCAGGCTTAACCAAATCTCAGCAGAGGCAAGCAAGGTCCTGTCTGGCACCCAGTTTTGTAATGGAAATGTGAGCCTCGCCTGATTGTATGCCGACATTAGTTGTTCCTAATTAAGTCCATTTCCCTTGCAGTCTGTCACTTCTGGATTCCAAGGCCACTTGAGTGCCTATTAATGCCAGGCAAATAAGGATTCTGCCATAGACACATGGATAGAGTGACTCCTGCTGTCTGTGCCTGATCCAGCTACCAAATCTTAGCTTTCAGTTTACCACCAAGAAGGGCAGGGCTGAGGAACATTCAAGTTGAGTCTTAGATCTGAACAAGCCATTGAACACTTGTACATTTTAATGGCGCTGAGTGTCCTGCAGTTTTGAGTTGTATTGAGCAAGTGATCCTCCCAAGTCTTGGTGAACAGAGAGGGAAATAGTCCGGCCAGCGTTCTAGCTGTGAGCTTTGAGTGCCCTTGCAATAGAGTTAGTTGCTGTTGCTGCTACTGCTGCTGTTCCTGCTTTCTAGCTATCTAGTCGTTGCTGCACACTCTGCCCACCGCTCAGACCTGGCTTTATTACTTCCTCTTGCAGTTTGACTTTGGGGACACTGCTGTTCACCAGGCCATCCATACCATCGAATACTGCCTGGGCTGCATCTCCAACACAGCGTCATACCTTCGCCTCTGGGCGCTTAGCCTGGCGCATGCACGTGAGTAGCTTCACCATGGCTGGCTCTTTTGAGTCCAGGGATGAGGAAGGGGAAATCTGAGCTGTGAGAATAGGGGGAAGGTGTCACAAGCCCTTTTTCCTGTGGTAGTAGCCAATGACTTTTGTGTACTCTCATTCCAGGTCGTGTCATGTAGAGAGGGCTAGAAGACTATGTAGCAGTCTCCTCTCTGCCCAGTATCTTTTTTTGCCCACCCAAAATTCTTATTGAAATCCTCTGAATTATCTGAAGGGGAGCATTGGGTAGCTTGTGAGAATGAGTTTGAAATGTCCACAGAGTGCAGAATTTGGACCCTAAGCAGGAGGAGGTTTTGCTTTTTCTTAAAAGGAAAATTGGTCTGGGGTGTGATTTAGGAGCACAGCTCACTTTGGGAACTCATCCAGCTTCCAAAATCTCACTTTTATTAGAGCAGTGGGCACTGCCCTCCAAAGAGGAGCAGATAGAGTGAAGGCAGGCATGCAATCCGCTCTCCTCCAGAGCTGTGGCCCTTGCTGATTGGTGATCATTGTTCCTGTCTTTCTCATCACAGAACTTTCTGAGGTCCTCTGGTCCATGGTGATGCGTGTGGGGCTCAGCGCAAAGAGCTTGGCTGGTGGGTTCGGCATGTTCTTCGTATTTGCTGCCTTTGCCACCCTGACAGTGGCCATCTTGCTGATCATGGAGGGCCTCTCTGCTTTCCTGCATGCCCTCCGCTTGCACTGGTAAGTGTCATCTGGTACAAAAGCACAGTGGGTACAAAGTTTGCATCATGTTTGATCTCTGTCATCTCTACTTAAAGTATCTCAAGAAGCATGGCTGGGAAGTGCTCCTGCCTGAACCCTGGGAGAGCTGCTGGCAGTCAGAGTAGACATTGGTGGACAAATGAACTCAGGTTTAGGCTGGAGAGAGGACAGCTTTATTTGTTCAGGTCTAGTCAAGCTAATATCCATATTTCTCAGATGCATGGTTATTTGTTCTGATTGTGCTTTTTCCTTGGCCAGCATCAGCTTACTTTCTGGGGGCTTTTCTAAGTTCAAAGGGGGTGTCCCTCCTGCATTTTAACTACTTGCAGGATAGACCTGGAAGTCCTCAGACCCGCAATATCTAGTGCATATAGAATGAATGAATGAATTTTATTATTTCGGTCACAGACCAGTTCCAGCCCACATACAATATCAAGGAAGTCATAAAACATGATAGGGATACATTTGAATTTGCAAATAGGTATAACAGGGACAATACAGATATAGCAACAGTTTAAAAATATATAAATTAAAACTTAGTCACTAACATATAACCTAAAATTATCATTTAAAACCTTAATCATTATGATAGCGCAACTTGTTCCCTAAGTTTTATGGCAATCACACAAGTGCATATAGAATAGATTGAGGCTGGGGTTAGCTGTGCTGCCGACATCATCATCTTAAAGAGTGGTCAATGTGCACTGCGAAGCATGAATGAGTGAGAGAGTTCTTTACCTGCAGATAGGTTCAATTGGGGGTTGAAACTGGCTGGTCTCAAACCAAATCTGAAGGAGTCCCTTTTTGGTCAACTTACAAGCAAGGCCTTGCATAAACCCAGCCAGCACTTTGGATCCCAGGAGCTGCCCATAGAAAACTGCTGTAGTTTGCAAAAAGGATGGCATGCAAAGTCTTCCATGCTGTTCACTAAGATCATAGGCATAGCACTACTGGATCAGAACTAAGATCCATTTGCAGGCACATGCAAACAGCTAGAATAGTTTTAAGGACAGTACAGTAGACAAAACTGAAGACGGCCGTTCATCTTGTTTTGTTCTTTAAACCCAAGGCAGATATCTTTACATCCAGCTGGAAAAGCTTGTCAGAACAAAAAAGAACAACTAATGGGTGCCTGGTATATCTCAGCATTATTAAAAAAATATTCACTATCCATACACCATGATTTCATAAACTTTTGCCGCCCTGTCCCTTTTTCTAAACTAAAAATTCCCAATTCTTGCAGAAAATGCTTCAGCCTCTAGAATCATTTTGCTGTAGAAGCAGAATAGTGTAAACTTAAATGAATGGACACATATAGTAAGTTTGTATGCCGTTGATGAATAATTATGATGACCATGTTGTGTCAACACTTCCATGTGCAGTAGCAGTTTTCTTACATTTTAGAGCTGTAGGCTGCCTCCAGAATCCAGCTTGATTTTTCCTAACCCAGCTTTAACTCCTGCTCTTGGTAGGCCTGGCTTGTGACGTTTGTTTTCATGACCCTACTTCAAGTTTCAGTGGCTGGTTTGACTGGGCTCCATTCCTTGTCAGGAAAGCCCATCTTAGCAGAACAATAGCAGCTGCACCCCAAGCAATCATGACATCAGCCGTTATCTTGATCTTGTGCTAGGGGCCAGGGATTGCTGTCCTGGCCCAGCCTTTTCTTCTCTGTGCCAAGTTCAAAACAAATAAGCTTCCAGCAGGGGCCAGCTGTGTCTGGAGATAGGAGCGGTTGAGTCATTCTGCTGTAGGGCAGGAGTTGCTGTCAATATCTGGGAGTGTACAGGAATCCCCACTGCTGATTTAAGTGACTCTTAACTGAAAACTTTGAGGAGAAAGCCAGAGAGACAACTTTGGAGTTCTTTCAAGGTGCTGTTTTCTATCAGTACAGAGCAAGTGGCTGGAGTGTGTGTTGGGGTGGGGGTGGGGGTGGGGGGTGGAGGAGAGGTTCCCTGTTGCATCAGTTGATCATAATTTGGATAGCCGGTGATGAGCTGCAGCCAAACCATTCTCAGCAAGGTTTTCGCAAAGGGTGAAAAATTGCACATAGGTTATTTAGAGGTGCAAAATAATGAACCTTCTGCTCCTCACATATAAATCCCTTTCCAGATTGCAATATCCATTTCCATTGGGGGGTTACGACTCCATTAGAAAATTACTATGAGCTGTTTTCGATCTGTTGTGCATGTGCGTTTTTTTAAAAAAGGCAGATGGCAAAGTTCTTTAAGGGGGGGGGGAATAAATTAGGGAGTTTGACTGCTAAGGTGCCTAAATTCAGTGCTAAGATGTGGAACTTGCAGCTCATGCATCTCTTCCCTTTAGCAGTGGAATCTGCAAGGTGGTGACACACACATATGGAAGGTAGAGTGGAGGGAGGAGACTTTGCAGATTATGTTGGCCTCAGCAAATGGTCTTTATACTGAGTCAGACCATTGGTTCATCCAGCCCAGTTCTTCCACTGGCACCAACCCTCCCAAGCTCCCATGTCGAGCTCTGTTAACCTGGAACCCATCTGTTTTGGTGATGCCAAGGATTGCACCTTGAACCATCTGCATGCAAATGATTTGCTTTACCGCAGAGCCTTGTTGCTTCCTCTTAGAATTCAAAAGCTGAGGTGTGTCACCTTTTGCTGGAGAGGAAGAACAGTGAATCTTCTTTCCTGCTGGAAAAAATGCTTTCCATCTCTCCTTCCTCAGCCCGGCCACTCCCGGCTGGGATGGGTTTATCTCGTAACTTTTCAGGCAGCAGTACATTCCAAGCAGATGGTTGCCTTGGCTGAAAAACAAATAGTTTTGCAAAGCGGGGGCTTCCTTATCTCCGCGGCTGTGTGGGAAGCAAGTGTGTATTTCGCTGCCAGTGCCATTGGCTGATCATGCTCTACCCCCTTAGCTGCACAAAGGGCCCTTTTGACATTTAGTTTGCAGCCAAAGGCATGTTGGAGTTCATTGTCTTGCCACCTGAGACCTTAGGAGGGCTGAGATGGAGGGCAGGATGGAGATGTGCTCCGGGGATTGATGCACAGCTGGAATGGGAGTTTCCCTACACCTTGGGCATAAAAAGAGAGCGATGGCAATGCAGTCCTCTTCTCTCTGCTTTTCAGTGTCTTAATAACTGGCATGCAGTAGAACCCTTCAGCCTTAGGGAACTGAGTTCCAAAAAAGATAACTGAGGCCAGGAAAGCAGAATGAAAGTTATCCAGTTGGCCGGCGCTGCACGATGCACAGGAGGCGAGACTTGTTCCAGTTGGAGAGGGCGAGATCTTTGGCTAAAAGCAAGGAACCACCTTAGCTCCAGATGGCTGGGCCAGGAGGTTGGGGGGTGGGGGAAGGAGGCTCAGGTAATTAGGTGCCAGTGGGGAGCTACACATTCCATGGCTGGAAGGAGCGGAACATTGGAACATTCCGTTGAGGGAGGATGTTCTGTAGAACTGTGTGTGTCTCCGTGTGTATACACTTAATTTGATACAGGCCTTAGTAGAATCTGAGCTAAACTCGAAAGGGGAGAGGGATTGTGTTCCTCTGCTCCTGCAGTCTTCAAAGAAGGGAGGGGACCTCCAAGTATGTGTGCTCTTGTCTAGCAGTAGGATACAATCACCAGCTCCTCTCTTGAAATCATGCAAGGCCTTCTGGGGTTGCAATCTTTTGACTCGGTGCTACCCATCTCCTCCTCTTGCCCGGGAGGGTGGGAAAGGGGGACTTTTTTGTTCCTGACCACCTGCAATTTCTCCGTCCACCATCTAATCCTGCAAATGGGAGCCCCTTCCAACCGCTTTCCACGCCTCTACTTGGGGCATGTGGAAGGTAATGTTTCCAGACACAGTGTTCCCTGGACCCAACGGCTGGCAATTCATAAAGTTCCTGGGCTGAATTGCTGCGTGCCCATTGGAGAACAGTGAAACTGAGACCGAGGAGCTCCCCCACCCCACCCCTTTGGATGTGAACCACAAATTTCTTGCCTGCCTCTTGATCACGCAATGCCTGTTGCCAGAGACATGAGTCTTGAAACTCGCTAACTTCTTTTAAAAAAGGCTTGAAATATGGCCGCCCCCCCTCCCGCTAGCCCCGTGTCCCTGCCAATTGGTGAAACAAGTGGAGAGGAGCAGAGCGCGCAGCTGTTTCCAGTCTGTAAGTGCAGCTGGCACACCCTGGATATGCTGGGAATGCTTGGCGGTCTGGCAGCGCAACTGGTATTCTCAGTCAGGGGGGAGCTGTTCGCCGTCCAAGCGACGTGGGCATGCTGGCGGGGGCAAAGAGAGCGGAGGTGGTGGTGTGGGCTGTTGCAATCCTCTGCCCTTTCGCTCTGCAATGGTCTTCCCTTCTTAGCTTATCAGAGGCT
This sequence comes from Podarcis pityusensis, assembly GCF_964106645.2. Classification (NCBI taxonomy): domain Eukaryota; kingdom Metazoa; phylum Chordata; class Lepidosauria; order Squamata; family Lacertidae; genus Podarcis; species Podarcis pityusensis. Next base: position 23,656,867 of record NC_138038.1, read on the forward strand.
GCATTTTGCTTGCGTCTGGGGTATATCGCTTCAGGCTATGGGTGGGCGGCTCATGTGACTGAGCTCTCCTTCTTAACATGCACAAATCTCTGCATGTAGAAAGGTGGTGTATCAGGAAGAAGAGCTCTAGCATAACCTTTGCCCTGATGCACTAGTCTTCTGTGTGCAAGGATTTTGCTCGTGTGGGTTTGGCAGGCGAATTGTGAAATTGGAGATTTTGCAAAGGGAGAGAAGGCTAGTTCATATTGGTAGCTGACAAATTCCATCTGTGCCTTTTGCCTTTTGGGGGAAGGTGTTGCATTTGCTTGCAAAGGTGTATGAGAGTTTGCTTGATCCATTATGCCTTCTCACTGCCCCTGAGTTAAATGAAGTTTCTCTGTGTTCTCTGGTGTATTTGGGTTTGCAAGATGGATGTTAGTCTTTAAAAAGAATCCTGCACTTGAAACATTCCACCCTAGAGGAGCAGCGGCAGCAAATCAACTCGTACTCCGTTTTTCTCTGTATCTGGCAGATGAAGGGGATGGAAAATGTTTCTCACCACAGAGCCAAGAGAAGAGCACGGGGTTTGTTTTCTTAATGAATCATGGGGTTTTTCTTTCCATGTTTGGTGCCTGTTTATGATTGGGCAGCCTTCCAATACCATTCCCTTTACATTTTGAGTTCATTAGTGGAAACGGCAAAACAGCAAAAGAAACAAACCGATCCTGGAATGCAGGCCTCTGTTCCTTTCTCTGGTGTTTCCCTGTGGCACCCTGAAGTTGGTGATGGAAGAAGAGGGGCTCCAGACTGCTCTAGTTCAAAAGAAAGACGTCTCATTTGCCGTGGCTTAGATGGGCATTTAGAATAGTTTTTGGAGTGCAGCTGAGGTGAGCTACACAGATCTGAAACGAACTGTGACCTTGCTTTTTGTATGGTATTCCAGTACTGAATCTTTACCTTTTTTGCCAAAATGGAAGATTTTCGTTCCACTTTGTGAAATGTATCGAAGCCTAATCAACTTGAATCGTTCCCTTCCCTTTTCTTTTTGAGGGGAACATCATAGGTTAGGGAAGACATGATAACAGTGACCCTGACTTGGCTGGGTGAACCTAAGACTTTGGATTGATGTCCAGGTAATGGCCTTCCACAAAATCACTACTGGGAGAATGTGGCATACTTGCAAAGTTCCCTGGCATAGATACAACCCCGAAGGCCTTGCAAGAACTGGGAGGGGGGAATCCGGGTACCTATGCCATGTTGTGCTACACCCCTGTGGTTTATTTGAAAAAGGCCTTGGGAGACCTCAGTTCAAACCCCTCTCGTCCATGATGCGTTAGGATCAGTGACTATATTTCAGCCTAGCCTGCCTCACAGTGAATGGCGAGGATAAAATATGATAACCTCCATGTATTGCCCTGAACAATTTGGAGGAAGGTGGAATACAAATACGGTATACACCACATGAAGCGCTCTCTCCCTTGCTCTCTCTGTATGTGTGTTAGAATCTTGGCTGGTTCTGAGGTGGGTTTCTAACTGGTCACCCCTGGGAATTTCAAGAAAATCATCATCTGTGGGAGGATGCAGAATGCTCTTTGGAATTCTGAACCATCAAATCATCCTGACCTCAGAGATGAGGAATAGGATTCTGCATCGCTGACAGTCCAGAATTCTAAAGAGCCTGTCCTTGCAGGGGTTGTCACTCACGGTTCTTCTGGGGTATATCCATGAAAGCTGCTTCGGTGCCTGGTTTCCTGTTGTGATGCTAAACCAGATGCAGAGGAGAGAGTCTAAAGTAGTGCTGTGTTGGGCATTCAGTCCAGGTGTGCCCCTTGCCCTGAGCCTCCTAGACACATGGTTTAGCAGAGATAGACATAACCACAATGATTGTGTTTTTCCTCCATTGTCAGAGGTAGTGTGCCCCCTGAATGCCCACTTCTTGGACTCACGAGTGGGTAGAGTGCTGTTGCGCCCAGGTCCTGCTTTGGGGCTCCGCATGGGAATGGGGTTAACCACTGTGAGAACAGGGGGCTGGACTAGATGGGCCTTTAGCCGGATCCACTTTAAGGACACATCCCATCCACCCAGAAGTGCTTGAGAGAGGTGTGGAGCAGGGCCAGTGAGAGTCCAGAGGGATGGATAGAGGGGCCTGTATTCAGCCACCAGACCTGAGGTTCCCCATTCCTACGTTTGGGCATAGAGTGCTGTTATCGCTTGCATGCCTGAGTCCTTGCACTGATACCCACTCACATTTGCTGCAATTTGAACCTTCTGCAAAGGCAACCGGGAGGGGGGCTGTGGGTTTAAACTTGGACAGGGAATTGGGATATCTGAAACGGCACATTGCAGTAGTAAAACATGAATGCCATAGAAAGGATAAGGTCACTGCCACTTTTGAATCTCGAAATTCTTTGACATGCCTCCTGAGCTGATGGTTGTTTGCTTCTTGTGTTCCTTTTTTTGTTTCTCACTAGGGTGGAATTTCAGAACAAGTTCTACATGGGCGCCGGGTTCAAGTTCCTCCCTTTCTCATTTGACAACATCCGTGATGGGAGATTTGATGAATGATCCTCTTGAGGCCAGTTGGATGGATGTGTGGCAGTAAACCTTGGCTCCCTCCTGCATGTGTTTGTGTTTACCTGTGTGTGATAAATCTGAAGTTGTATAGCTCTCCGGTTGTGTAGTCGAGCTGCTAGTGTGACAATATCGTGCTTTTCTCATGAGAACCCCACTCAAAGGAGAAAGGGAGTAATAGGAAAAACCTAAGAATCATAAGAAAATATTGTTCCTGTAATCACCTTGGCAGGTCCTGGGGTGTGGCAGTGTCCTTCAAGTTGCACAGACAGAGACTACCGTGGAGGAGCACATCCTAACCACCTGCAGCCTGTTAATAACAAGCATGTTAGCGGCTCAGTTTGGTACCAGAAAGTGAAGTGCAGTTCAAGAACACACAGGACTAGAAACTTGTATAAGCCATTATTCCTCATTCCAACCACACACACTTATCTCTCCTGACCTCTAGAGCAGCACACTGGACTACTAGCAACAAGTCCCAGATTTGCCCTGTGCAAAAGTTGAATTCCAGCTTTATGCCTATCCAGCGATTTGCTGGGGGCAGAGTTTCCTCTTTTACTGGCACTTTTTCTCCCATAACCTCAGTTAAATTGCCATCATAAAATTGCTTAAAAGGCAACACACATGACAGGCAAGAGAGCTCCCACCCCACCTGCGCCTGCCACACGTCCTAGCTTGAAGCTTGACCTCTGAGCAGAGCATTGGCTGCTATTCCCTCCCCCTCTCATTGCTCTTGCTCTACTGCTTGTAAGCTACATTTTGTCCCCTCTTCTCTGCCTCGCCCCTCTGTGTGGGCGTAATCCTCTAGGAAACTCTGACCGAAAGCAAAGGATTCTTTGGGAAAGGTGACCCCCCACATGGCATTACAACTGGATGTTTTTGGAACTGTCGTTCCCTGGACAAGCGCAGGCCGGCGAGGGAGGGAGGGAGTTTGCTTGCCTGCCCCATTGCAGAGCCGACTTGTGCCTGGCTCTGCAGGATTAGTTAATAAGGAAATTTTGACTCACCCTGCCTGCAACTCTGAATGGCTTGTTTTGTTCCAAGGAAACTGAGGGACTTTCACCTCCAGGAAGCTCCTATGTAACCCTGACATTACTAGATGGAAAGAAGAAGCAGGGTGGGGAAACCTGCACACCCCGATTACTACTGAGCATTTGTAGAAGCCATCCACAGCAGCCCTTGTGTATTTTAGGGTGGGCTTCCCTAGGAAAATAGGAATCTCCCAAGGGCAGGCAGCATCTGCCTTCCCTTTGCCATAGGAAAGAGGCTCGGCTTTCTGTGCCTCTGTATGCTGAGTATTTATATGATTTGTGTGTATTTGTGTGACTTAAGCATGCACTGTTCTAGAATTGTCTCGGTATGAGTCCACCTGTGTCACGCACTAAAGGCAAGAGCACTGGAACTGGTGTGGCAACTTTATGGGCAGGTGCTAATCCCTTATTTGCTCTTGAGTAGAGACTCTGAAGTATCAGGTGCTGCCATGTGTATGTGTGAAATAGAGAGCAACCGGTCATTGTGTTTACTGTTACTGTTTTGGACAAGTGAAGTATTCCCTCCCCCCGCTGGTCCTCATCAGTCAATCACTGTGTCTATTAAACTAGTTCATCTCATCTCCTGTGTGTCCTGGTCTTCTTCTTCTGGAGTGGGGAGGATTAATGGAAGGTGGTTGGCTGGGCTGTGTCAACTAATAAATATTGCACCCAATGCAGTCTAAAAACTGAATTCTGGGGTTGATATGAATGATGCAGATGGGATTGCCTCTCATAATTTGCAGGGTGTATTCCACATTTCTGCCATTTTGCATGCTTCCGGTTGTGTTGCCGATGGGAGAGGCAAAGTCCTGCCTACAGCCAGCGACTGCGTGGGCAAGCTTTTTCAGCCTCCCCTTTGGTTTGTGGAACTCCCAACAAATATTTGCAGCTACAAGATCTGAAAACTTCCTTTAGAAAAAAGAAGAAGTGGAGGGCAACACCCTCTAATTTCCAAGGAATCCTAGAATCCACACAGCTGGGCTTGCTGTCTCCTGTGGGTGGTCTTTCAGGTAGGCCTAAAACCACAGGAAAGGCTCTACATCCTGTTTTATATCAGAGAAACTCCAGAGCTTGCTGCCTTCTCCGTGATGCAGGTGGAAGATATGCCCTTGCCCTCCCATTGGCATAACTGGGTTGAGGGTAATTCCTCAACAGCACAAGCTTCCTTGGAGAAGTGAAGGAAGCAAGTTATTACTTGTCTCACAGCTGCTGCAAAACTTGTGCTGATACTTGAAACGTCCATTACCTTTTACATTGCAGCCAGCGCTATAAACCACCCTTGACAGCTGTGTTGTGTCAGCTTCTTGTGGGGAAGTTTTCCCTTCTGTGTTTTGCAGTGCATGGCTATAGTTGCTCCAGAATGGCTCACTTCTTCCCTAAAATTGCACACAGCCTGCAAAGGGTTGTATGTTTAGTGTCTTTACAGCACAATCCTAACCATGCTCACTCAGAATTCAGGGCAGGGAGCTTCCTGCTGTCAATGGATCCATCCTTATTATGAGAAGAAACATTAAGTGGGCTGGGAGAGGGGTGGAGCAGTGTGTGCTATCCTTTTTTCTCTGCAAAAGTTCTGCAGTGCTTCACAAATGCCTTCTGGATCTGTTACACAGTGCCTGGGGAGAAGAGCCACATGGGATATGAGAGGAGCGGGTCGATGGTGTCGGCACAAACCTATGTTCCTTCCAGCAAACAAAACTCCCTTGTGCATTGAAAACTAGCACATCTGGGATAGGTTTTTGCCTAGCCTCTTCCAAGCGTGCCAAACGTGCACATGATTCTTATTTTTCAGTGCAAATGATGTTGCCGTTCAGTCACAATGGTTCATACTGTTTGTAATAGCTGCAAATGAGCTGCAGCAAACCTCAGGTTTGCATGCTCCTCCTTCCCTTATGTGACTTCTGCCACCATTAAATTTGCATGTTCTTTTAAGGTACCAGGGGACTCTTTGGCCTCTGTGAAAAACCATGCACACCGATGGTCCTAAATAAATAAAAGATGAGCAAGATGCTTTGCGGATAAGATCTCAAGTTATACATGTGCATGCCGGGATTTAAAGAGTGATTGAGAGACACTCCCTTGGGGTGAGGGGAGGTGGAGAAAGGGCATTGGTTGGAAGTCATAGAATGCAAATCCCTTCTAAGGCTGGTGATGAACCAGCTTTGTCACTATAAGGAAAGTGAGAGATTAATGCTTGAAAATGCATCACATCAGAACATCTCTGAATGCCTAACCACAGTGAATGTGCACTTCTGCTTTTTGCAACAGAAAGAGGAAGCAAGGTTTCTGTGAAAGTTTGAACTCTTGGCACTTTTTAGAGAAGAAAGTCACAGCTGGGGGCAGTGGGTATAAATATCTGGGTGACAGCTGGCACAATCAGAGTGTAGGAGAGAAGGGATATGAGACATGATGGTTGAGTGCTCTGACATTTTTGGTGAGAGCTGGAAAAGACTGAGCTAGGCTTTTCTTGGTTTCCCTTTCCTCCCTAGTGGGTTCCACACACTGTCATCCCACCCCCAAATTTATCTGGTGGTCAGACTTGACCCATCCTCTTTTGGAATAGAGGTACTGTGCAACTTCCTTTGGCCAAAGGCTCTGTGAGTTTGCTGTACACCCCCCCTTTTTTTATGTGTTCCTTTAAGGACAGGATGGTGGAGCCTGCAGCCCTTCAAATATTCCTGGACTTCAAGTCCCATAATCCCTGACTATTAGCTGTGCTGGCTGGGGCTGATGGGAGTTAGGAGTCCGACAACACCTGGAGGACCACAAGTTCCTCATTTCTGCTTTTAACATTGAATTGTCATGTCTCTTCACCCTGCCCTCCACTGCTCATGATCCTGGTGCTTCACTGGCTCTGCTGGTAAGTCAAAGCAACAACACTTGATTTTCTTTATCCCCTGGCAACGTTTGCAGTCAGAGTGAAGAGCACTCCATTACGGGCCAGCAAATTCTGAGAAGAAATAATTGTATGGTAGCTGCACCTTGATCCTGTGATTGGAGAAACTGCCCGTGGTACTATTCTGATGAAACTGCAGGTGACTGTGGCGTTGCATTTGAAGTCAGGTACCAGACTGTGGGTTCTGGTCCAAGCAACACTGTACAGACAATTGTGTTGAATAGGCATCTCTGTAATCATTGAAGTTGAATATCACAACATATTTGGGGCCTGTGCAAACTTTCATATGCCTTCTTTCCAAACAATGCCTTGCTGGTTATGAGGAATTGCTGTTTCCTTCTACTCTGCATAGGAAATACCAGCAGGAATAAAGGGACTCTGGGAAATGTTTCAACACTTCTTCTCATTGGCTCCAGCAAATCTGACAGCATCAGGTCACCCTTATAGATATAGAAAAGCTGGGACTAACAATCTCATGCACGATTTGCAACTTAGCCTACTTCTCTTCTGCCCCTGCCCTGCCCCAAGTTGTTAAGAGGTTTGAAGCCAATATTTTTGATACCACTCTAGCTTGAATTCTGGGCTCTGGTAAAGTGTATCAGTTTCCCCACATGACATTGTAACTGGGTCCAGAATACAATTAAACCCAATAGGCCTGTTATTAATTCCGAAGGAAACATGTTGAATCTTGTACCGTAGGATCATGAAGTGATGCTTTTTCTCACCAAGTTTATTATTTTAAAAAAAGTGGTTCCAGCTGTGAGCTCTTACAGCGTATCGGCTCAAAGTTTGAATTAAGAATTGGGAAGTTCACTGTTCTAATGTCACCTCTGCCATCAAGTAACTAGGTATCCTTGAGCAAATAAGTATATTTACATATCATCTTTCCTCCAAGGACCTTGAAAGCGACATACATACCCTTTTCCCTTATCCTTACAACAAGCCTATGAAGTAGATTAGCCTGCGAGGTAGTGACTGGCCCCAGGTTATCTTGACCTAGTGAGCAACTATTATCTCAGCCTCCCGCTAAGCACCTCCTATACAAATATACTAAAACTGACCTGCGTTGCACTGTCTAAATCCCCAGTATTATTCTTACAAATGGGACTTTCGGCAAAAGGTTGGCAGTGTGGATTCAATCAGGATTCAATCAAGCTCACTATCCTCCCCCCCCCCAGGATACTCCATTCCATCTCCCTCTTCCCCAGCAATCCATCAACATTTTGTGCCCACAGTCCTCACTGGGTCTGGGGTGCTTTCCCAGTGTTGCTGTATTATTGCTGAGTAGAAGGGGACTATAGAGCACCAAAAGTGGGTCAAAAAATAAACCAGGAAATTTGTGGTATACAAAAATCACAGGGTGTCACCAAGGCGTTACAGGGGCATGCACTGCTTTGAAACAAAGCAGTGTGTCAGCTCCAAAAAGGTTTGTCTGTACAAACAGTACTGAAAGTGGGACCATGAATAACTTGCCCTGATACCATCATGAGCATGAATAATAATGCACCATGAAAACTGGCCTTTGGCACCTGAGATGTCTGTTTTTAGGGCCTGCCCTATTCCTGTGATTGTAATCGGTTTGTACTGTTTGCTATTTTATATTGTTGGAACCTGCCCTGGAACCTGCTAGTGAAGGGTGGGTAATAAATTTGCTGGTGATAAAAAGGATATCTGGAGGGGGCCTTGATGGCTCCTCTGCCTTTTCCCTCCAGATCCCTTTCCTTGTCTGTGTGGTCTTTTTTTGTTTGCATGCCTGATGGCAGGGTCTGTACCTCTCTCTTTTTAACTGATGTGAGCTGTTTCGGTAGGTGATAATTGTCTGAAAAGCTGGATAAAAACACAGTACATTCATAAATAACACTGATGGACTGTAAGACTGCCACCTCAAATATTGGGTAGCATTTGCAAAGTAAGAATCACAAATCAAACAATGTTTCTAGCACACCATAAAAGCAAACAGTGTCTGAACCTGCTAAAGCAGGAGTTCCCAAGCTGTGGTCCATGGAACCCCAGTGGTAATGAACTTCATGCAGGTGATCCGTGGCACATCTGTGGATTTATGATTGAATACAGGATAGGTAAAGGTAAAGGGACCCCTGACCATTAGGTCCAGTCGTGGCTGACTCTGGGGTTGCAGCGCTCATCTCGCTTTATTGGCCGAGGGAGCCGGGGTACAGCTTCCGGGTCATGTGGCCAGCATGACTAAGCCGCTTCTGGCGAACCAGAGCAACGTACGGAAACGCTGTTTACCTTCCCGCCGGAGTGGTACCTATTTATCTACAAAGCAATGGGAGCTCACCCCGTCGTGGGGATTTGAACCGCTGACCTTCTGATCGGCAAGTCCTAGGCTCTGTGCTTTAACCCACAGCGCCACCCGCGTCCTTGAATACAGGATATACATCACATTAACCTCCAAACCATCCTAAATATCTTCCAGATATGCTCTGGTATCTTCCAGAAAGGATTGCTGCAATGATCTCTATGCGGGGCTGCCCTTGATGACAATTCAGGAACTTCGACTGGTCCAAATTGCAGCAGTCAGATTACTGGCAAGGGTTCTGTTTGGATCTCACATACCCCCTGTTTTAAAACAGCTGTGCTGGTTGCCATTTTGTTTCTGGGCCCAACTCACAAGTGCTCATCAGGAATGCCAACTTGGCCCTGTGACCATGGGTGCCAGGGGCTGTGGGTGCTATGCAGTGTGCAAGGCCCTGGCACCAAAATTTGTGGGTGCCCAGCCCCTTCATGTGGAATTTTGGGGGTGCTTGGGCACCCAGGGAGTTGGCACCTATGGTGCTCATACTAGAGGTATGCCTGTCGCCTTCATTATAACAGCCTATGGAGAATGCTGAAGACGTACCTTTTTACCCTGACTTTTGACACTTGAGCTGTACAGTGGTACCTTGGGTTACATACGCGTCAGGTTACATACGCTTCAGATTACAGACTCCGCTAACCCAGAAATATTACCTCGGGTTAAGAACTTTGCTTCAGGTTGAGAACAGAAATCGTGCAGTGGTGGCGCAGTGGCAGCAGGAGGCCCCATTAGCTAAAGTGGTGCTTCAGGTTAAGAACAGTTTCAGGTTAAGAACGGACCTCCGGAAGAAATTAAGTACGTAACCAGAGGTACCACTGTATATTTATTTATTGAGAACAGTGCTATTTTTCTAGAAAAAGAGGTGCCAGAACTCACCACGAACACCTCCCTTGTTCTCTTACAATGGCAATGGCGCCCACCTGAGAGGTGCTGGAGCTGAGTTTTGGCGAATTCCGGCTAAAAGAAAAAGCTCCTATTGAGAGAATAACATTCAGAGACCTATGTAAAATTTTGGCTGAATGTCAACTGTGTGTTGGAATATTACGAATGCAAGATAAAAACTGGGGAAGATGGCATGGCCTAAATTATTCCCTGGTTGTGGGCACAGCAAACAAGCATTTTTGAGGGCCATTTTGAGGAGCCCTCCGTTAGTATAGCCCTATGCTCTCTTGCTTCAGGGATTTAAAGGCTGTATTGAAGGGGGGAAAACCTGCCCAATTGAATTCTAACAAGGCTAGTCAACTAAATTCCCGCCCCCCCCGTCCTGTAAATTAATACCTTGAGCTTCTTCGTCTCTCAACCACTCAGAGCTTTAAGGCAATGGGACACTTTGTCCACCATTTCTCCTCCTCCAGCGTAGCAACTGGTCACAACCCAGACTTCATGTTTAAACTAATAAACACAGGCCCCAGACATTTTGCAAAGGCATATGTATCTCCCAATTTTAATTCTTTGCCGCCATCTTGTGACCACGTTCTGCAGTAGCAACCCTCCACTCTCCCCCCCCACTTGAAATTCCTATTTATTTCCCCAAGCATAATTCTTAGTGATGTAAACCAGGCCTGTGAAGGGAGGGCATTTATTGTGTGGGTGTCAGATTGTGGTCACTGGCTCCAGGCTTCCAGAACAAGATATATATTCTTTCATGTAGCTTCTGAAGTATAATCTCTTCATTACCGTCTGTTTGTTTGTCTGTTTATTCACAGCATTTGTATGCTGACTTCTTGTAAAAAATGCCGAAGGCGGGATTTTGTGTTACAGTGACAGGCAGAAATTAAAACAATTTATCCCGAAAGGTCCAAGTCAAACTAAAACTGAGGCTCTGGAAGAATTATAAAACATTTCAGAGCAGTGGCAGCAAATCCCACTTAAAAAAACCTTCTGAAAGAAAGAGGTTTTGACTGCCTTTTGGAATGCAAGCAACAGGTAAATTTCTCTAGTGCCTCTGAGGAAAAAGGCCTTGCCTCTTGTGCCTCAGATTGCAGGAAGGCCTCAGGCCCCATCTTTGCAATATATTTAAAGCAGAAACATGCTGCTTTAAACAGGCATAACATTCCCCAAAGAATCCTGGGAACTGTAGTTTGCTAAGGGTGCTGAGAGTTTTTAGGACTGTTATCCTCGAGTGACAATTCCTAAAGTTTCCTGGCAAGAGGGATTGATTATTCAGCTACTCTGGGAATTGTGTAGGTGGGTTCAGGCATGACCAAAGACCATAACAGTAGCTGCTACTAGGACCTTGTTAGGCAGATTATCACACATGTTTCTTTAATTGTATTTTAAGGCTAGTTCCTCATTAAAGTTGAGGAGTCACCTGTTAAGCTGTGTTAACTCATGAGTAGGTAATTTCACTGTCATAGAAGGCCTCAGTGTGGGGTTTTTGAAGTGAGTACCGTTTATGCCTTCACTTACGTTGAGGAAAGAAAATGTGCCACAGCTTTAGATTTCATCTTTGAAGGTAAGCATGTGAGGTGGTGGTGTTTTTTTTGCCGTAATGTAATTTCATACAGTCATGGGGGAAAAGAAAGTGCACCATCTTAGAATTCTGTGGTTTTACATATGAAGACATGATAACAACCCTCTGTTCTGTAGCAGGTCTTAAAATTAGGTAAATACAATCTCAGGTGAACAATGACGCATGGCATATTACACTGCGTTGTGATTTATTTAACGGAAATAAAGCCAAAATGGAAAAGCCATGTGTGAAAAATTAACACTAATTAGTTATGCCCTTTAAGGTACAAATGATTGCTATTATGTCCTGATATGTAAAACCACAGAATTCAAATAGGGTGCACTTTCTTTTTCCCATGACTGTATATTCTAATTTTGTATATTGCATTAATTCAAAATTACTACTCTGGTGTTTGTATTCAGATGCATTGTAGCACCTAACAGAAATCAACAGGCATCTTTAACTACAGTATATTATGCGTGGTGGTCTTGCATTATATATTCTACTTCATATAGTGGGTGAAGCTGTTTTCAAAGTTTATAGTATATTGGTGCTCTCCTGAATGAAGAGACAATCTGCAAGAAAACTGAGACACCAAGGGGTCTCCAGTTGCTATTCATATGCATTTTCAGTTGATTGAAAAAAAGTATGAAATGCATTTTAGTCCTGGAAAACTTGTCCTATAATCATCGGAGGATTGATTTGTTGTTTACTTGTATTGTATTGTTTGAATGATTTCAGTTTCTCGTCATTGGTGAATCTTATCAGTTAGCCTACCATATTTGCCTGTTTTTGTTTCTACTGTTTGCTGATATATTTTTTAATTTGTTCCTGTGACTATATCTCTTTGTTGTTCATTTACATTTGGCTGCCCCACACTGGGCCCAGATTACTAATTTTTTATTTTAATTTCAAAAGCTGCTTATCCTCACAAGGTCTGCTATGAGAAAGATACACATTTATTTCCCTCAAAAAAAATATATCTGGTCCTTGTAGTTTACCTCTTACAGTTACAATTCCCAGCAACCCTTAGCAAACTACGGTGCCCAGAATTATTTGAGGGGTGTGTGTGCTGTACTCAAATGTGCTTTAAAGGTATAGAGCGTCACAGCCTTGCAATATCTCTTTAAGCAGGCTAGAGTGGTTATTTCCTGTGTGTTATAGATGTCAGGTCTGGGAGGTAGCAGCAGCCTAGTTGGGATGAGATTTGAACTAGAGACTTGCAGCTCCTAGTCTTAATGTTTGAATTAAGGGAGGTGGAGGTTGCAGGAGGCTTCGTGATTTGGCTAAGATTGGAGAGATTGAGGCTTGTGAATTCCATTTCTAGTAAGCCTCTCCGTAACCATTTATTTTCCTTAACATTATGTGAGCACTGTTCTTTTTGAAAAAGCATTTTTAACACAAACTATTTTATTAAAGATAATATATAATAATTATGATAATCACATCATATATACAAGTAGTAATGAATAAAGAAATAAAATACTATAAGACCAAATATTATCGAGCAAGAATTCAAGCCCTCTACTTTTCTAGGAACAATTTCTGCCAATTAAAGCAACAATAGTGGCATGATTGTTAGGTGTAAGAAGAAGTGAAGACCATGCTTCCCCAATGCATTAGCCAATGAAGGAGAGGGGGCAGGATTTTCTAGGCCCCCCCTTGCTTTTTTGTTTCATTTGACTTTTCTTGCATAAACTGAGCCCTAGAAAGCAAGGGTTACTGAATACGGCCAGAAGCAGCACCTATGCAGGCTGTTAGCAGAAGCAATATTGTTGTAATTCCTGGATCCGGCAAGACTTAAAATCTAATGGAGGATTCAGTTGTTGGAATAGCCAGGCCAGCCTCTTGGTAAGCTAATGGCCCTCTAAGTATTAGTTGTTAGGGTAGCAAAGGAACACATGGGCATCTCTTGCCAGCGGATTCATTTCTGCTGCCATTCAGGCAAAATGGAGTGGTGGGGAGTGGGAGGGAGCGGAAGAGGAACATTCAACTGGTCTTCTGCTTGCTGGAGACCAGGTACACACTGACAATGGTAGTTGGTGCATCTGGGTGAATGGGGCACTGCTCCACCATCATCAGCTAGCACCCACCTGCCTGCCTTCTTACTAATATCCAGTGCAGGGGGTGGCATTGGTTGTGCCAGCTTCCTCTCGTTTATCTTGTAAAACTCAGCAGGGAAGAGGATGGAGGCAAAGCTAGAATTAGTTGGCTCTGCCTGTCATTTGCTCTGGTGCCACCTGCTGCTGGGCTCCCTCCCTTCCACCCTATCAGCCCTAACAGGTGCCAGCCACTACTGGAACACACAGACTTACCTGCTGTGGTGGTAAATCTTGTTCCTCCTGTGCTCACAATAGAATAAAAATAAAAATTGTGGGAATACCAATGGTCATACTTTGGCTTCTTGCTCTGAATCTTCTTCCACATCTGGCGCAACCCTGAATATGTTTTGTTTCGGTATGCGTGCATGTAATCATTATAGCCCATGAAAGGCCTACTACCTGCTCCTCAGATAATCTATTTTTTCACCTCCCCACCCCATGGTGTGTCCTGCTGGTGCTTTTTCAAAATTTAAAGTTGGTATCCTGTGCACACTTGGGACTAAGCCAAGAACCGATTTCGTTCTGTGAACCGCCCTGAGACATCTGGCTATAGGTCGGTATATAAATTCAATAAATAAATAAATAAATAAATAAATAAATAAACAAGCCACATTCTCTAAGTGAAATTTATTTTCAGGTTGACATGCATAAAAGTGGACTACAAGACATGTAAAATCTGCTCATGTGACCCCTTTATACGCTGCTATGAAATTTGTATGTGCATGCTAAAGTGCATGATATAAAATCAGAGAAAAGAAAAGTGCTTGATAAAATACTTCTGCAAGGAATTGTAAAAATTGATAAATGTTTTGCGAAACTGAGAGGGTGGAAGGAAAGTTGAAAACAGGTATCAGTATCTGCATCAGATAAGTAACAATGAGTTAAACTGCCACTGACTGTGGAGGTTGGAAGTAGTTCTTTTGTCCACATAACTAGACATTCATTTAAAATATATTCACTCACCCACATGTGCTTATTCTGCATTTTCATAGAGGAGCAAGGCTGCAATCCTAACCCCACTTACCTAGAAACAGGTCCCATTGACCTCAATGAGACTTACTTCCAAGTAGCATGGTTAGGATTGCAGCCATGGTGTAGTGAATCAAGTGTTAGGCTTTGAGCGGAAAAGTCCTAGGTTCAAATCCCTGTTCAGCCACAAAGCTCACAGGACTGACCTAGGGCTAGTCACCTTCTGTCATCCTAAAACCTACCTCACGTGATTGTTGTGGTTGTAGAAGAACCCCACATATGCTGACTTGAGGTCCTTGGATTAAGTCTGGGGTACAAATATGACAGAAAAGTAAACGTTTGCACATTCCTCTCTTTTTTGCAATATTTCATGAGCACGATCCAGTTAAAGCTAAGCATTTTGACATCTCATTCAGTCCTGCAGGCAAGGCTTAATTATGTGCCTAAGCCTCCCATTGAAATGAATGGGAATAACAGCACAATCCTATGCACGTTTTCTCAGACGTTAACCCTCACTGTATTCAGTGGGACTTGCTCCCTAGTTCATCTGCTTACAGAGAAATCCTCACAATTTCTGCTCAGAAGTACCAATTAATTCAGTGGGACTTACTTGAAGGTAAGTGCACCAAAGACTGCAGCCCTAAAGTGCTTAACTTTGGCTAAAACAGTGTGTGTACACATATTACAGTGAAGGTTGCCAAATATTGGCATTCATATACGGATGCTCTCAGTCTCTAATTAATGTGGTAAATTTCTTTCTCCCCCCCCCCCGCACATGCACGCACGAACACACACAAGTGTATACTGATAAACACATTTAAGACGCTGTTGCCATTTACTTGTCTATCTCTGAGTTTTAAGACACTGACAAAAATGTGGCTAAGCTTTCATTAAATTCTGGACACTTCCTCCTTTTCCCTGTAACATAGAATTAGCTTTATAAGAAATTAGAATCAATGAGGCTGGCATTGTAACATACCCTGATGATAAACTCTTCTTTCCTGCAGTTTGTCAGCCTGGGATCAGATGAGGAAGGAGGGAAGTGTGGTGGTTCATGGAGCCGATGGTACCCTGTCAAGACAGATGGCAAACATTAAAGGGCAAAAAAAGAGGCAAACTTATTTGCTGCTGCCAGTCTGTTCTCTGGCGAATCCTTCTTGGCAGGCGTCATTGGAGCTCAGCCTTGGCTGTTTTTCCTTCATTGCACCAGCAACTACTGGGGGTACAGCTGTCAAATCTTTCCCAGATGCTCTGCTGTGACACGAAGGCCTGGTCATGTTCAGCCCTTTGTCCTGCGAGTTTTGTCTGTCGTCCTCTTGGCTTCATCTCTGAGGAGCTCCCAGACTAAAAGACATGGGTAGGGGACGCAGCCTGAGAAGGGAAGAGAGGAGATGGATGCTGGAATCCAGCAGCCCGGAAAATCATCAGCAGGGAGTGGGGGCGGTGGTGGTATTAGTCCTCCCGCTCCTTCAAGAACCTTGCTCTGTTCTGCAGTGTGTTGGCTCCAGAGGCAGGCAGCAGCATCTTTCCACATAAAACATTAGCTGATAGGTTGCAAGCAGCTCGGACTTATTTAGCGGATGGGTTGCAAGCAGCTTGGACTGCTCCCCTTTAAATGCGCACACACCACACACACACTCACTCTCACACACTGGTAATCTCATCACTAGCTCTGTGTGTGTGTGAGAGAGAGAGAGAGAGAAAGGGAAGGGGGAGGGCTTTGTTTCCATTGGCTGCTCCTTGCCTTCCCACCCACATCTCTTCCACATCACCTTGGTGTCTCCCTAAATAAAACCAGCCCTCCTTATCGCAGCGAGGAAATCAAGCGGTAGAGTTGCAATGGATTTTAAATAAACATTTTACCCCCCCTCCCCACACACACTGTCCCTGCCAGGCTGCTGGGGAGAGCACGCAGCAAGCACCTTCCCCACTGCCACCCAAACACTCACATGCAGCTGCCCTGCTTGCTGGCTGCTTCTGTTGCCTCTTTCACCCCATGAGGGAAAGCTGGAGCGCACGAGAAACTGGCTGCAGTCAGAGGAGGGAAGTGGCACCTTCATGACCAATCCTTTCTCCATGGATTTAAAGGAGAGCACCAGCGAGGGAAGCCTGGGGAGCCTCCAGCCCTCCAGTCTCCAGATCTTTGCCAACACCTCAACCCTCCATGGAATCCGCCACATCTTTGTCTATGGACCTATGACTGTGCGGCGGGCCCTGTGGGCTCTGGTGTTTGTGGCTTCCCTGGGCCTCCTCCTGGTGGAGAGCTCCGAGCGGCTGGTCTACTACTTCTCCTACCAGCATGTCACCAGAGTGGATGAGGTCGTTGCCCACAGCCTGGTCTTCCCAGCTGTCACCATCTGCAACCTCAACGGGTTCCGCTTCTCCCGCCTCACTACCAATGACCTGTACCATGCTGGTGACCTATTGGCCTTGTTGGACGTCAACCTCCAGGTCCTTCACCCTCATCTTGCTGACCCAGCAGTCTTGGCCATCCTGCAAGAGAAGGCCAACTTCCAACATCACCGAGCCAAAGTCTTCAGCATGAGTGAGTTCATGGGGCGTGTGGGCCATGACATGAAGGAGATGTTGTTATACTGCAAGTTCCGGGGGCAGGAGTGCGGCGAGAAGAACTTCACAACTGTGAGTACAAACAAGAGTTTTGCCTTCCTTTTGGCATTGGTGGTAACAATGGGGACAACCAAGAAGTGAAAATTGGGTATCTCTCTGGGAGACCTGGCTGATATATCT